>NW_021131157.1:0-348515 GCF_004193835.3 Ostrinia furnacalis
CCTATTATTTTCCTACACTCTTTCTCAATATTTTCATCATAAGATTCATTATTTCCATCTAATATTTTAGCATTAAAATTTACATCCATTGGAGTACACATTTCCTTACAATTTTGCATTTTAAACTTTTCTAAAACATTTTTAAGATATTTTGTTTGATTTAATTCAGTTATTCCCTTCTCTAAATCTTGTTTTACATGTATACCCAAAAAAGTNTTAACTTGAAGTACAGTCCATGCTTATTGTAGACCAAAATTCTTTGTTGAAATCCAGCCGAAGTCTTTTTTCTCAAAAATATCAATTTCAAATAAACTAACGTATTTTTTTTCAGGTAAAAGCATACTCTTTGACTACTTAGCGCAAGGCACTAAAGAGCGACTGACCGCACCCATGATAAAGTGCGTCATTGCTCTAGGAAGAAGGGCGCTTATAGAGTGCCTGGACGACCATCTGCAACACTTAGATGAGTGGATGCATACACCCAGGAGGAATCATCTGCTGCCTGACCTTAGGGAGACTATACTCGTAAGTGATTTGTACTATTAGTTAGCTACTTATTGCCAGGGGAAGTGCGTTATAGCTCTAGTCTCTCTAGTGCCTGGATGACCATCTGCAGCACTTGGATGAGTGGAATAACCATCTGAAGCACTTGGATGAGTGGATGCATACGCCTAGGAGGAATCATCTGCTGCCTGACCTTAGGGAGACTATACTCGTAAGTGCTTCATCATCATCATTGTTTCAGCCTAAGGATGTCCTCCACTACTGGACATAGACCATCCCCAACCCCCAAAGATATAAAGGTTGGCCGGTTGGCGGCGGCCTGCATCCAGCTCTTTCGTGCAACCTTATGAGGTCATCTGTTTTATTGATGAGTAGAT
Organism: Ostrinia furnacalis; assembly: GCF_004193835.3. Taxonomy (NCBI): domain Eukaryota; kingdom Metazoa; phylum Arthropoda; class Insecta; order Lepidoptera; family Crambidae; genus Ostrinia; species Ostrinia furnacalis. The sequence continues at coordinate 882 of NW_021131157.1, forward strand.
AAACTTATAGATGTTTACAGTATACTAGCATCATGCCCCATTGGCGTATCATCTAGGGTTATTTTTCATAGATGGATAGGGGGCGGGGGACTATTAGTATCATGAGGTAGCCCAATATCCTGGACCCCCCTATACAGGGTGTTAGGTAAATTGATATCTTCATTTTAATTATTTTTATTTTCATACAAATCGGATTTTATAAAATTTATTTTGTATGAAAATTTAAAAAATCAAAATTATGATATCAAATTTCTGACTTCACCATACCATTTATATGCCCATGTTAACATGGGCTAGTGTCGGCTCATATACCCATTTACCTAACACCCTGTATACGCGCGTGATCTGCCCTCTAATGCCAATAAAAACAATAATATCTTATTCCAGGACGCATCGACGTGCCTGCTCAGATCTGAGCCCACCACGTACCTAGAAGACTACGTGTCCACCGACTACGCGCTTTATGAAATGCTCGGCGACTCCATCTTACCGCGGCGGACTCTGTTCCCTTTACAAAGTAAGTTAAACACCATTCAATTAAGTCATCCAGTTCGTTCGTTTCAGCCAAATGACGTTCACTGCTGGACAAATGGCTCCCCCAAGGATTTTCATTTATCCAGGCCTTTTACGAGCTGTCTAAATGCTGTTCTGTACAGAGTTTGTGTGGACCTTTACATCCATTTTGACTTCATTTGTAGTTTTTGTTTTTGAAAGTAAATAATAATCGAAAATAATACATTGATAATGAGTCGGCTTTTCTTACAATGTATTATTTAACCTTCATCAAGTTATTATTTATTAAAAATTTCTATTTTGCTTCTCGTTTTATATTGTCGACTCAAGTTACTGCCAACCAAACATCATAACAAAATACTGCAGATGTTGATTGTTGTATTTTTCTTTCAGAACCAGACACAGACGAAGACGACGAAATAGAAAAGACATCTGTGGAAGACATGCCATACATTCCGGTGCGGCCCGTCATCCCCCGACCTAAAGTGCGGTTCATCCCCACTCTACCCCGCCTCAGGAACTGTCTCCATAGAGACCTAGTATTCGAACCCACACGCTTCGACCCATCACAATGCATCAGGATCAAAATCAAAAACTGCAGGTCCCTGGAAGTCGCAAGCAGGATACAAAATATACACACAAACTCATACATCACGCCCCGAAGCAATGGAGCGGTGGCGGCCAGCGGTCTCCTAAACAGATTTAGGTTCAGATTAAAGGATCCCAACGACGCCTTTCCTTTATTAGGAGCTTTAATTATTTAGTGTATTTTAAGCGAAATATAAATTATTTTTTCCAATGTTTTTGTTTTATGTTTTGGTTTTTGTTTTATGTTTTATTTCCAGTTTTTTTGGAATTCATACATTTTGGATAAAATGAAATGTAAATTCATAATCAGTTGCAAATATGATTTTTTATATTAAATTCATTCTTGAGTAGAAGATAGCACACTCAAGCTGGAAATTTCGATTCTTGTCATTCAGTTTGATATTATTTATACTTTTAATAACAGGCTTTTCGTGCGGTTACTTTAAGTATGTGTGTCTATCTGTGCAAAGGCACGCTGTACGAAAAATAAAAAATGCGCACCGTTTAATTAGGTAAACCTTACATAAATATAGAGTGCACGAAAATATCTTAACAACTGATTAATATACTTTGTTCAGCAACCTAATTTCAAATTAGGGTAATTTTCAAGGCATAATAATTCGTATATTTTATTATATCTACTAAATTGGGTATAGCAACTAATCTTCTTTATTCTATTAACTTACACTAGAATCGAACACGTAAACGACTCGTACTAATTACGAAACGATTCCCAAAAGTAGAAATATTTTAACTCGAGCGCAGATTTTCTGAAACTTTTGTGTCAAATCTTTATCTATAAGCTACCTATGTAGTGAGTTCTTAACTTCCTACTCATTGGGGAATATAATAATTATGATTAATATTTGGATAAACATAAATATTTATTGGAGTTGGATTAAGATTTAATTTGCTCGACGCCTAAAGATATTTTGCAAGCAAAATTTTAGTAAGAGCAAACATTGCAAAATTGTATACAACTGAAAACAAGTAAATAATCGAAATTACTAGTACTATAGTACATAATGGAATGCTGTAAGTAAATAAACGACCTATTAGTTTTGTGTTTTTGTGAAACAAAATTCATAAAATTAATATATGGGTTTGAACTGGACGGTTGTCGTAAATGAAGAGAGATTGTGATCAATAGGTTGTATGTATAAAATCTTAGAGGTAAGTTGGCTTATAGGTCGCCTTATCCACGAAGATGCGCCCCACCATTCTTCCGCTAATGTTTGAGAGTTATCGGTTCACGCTAATTTATCCATGAGTGCACACGCACACTACAATAATGACGCCCGCGCTTCCCACAACCAAAATTTGGTGGGGCGCGTCTTCGTGGATGACACGATCTACAGGATGTTAGGTAAATGGGTATATGAGCCGACACTAGCTCATGTTAACATGGTCATATAAATGGTATGGTGAAGTCAGAAAATTGATATCTTAATTTTAATTATTTTAATTTTCATACAAATCGGATTTTATAAAAAATATTTTGTATGAAAATTAAAAAAATTAAAATAATAATATCAAATTTCTGACTTCACCATACCATTTATATGCCCATGTTAACATGGGCTAGTGTCGGCTCATATACCCATTTATCTAACACCCTGTATAGTATTCTATTGGCAGTGGTAATAGATACGAAACAGTATGTATTAATTATCGTTATGTAAATCTGTTCTTGGACTAGAAAGAAATGGCGTCAGGGTGTTTTATTTAGGACTACTTATTGCGGTCCAAAAATATTGTTTTTAGATGTCTATGTAACCTATGTGTGTAGTAGATAATAATAAATAAGAATGTATATTACTTAATGACTTAAAAACTTTTGAACTGATGTATGGTTATTTTCTTTACATTGTTTGATAGATATTTTGATGATCCTAGTATTGTATTGCTTGATCCTATTTCTAGAAGCTCTCCCTTAAAATAAGAGGTCTACAGTGGTTGGTTAACGAATTTCGAGTATGAAGTTGCAGGCATTTGGCAATGAGCACATAGCTAATCAAATTAACTCTAAGGCCCAGAACAGACGGTGAAACGCAACTGCAATGAAACTGCAACCGCTAGTTAACTTTTGAGTTGCATCTGAGTTTCTGCCATAGCGTCCGTTGAGAGATCCACGCGACCAGTTTGAAACTTTCAGTATCAGTTTCATTCATAAGAATCATCAGAAAGTTGCAGTTTCGTTGCAGTTGCGTTTCACCGTCTGTTCTGGGCCTAACTTAATTCATTCTAACTTATCCANTTTATCCACCGCTACTGCAACTTCAACTGAGTTTCTTCCGCCACTTCTTCTAAGCACCAGCCTATATCTTTTCCCGAAGTGGTGGTACCGTAAGGCGTAAGCAATATTTGGAACGTGTATAAGCGCATTAAGCGCTCTGGAAAGGGCCTAGCTGAATAAAGGCTATGACTTTGACTTCTTCTGTTACTGTTAGTTTTAAAGCCAAGTATTCCATAAGAATAATATTAACAAAATTACGGAGTGATAGGTATTCTAACGTCTTTTTGAGTCGACGAAATACTCATAACACGAAAATGATCATCTTTGAAAGAAAGAAAGAAAGATAGAAAGAAACATTTATTGCCATGGACATCACAAAAGACAAAAGATGTAAATAAAAAAAAGCAAATAAAACAGAGGTGACATAAAACATACAATGGAAGAGTAAAGTAAACTGAGCAGTGCAACCCTGTCGATGTCCATCGCAATGGGACTCCACTCAGCATATGCCGTGGCCCCCTGTGAGGATGGCCATGACGCTGGTTTTCTGTGTGCCCCACTAAGCGAACCTAAGCAGCAGGCCCTATAACTCATTGTTTTCGGCATTATAATAAACCGACATTGATGTACATTGTGTTGATGAAATCAGTTCCCAAGAGGTGCGAACTCATAATAGCACAGAATATACGATCATAGGCACTTTGATCAGGCATAATACCTACCGCTCCGGCGCCGCGGACCATCGCGCGGCGTCGTCGAGGCGTCGCGCGCGTCTCGGGTGAATATCAATAACCGTGGCCGAACTAGCGCCGCTTGTAACACGTGCGATTGTTAACTTTGTAAATAACAATTATGTAGACACACTAGGAGTATTGTAGAAGTCTCGCCGCTGCGCATCGTGGAGTCAATGCAAAATTTGTCATCATCATGGCGAAAGGAGAACTAAGGATGCCTTCGTTTGGCTGTATTGGGAGCTCCATGTTACCTATCAGAAGATACTAATGGCGTTTGTGACGGATATAGGTAGTTCTCAAATAAGTACCTACCTTTGTAACTGGAACAGATAACACTCCCTTGGCTGGCTGTCCACATACAGTCACTCCAGAGTTTTCACACCAAGGCTGATCAAGTGACAGGGCTCGTTCCCACGGCAATTCAGTTTGCTGGATCCAGTAATGCAGGGTTCCGCAAATAGAACTGTCGTGTGAACACACTTATGTCAATAATTAGGTACAAGTGTTTTTGAAATTTGAATTTCAAATTCGAGCGGATTGGATTTTTGCGATTGCAGAGTCCCAATCGAGATGTTCATGTGAACGTTATTTGTTAAAACAGTAAAACACGTAGGTACCTAATGCTNATGTATATTACTTAATGACTTAAAAACTTTTGAACTGATGTATGGTTATTTTCTTTACATTGTTTGATAGATATTTTGATGATCCTAGTATTGTATTGCTTGATCCTATTTCTAGAAGCTCTCCCTTAAAATAAGAGGTCTACAGTGGTTGGTTAACGAATTCCGAGTATGAAGTTGCAGGCATTTGGCAATGAGCACATAGCTAATCAAATTAACTCTAAGGCCCAGAACAGACGGTGAAACGCAACTGCAATGAAACTGCAACCGCTAGTTAACTTTTGAGTTGCATCTGAGTTTCTGCCATAGCGTCCGTTGAGAGATCCACGCGACCAGTTTGAAACTTTCAGTATCAGTTTCATTCATAAGAATCATCAGAAAGTTGCAGTTTCGTTGCAGTTGCGTTTCACCGTCTGTTCTGGGCCTAACTTAATTCATTCTAACTTATCCACCTACTGCAACTTTTAAACTGAGTTTCTTCCGCCACTTCTTCTAAGCGCCAGCCCATATCTTTTCCCGTAGTGGTGGTACCGTAAGGCGTAGGTAAACAATATTTGGAACGTGTCTAAGCGCATTAAGCGCTCTGGAAAGGGCCTAGCTGAATAAAGGCTATGACTTTGACTTCTTCTGTTACTGTTAGTTTTAAAGCAAAGTACCTATTCCATAAGAATAATATTAACAAAATTACGGAGCGGTCTTTTATCGTCTTTTTGAGTCTATCAAACACTCATAAATACGAAGATGATCACCTTTGCGAACCTAAGCAGGATAACTCATTGTTTTCGGCATAATAATAAACCGACATTGATGTACATTGTGTTGATGAAATCAGTTCCCAAGAGGTGCGAACTCATAATAGCACAGAATATACGATCATAGGCACTTTGATCAGGCATAATACCTACCGCTCCGGCGCCGCGGACCATCGCGCGGCGTCGTCGAGGCGTCGCGCGCGTCTCGGGTGAATATCAATAACCGTGGCCGAACTAGCGCCGCTTGTAACACGTGCGATTGTTAACTTTGTAAATAACAATTATGTAGACACACTAGGAGTATTGTAGAAGTCTCGCCGCTGCGCATCGTGGAGTCAATGCAAAATTTGTCATCATCATGGCGAAAGGAGAACTAAGGATGCCTTCGTTTGGCTGTATTGGGAGCTCCATGTTACCTATCAGAAGATACTAATGGCGTTTGTGACGGATATAGGTAGTTCTCTCAAATAAGTACCTACCTTTGTAACTGGAACAGATAACATTCCCTTGGCTGGCTGTCCACATACATTCACTCCAGAGTTTTCACACCAAGGCTGATCAAGTGACAGGGCTCGTTCCCACGGCAATTCAGTAATGCAGGGTTCCGCAAATAGAACTGTCGTGTGAACACACTTATGTCAATAATTAGGTACAAGTGTTTTTGAAATTTGAATTTCAAATTCGAGCGGATTGGATTTTTGCGATTGCAGAGTCCCAATCGAGATGTTCATGTGAACGTTATTTGTTAAAACAGTAAAACACGTAGGTACCTAATGCTATTAAATGGAAACGTGAAAACACAGTTCCTGCAAAAAACTGGATGTCCCCATGGAAACGCGCCTTAAGAATGCGCAAATTCTACGCCAAATGTATCCATGAGGTTTCGATATCCAGCTCTGTTTTTGGTGGTTCTATATTGGCTCACATAAAATTCTAAATCCTATTCTTTGTCTTACTACCGATTTGTGTTCATAATAATCTCTCTTCATAATTTTATTTTTCATACTTTTTTTATTCATACATTTTTATTACTACCATCGGAGCTCATAACAGTTAGTAATCATAATTTTTTTATCAATACTGTTACTACCAAGAACCATTTAAAATACATAATTTTTATTTTCAGATCTTTTTTTCTTCATAACATTCATTGATCATATTATTTTAATTAATAATGTTGTTACTAAGAACATNACGGGGGCAGCGCGTTCGCGCTCGCGCGACACATTTTGACGCGCCGGGCGTGGAGTCGGCAACATTTTGGCGATAATATTATAATGAATGTGAAGTATTCCAGCCTAATCAAACATTTATAATTTATTTCTTGTTTTTGTTTTTAATTTGTAGTGTATTTGTAAGTGATAGGTGTAATTTCTAATACAAAGTGACGTACCAAAGTAATTAATTTAAAGTTCCTTATTATAGTTCCTATTAGTTAAGTTGAAAGAAGATAAACAAGTTTATAATATATTAAGAAAAGTAAAATACTGGTTAAACAAAATGATTCTACGACATGACTTTTTATTTAATAAACACTAACCAAGTGTTTACTACTTCTGGTGAGGATGAGTTCAAATTTGAAGGTCACCGTACTGCTGGAAGGACCAGCAAGCAAACACGTACAAATTGCGTACTGCGGGCAGGACTTGCGATAATCTTCTGGCAGGACGTTTAGAACAAAAGACCAGTCCTTCCAGAAGAGCTTCCAGCAGGACAAAGCACCGGGCGATCTATCATTAAATGGAAACGTGAAAACACAGTTCCTGCAAAAAACTGGATGTCCCCATGGAAACGAGCCTTAAGAATGCGCAAATTCTACGCCAAATGATGAGGTTTCGATATCCAGCTCTGTTTTTGGTACATTGATTTGATCCTACCGCGTCTGCCACTGCTGTGTCTATTGTTATGTCTAGAAGCATAATTCCTCGTTATTTACGAGCGCCAGACAACTGCGACTTAAGTGGATACATAATATTTATAAACGGTCCCGTATTCATTTTCTAAAGCTTCAAGTTAGAATCGTATCTTAAAACTATTTTGATCCTCTTCAGCTGTCTTTTCAGGCATTTTTAATGCTCTACTTGCAAAGTTCTTTCAAAGCAAAACGGTCTAAGTACTTAAATGAGGATTTACCTAGTTATGATGTAATAAAGGTCTTGTTAATTTATAAGTTAAATCTGGAACTTCCCTTACTTAATTACTTAGTTACTCTTTTTAATATTTGCACGCTTCCTAGTTCGAGCAAATTTCAGTGTAACCTACCATTAAATCTATGTAATCTAAGACCACTTTATGTACCTGGAATTACGCAAATAAAGAAATTTGAATTTGAATTTACAATTGGATTGGAGGGAAGTCAATCCTTGACTTCGAACTCTTGTGCTTTTCTTCTGATTGATTTCGTTGTGGGTCTTATGACAATGTTACTTCTACGTCCCTGGGATAAACTCGGTCGTCTTGTTTTCGTAGATCCTAGGAGTTGCTGCAGTTAAGACGTAGCGTGGGCAGGCCTCCTACTAGGTGGACCGACGATCTGGTAAAGGTCGCGGGAAGAGCCTGGATGCGGGCAGCGCAGGACCGTTCATTGTGGAAAACCTTGGGGGAGGCCTTTGTCCAGCAGTGGACGTCATTTGGCTGAAAAGAAGGAGTTGCTGCAGTAGGCTGAGCGGAAGGTAGTCCCACAAGCTGTTAATCGCAGACTCCCAGTCTTCCTTCGCTGTGAGAGGTGTGAACTTAACTCGAATGTGATTATTTTGTGCAGAATTAAGTAATCGATATTGCCTTACATAAATTACGTACTCGCCACTTAGCCAGCGACAGGCGTGTATAATGTATTCCAGTAATATAATATTCCAGGTTTGCCATAAACCATGTTATTTATCGGCGAGCATTCCAACTGTCAGAGCCGTGTAGAATCTGAATTAATGAAGGGTCATACGTAATAGACAATTTAATTACTTTGCGATGTCATAGAAAGATAAAATTGTAATGGTTTGATTGACAATTAATGTTATAACTTTATAAATAAGGCTGTTGAGAGCAATTTGTCGATTAATTTACCCTGGAAATATATGTAGACATGTTTAACTGCATGTATGTAAACGCCTTGGTACTTTATTAAAGGTTAATTGATCTCAACAGGGAAATGATTGTAACAGTTCAGTGATTAACAGACCCATAACGATGTTTGTCAATAACTGTACATAGCTAGGAAATGCAAGTAGGAACGGAAAGACAAAACAAAACCAATAATTTCCTGGTAGGACACACGAAAATTAACACATCCATAATCCATTGTACCCATTATGATAAGAATCACGAACAAAAAGTCCCCCAGCCCCCACTAAAGACTCAGCAATAAACGAATCCCACGCGAGTTCAGTTTTCGAGCTAATTTGCCGGTGTGAATATTTATGAGCGATGAAACTTATTTGACACGCCGCGATTTAGGGTGATATTGTCAGGTCTTTTCATGGTCACCGCGCGTTTTTGTTATGTATCTTTTGACCTGTTCTGAGGCTGTACCTACATAATTGTTTCAAAGGATTAAATGGTTATCTTGAGGACATATTTGCTTCAAATCGTTAACTTGTTTCTTCATTGTGTTACCTAAATGTTGGAGAAGCATCCAATTTGGTTTTTATTTGCTGCCAAAATTTACTGGCTTTGACAATAAGCTGAACATTTTCGTTTGTTGAACTGAAAGAGCTTTTTACCAATATTAGTAATTAAAAGTGTAATCTTAGATGACAGGTAGTTAGATTTTGGCCTGATCGGATGTAGAGCGCTTACGTCCCTTACATGGTTTTGGTGTGAAAACATATCCTACCCTATATCCACCGCAATTTCCACCGATATTTCAGTTACTATAATTAGGTATACTTACTAAAAAACTTGTATTTCATCCGCTGCTTCTTTTTAGCATCAGCCGAATTACTTACTTAGTCCCGGGGCGGTGGTAGAGCCAGCTATATTTGGGACGTTTTTAAGTGCTCTGAAAAGGTTTTATACAAAGAGTTTCAATTGAATATATTTTGTTAATACGCGGCCGACGTGGGCTCCCTGCGCTCGGGCGGGGTGCGCTACATCGCGCTTGAAAAATTGCTTCATTGTTGATGTCTGCTGACAATGCGCATGTCTGACTGCATTACAATAATGTCCTGTTGACACAATGAGTTTTTAACTTGTTTATGTTCCTGGCTTCATTTCGTAATGTAGGGTGTAGGTATTTTGAGGATGTATCGTTTATTTGATAAATTATGTTACCGTTAAGCTCTAGCCGAATGGTTCCGGCAAAGTAGAATTAATAGGACTCAACTATTCCCGTGGATTCCATAAGAGGGAGAGGGAGAGCCGTCAGTCGTACGGGAACATCAGGCCTTCTCATTAACCTGTATGGTCAATGTGGGGGTGTATGCCAAATCCTGCATTTGGCTCTGGTAAATTGGAGAGTCGTGCCTGCAGTAGAGACTCAATGATCTGATGATGAAAGTTCTGTGACTAACTATAAAATATTGCGCGTTGAGCGGCACTTAAACATAATTATAAGAGTACCTACTAAGTAATGTGCAGTGTTTAATGCAAATAAATGTTATTATAAAGTTATTATCTAGTTTACTCTAGCGGTTGCAGGATTTGAACATTCTACAAACATTTACCTAGAGACGTGGATTTAAATAAATAAGTTTATGCGTATGAGTCAAGTAGGTATCAATGAAAGGCGTACATTTTTATGTTCAATTCTAAGAAAACATTTCTGTATTCTTTGTATCCAAGTACGTTGTATACATATGCAGGTTTTTCCAACTATTCCATACGACAACATCAAGCTGCGAACGGCGTGACCGATCACACGGTGCGTGCTTTCTCTATTTTTGCGCCGACCGCAGAATATCATCTCCGTCGTTGTGGATGGTGTTCGTAAGAGTGAACAATCCTCAAGGATTGGAAAATAACTCCATTTAAAATTCATCACACTGAAAATACTCAGCTTAAGGTAGGACTAACTTAAGTTCCGGCAGTTGGAGGTAGTAAGACAGTAACCTTTGTGGTTGAGGGTTTCGGGTGAAACTCGATTCCACCTTCGGCCTGATTATCACTTTAATAAGGTGAGATGCAGGCCAAAAATGTAGTTCTCTGTAATGCTAAAGAATAAAGTATTTTAGTCAAAATGGTATGTTATTTTCGGACTTTACCGCGGTACGCGTTATCGTATTTACAAGCACTTTGATGAAAGCTCATTACTAAGCATTTTTCTGTAAAACTTTGTAAAGTAAGAGAAAATTAAAGGAAGCGTACAATTTCTACGTAAACTGGCGCACAACGCGTTGCTACCATATCTGGAGTTACATCTAGCAAATTCAAAATTCGTAGTTTATTTTCAGAACTTTATAGCTGGTAACTTGTTATTCGCGTCTAAAACAGGAACAGCTGAATAAGAGTCGCAAATACGATAGGAAAACTTAAAGCCGGTGTAATTTTGGCTCCGTCGCGCATGCGGTTGACACTTCCAATACCTATCACTGTCAGAAGAGCGTATTATGGTTGCGGTGTGTATGACGCACGGCGTACATTACAGACTCGAATGCACCGAGTTTTAGTGCCTAAAGTACTTTCGTGTGCAGCAATAAAATAAGAGCATCCACCTACGTTGTCTACCATGTGTTCTAAATAGTGTTTTTGAACTTTAAAAAGTTAGTTTGGGTGTAATTGGGTGATATTATAGCAGCCAATAGACAATGTGAGCACTAGATTCGACTATACGATCGCTTCGCCGGTCATAAGTTAGGTCAGTAACGTAGGTTTACGCGTCTGAAATAAATAATTAGTTACTAAGTTATATTGTTCTGCAACATATAACGTCAGCGAGGTTGCGACATTATGATTCAGAAAGATTGGATATTGTCTACTCGAACATATTACCCACCTACATTATTATTTTGACTTACTTATTACTGGTGCCACGAGCAAGTACCTATGCACGGCTTTAACCTGCGATTTCGTAAATGTAAGCATAATAAACGTTCGTACTGCGTCCGTCTCATGAGTTTAATAAGCTTATTAAGGTAGGCGCCTAGGTCATAGCAGGCGCCACGCCGCTCCGACATCCCACGTGTCAAACGTCGGGGCCGCCAAATAGCTCTATAAAACTTACATCGTAATTCGTAATGCACACACTTGTTACATTCCGTATTTTGGTGGGAATGTGTGTGAAAGGTGGGAATTCCTCCACTCCAGTTATTTTAAAACATAGGTAGGTACATGTATTTGATTTGTATTGATTCAAAATTCATTAAATAACTAGTAGAGTTTTACTGAAGTTCTGAAGAACCTTGTAGGTTCGACTCCCGAAATTGCCAAAGTGTGATGAATGAATAGGTATAAAATTTTAAATAATTAACTATGACTGAGTCAGGTATTAATAATATGTTAATCCAATGCCATTCGTCGCGGTACGTGATCCGGAGGTAGAGTTGACGACACTTCAAGCTTGACACCTTATGCGAGTTCCAATAAGAACTACTTACAATGTGTTGGCGATTGTACGATATTCGGACAAGACAATTAGTGTTATTATAATGTTTTTATTGCCGTGCTCGTGAGCACACGGTATTAAGCCTTGTTCGCATTGGTCGAGTAATTTAGTAGAGTAACTCGCCTTTAGTAACTAAACTACTGGCTGCTGATCAAAAAACCGTTCGCACTTTGGTCGAGTATAAATAGTTTAGTTTACAAGTAATTAGTGGTTTTTGTATGAACTAACTAAAGCCGCCCGGTTCGGACTCGTTTAGCCGAGGAGCGAGTGAGCAGGGACGCATGGTGGGAGTGTTTCTCACCTGTCAAAATAGAACAAAATGGAATGCCTCGACTGATCGATTTAGTAACCTCTCATTTCAGCCGAATGACGTCCACTGCTGGAAAAAGGCCTACTCGACAAAATTTTTGGTGTTCAGACACGTATAGCTACTAAATTACTAGTCACTCGATTAGTGCGAACAGGCCTTTAGAGTGGGTCATCGGAGGCGCCGGCCCACGTGACGTGCGCGGGCGCCGGTGCGCGCTAAATACCGCGTTACTATAAAATTCGGTTTAACTTTAAACAAAAACCTCTAATAATTACTTGTTGTAAACTGTACTCGACCAAAGTGTGAACGATTTTTTGGTCAGTAGCGCTAGCGATTGCTTTACCAAATGACTAGTGCGAATAGGTCTTTAGAGTGGGTCATCGCAGGCGCCGCCCACGTGACGTGCGCGGGCGCCGGTGCGCGCTAAAATACCGCGCCACTATAAAACTCGGTTTAATGCCGCCGTAAATCGGGCATCGACGAGTTTTAGATCGTAGCTCCTGGGTTTGTCGGATGGTGTAAATGCAGTTTTACGGCGAGCGCCGGCAATTTGGTTTTTATTGGATGAAGATGGGGCCTTTGTTTTGGTTTTTAACGTAAAATATGTAATGTTGTAATCGATGGGAACATGCTTTTAGATTGTTGCTGTTGCTTGTAGCTGTTGTTTGGATAAAAAACTCATAAAACTCATTTATTTCTGTAAATAGGCTTAAAAAAGCACTTTTACATGTCCCAGTATTAACCCTACTACTGCTTCAGGACAATCAATGGGCCAGTGCTGTGAAGAAGCAGCGCTAGAAAAGAATGAAAACAAAAGCTAAATAAAATTGTTGGAAAACTAGTAAATAGGACAGTCATATTGTTATGTTACCCTCTTCTTCAAGCAACATATTCTTAAGTGGAATTGCTAATCGAACTCATTTCGTGAAGATGAAAGGCTACATTATCTCAAATCTTGCAATAAAATCATTCGACGTTACCTACAATAGAAGAAAGTGTAAGCTAAGTTAAGTAAGATGTTTTTAAGCTAAAGTTAAAATCCTGAATCATTGCCTGCGTTAAAATTTCATTCATAATTCAATGTTAACCTTTAAATCCTGAAACTTTCACGAACGGATTACTCGACTAATCGGCCGACCGATCCGAAGATATCCCAGTTCGGCAAATCAGTCTGGTCTTCCACAGGGAACGCGCGTGTTCCCACTTTTGTAAAGATGATACAACTTTTTGTGATATTACTAGTTAAATAACTTGTATTTTGTGATAATATTGGTGAACAATTAAGTTTGAACGTTGTTGTGAATGTGATGCTGGTTGGATGGGATGTTTAGTGAAGGTACGTGTTTTTTGAAGAAAATGATTTTCTATGTAGTTATAACAACAGTAGTTCAGAAGTAAGTAGTAAGTGTTAATAGACACTTGTAAAATATGAAAAATGATTGAAATATACAAGGTGCAATTTTCACGCACTATCGCTACATTTTTGAAGTTTCGATAGTGCCTTATAACATGTAATCGCAAAAACAAAATGCCAGTAAAACACCAAAATAAACATAATCATCATCATCATCATCATCATTTCAGCCACAGGACGTCCACTGCTGAACATAGGCCTCCCCCAATGACTTCCACATCGCACGGTTGGTAGCGGCTTGCATCCAGCGCCTTCCCGCTACCTTTATCAGGTCGTCGGTCCACCTTGTGGGTGGACGTCCCACGCTGCGTTTTCTGGTACGTGGCCTCCATTCCAGAACCTTGCTGCCCCATCGGCCGTCAGTTCTGCTCAATAAACATAAGCAAACACATAACTAATACCTACCCTAAGTCTTGAATATTTTACTAAGTCTTGAAAACCTAATTAAGTAAAATCTTTGGCAATAAGTAACTTTATGATTTTTTATATTCCAAAGTTTACTTGATAGAAGCTCTTATTCCTCAATTCATTTACTCAATTGCATATATCTAACCGACCGGCACATAATAATATTTACGTAGAATCTAACTTTGACACTTTGTGAACATTCGGCTGGTGCTGAAAAGTGGGGGTAGAATCTCAGTCATCTTTGCTGATTGATAATGACATTATAGTATCGCATTGCTCTTCACAATGTACAATGTACGGCACAACATACGGCAGCATATTAGACTACCTATTTTTTGCAAATTCGCTCCAATTACAACCGTATAAGACCCTTCAGTGTTCACTATGACGTGCCATCGTGTTCAAATCTACTAGCTAGACACACATTGTGGGAGTCCCGATATTATTTGAACTAATGCTCGAAATCTGTCTGATTGAGGTGTCTATAAATATTTATCCTCCTAACGATCGACAGTGAGCTAAATTCAATCGCGTAGATTACTGACGTTTAGGCTGCAAACACACGGAAAAGTGGACTTCAGTGATGATAACATTTTGCAAGGAAGAAACGTAGGCAGTGTCCTCATAATGAAAATCATTATATGTATTCCACTATCTTCTCTTATCATAATACATACAACAATGGTATAAAAATACGGTTTCCTATTTTTTTAGAAATGGGAAAAAAGCTGTATACTTACCTATATGTATAATGACAGCTTAGCCAGTATTGACTTACAAAGTTACCAACAAATATTTCTTTTAATATCATTCCATTTACCAGGTAGACTATCGAAGTCTCTATATGCACTGCACGCTCCTATGCTGATAAAATCGACAGAGAAGTTTCGTACTTAGGTTAGTAGTAGGTCTAATAAAGTAACAAGACGTAGGTACCTACTGATAAAACTTATCAGCTCAAACATTCATAGCATAAAAAATAAAATAACTATTTTTATTAGCAAGCTATAAATAAGCTGCCGTCAATAATTTAGAATTGAATGTCAAGTTTTGCCTCCGTGATTAAACATGTAGAGTTCTCCAATTGTAGAGTTGGCCGCCTTCCAGCGCACGTTTTATGCGTCTAGATCGCGAGTTTGTTTGGGCCAAATAGCCCTATTTGGGATTACATTTTGTTGGTTTTTAGTACGGTAGAGTTAAGAAACTCCGGCCAAATGACGTGAGTTGTATCTTCCTATCCAAAGAGCAATCCGTATGTGATATACCCTACATTATTTACGAGTATTATGTGTGTGCTAAAATTAAGCGGAATCACAGTAAATTCTAAAAGCCGAAAAAGTTAATTTTCGGAAAATGTATAAAACGTCCGACAAAACTGATTAGCCGGTTTTTCAAAACTTCAGGTTAATTATTATTTTACTTCTGTAAAACATTTTGAGTTACAAATATGTATCATGGAGCCATTAAGGCTGAGTAGCACCATCGTATTTTAACCGTGACTTTATAGTCACGGTCAAAAACACCGGTTGGTTATCCATAACCGGTGTTTTTTGTCTGGAGTTTGACAGACTTTTGACGTTTGTTAAAGTACGAGTAAGTTGGTGCAAGCCAAACTAAGAGTCGTCAATACAATAATATTAAAATCTGGACTGCGTAAAAACTAACTGTGAAATAAATTTAATTGGTGAAATTTCTGGTCATCTTTCCAATAAAAGCAGCCTCCAAAGTTGTAATTTTTCCAGACTAGTTCATCTTTTCAGCTTTCAGTTAATAACACAAATTAGAAAAGAGAACAAACCTATTGTGTTATTTATTCAGTTCAGGATACAAACGGGAAATAAATGAACGTGATTTATGTAAATCTAGTTGACCTCTACGTCTCCGATTATCTAACGGCCTAAGCTCAGACACATAAGTGGTTAAATAAATGTCTGTTTATGGTAGACAATGTAAAACAATAGACTGTCACTCGCTTCGTTTGTTTCCGACTGCAAGATGGACTGCGGTGTTTTATCATTGTTTCTTTGATTCATGCGAATTGTTTTTCTGACTGGCTCTGATAACTGGCCAATAGACAGATTGTGCAATAAAACTAGGGAATAAGAAGGTTTACTACTTTCGTTCGTTAGTTCGTTTCAGCCGAAAGACGTCCACTGCTGGACAAAGGCCTCCCCCAAGGATTTTCACAAAGGCCTTTACTAATTTACTTAATTTTATTCTAATCGTAGGTTTAGAGGTCCAAGCTTTGATGTCTCATGATTTTATTTGCCATAGCCGCGTTTGACATGGTTCTACCAGGCCAATTGCTTAATGTGCCTTTGCTTAATGATAATGTGTCCTTTAAATCACGACGAAATGTTTATCTTTGACATTCTTCCGTGACGTCATACTTACATACATTACATTATTGGAGAGTTGTTCTCCCGACCGTGAGTTCTTTCGTGCTTGAGCTTCTTCGTGACATCCATAGTACCTATCCCAACTAATATTATAAATGCGAAAGTAACTCTGTCTGTCTGTCTGTTACGCTTTCCCGCTTAAACTTCGCAACCGATTTTGATGAAATTTGGCATAGAGATAGTTTGAGTCCCGGGAAAGAACATAGGATAGTTTTTATCCCGGTTTTTGAAACAGGGACGCGCGCGATAAAGTTTTTCTGTGACAGACAAAATTCCACGCGGGCGAAGCCGCGGGCGGAAAGCTAGTCTAATATAATATGATGGTTAATGAGTTGTTTGTGAGATAGATAGATAGGTGATTATTAATTTTCATAGGCTTTATCTAAAAGGTTTGTGGTAGTTTTCATTTGGCAAGAAGACAAGACCAGATTAAAAAATCTTAATTGTAAGTTAAGAGAATTGATTTCATGCTTCGAAGACCACTTTAACCCGTCTCGTCCAAACTAGTCATTTCAGAAGTCTACGGCGGCGCATAAAGTCTCAAATCAGTGGCTATTGATTATTAAGTGCTAGTTAACGAGAACCCCGATCCACATAATAAGGTGAACATTTTAATATGAAAATATGCATTCATTGATACGCTAAGTAAGCTGATACTGCTATAGCTTGGTAGAGCGCAGTAGGTCCACTACCCGGTTAAATTAGAAATAATGTTTTTGCTCATGTAAAAACATAGCTTTTCCTACCTTACGAACTTGAGAGCAGAATGCTGCGAATTCGGTGCTATTAAAGAAGTAATTAACTTCGAATGTGCTAACATTAAAGTTTCATTTAGCGATTCGCGGTTACGGCTTTATAAATGGTTCCAGTGACAAGTGGCCACAAAACGTTAAATCCAACCAATAAATCTAATCGTGGCGGCTAGGTCCTGGTACTTATGGAAGATTGTAATCAAAATTCATGTTATAAGTAGGTAATTTATCTGGAACCTATCATTTATTTAGGGATACTTTCAATAAATAAGTTTATACCCATAGTGCTAAGTACGGTAGTCCAGCAATAAGAACCTTTGTATACCAACATGGAGCAATAATTTCAATTTGAAAAAAATATTAAACGTGGACCAATATTAGTGTTTCTACTGACCCTTCATACATTAGCAGCAATAATACGAGTGTTTACGTGGTGCATTGTCGGGAATAGACTGGCGACGTCTGGACTGCAGAACTCGTTGCAATTATTTTACAAGCTAGTTATGAAAATTTGCCTACTGGATTGAATGGTTTAACGGACCGTTTAAGGTCAGTTGTAAAGTTCTGCTAGGCTTAAGTGGTTTAAATTGTTCTTAAAAGAGTAAATAATGGTTGGAATTCTATTTTTTCAGTAAATAGAGGTGGGAAGTCTGTTTTTTCCGACTTTCGACTTTTATTATAACAATCGTAACGTCAATTGAATGAAAATAGAGCTTCGAGCTTTTTCAAAAAAGCTCTAACTATTGTTAGTTCTTATATAATATTAGATAAATTAAGGACTTTTCAATTATTCATTGCTTGTGTTTGCTGCTTTACAATAAGATTTTAGTACCTTACGCCTTTTTAAAAAATGTTTAGATACTCGTAAATCAATAAAAAATGATAATTAACATATTATATTATAAATTAACAATACAACAGAAAAAAGCATGCCTTTTAATGTTTTTTTTTTCGCAAAATGTAATTTTATCGTAACTAGAGTTTTCGTTGTCAATTTATGACTCAATAAAAATGCAGCCAAAATGACGTTCCGGTTATGCAACTGTGTTGCTATTATAACAAGCATTTGGTATGTTAACTGCACAGAAATTATCGCGCAGTCTGTGCTAACACAATAAATTAATTATGAAGCCTCATTTGCCAATATTTATTTGGACAACAGCTGGCGACGCGGCGCCTCTACAATTGAATTGGTGTTAGTAAGACCATTGCAGTAGAACTACCTGAAATAATTTTGTGAATTATTTCAAGTTATCGATGTTATGTATTATTAGTAGTAAATTGTACTTACCCAAAAAATTTTACCTACTACCTAAAATCGTAGAAAGCGCAAGACACATTAATATTATCAGTCAACTCAACATAACAGTTCTTTAAAATGAGGCCAGTTTTCTTGATGTGTTTGATTTCAATGTATGATTTTCAATAGCCTGAATTTTCAAGCCAAGTAACAGAAACCAGACTGACCATTGATTCTATTCTTGTATTGGCATTTTGGCATCAAATGTTTTGTGGTTTCATACCTTTAGCAGGCCTACTGTATAGCCTTTCGTATCTGTTATATCAGCGGCGCCACCTAGCGCAGTTTTGATAAGTTATCTTTACGCCGTAACATTACCAGTCTATTTGTAATATCTCCCGTTGGCGCCGGGTCCAATAACAGATTTTATGGTTCTTGATGTATTATTAGTAATAACGCACTCTCATTTCAATAAACACACTAATTAGTTGAATGAGCGTTATCTCTAGGCATGAAATCACGGTCTAAACGATTTCGCCTTGGTATTTGTAGCATATTTATTGACATCTTTATTGTACGGGGTCGTGGAGTCGCTGTAAATTGTGAATGCACTCGTGGAAATGTATTTGCTTGGTTTTCATGTAACAGCGAGCAAGCATACATTTAGGCCTGGTTTCCACCAAGACGGAGCAGAGCGGAGCGGAGAAGAGTTTGGAATAACCAATCAGATTGAGGGCCCGATACTTGTCCGCTCTGATCCGCTTCGCTCCGCCTTGGTGGAAACTGGGCTTAAGTTATTTTTCTTCGATTGTCGAATTTTCAGGCGTTGCCATTGTAGAGTGCCTTATTTATTTTCCATTATGCTTCATTCATTCTATCAGAATAATTGCTACTCATGTTTAAAGGTCAGATTTTGTAGGTGGATAGATTTTGTCTCTCTTTAGAGCCTCTTTTGTCTACCTTTAAGAGCTGACGTAAACTTAAATGTCTTTATTTACTAAACTTGCGTTTTTATTTGAAGTTTGAAGTTTATGAATTAATGTTAGATGGTTTGTGTGTTATTAAATGATATAAATGGAAAAAGAATATATGGTACATGGTGGTTCATGGTACACATCATGTCCTTTCCATCATCAGAACCAGGACAAGCGTATATGACGAATCAGCCGTTATGTCAGGATGCGTAATGCTTACTCGTGCTTGTGTAAATATTGTCACTTTGGGAAAATACTGAGTATTTTGGCATTTTAAATAAGTGAGTATTATGCATATTTAATTAATTACATCATCATTATAATTAAAAATATGAACATGATGAATTGACGACCTACTTGTGTCTTATAGATATTCTACGTTTTATGGGAATTTCCTGGTTAAATACGTAGGTAAATTACTTATAATAAATACATATTTAAGACACATATTTATTATAAGTAATTTTTGCAGTTTAATTTTTAAGTAATTTTAAGTTTATTATGAGGTAGGTTCGTTCGTTCGTTCGTTTCAGCCAAATGACGTCCACTGCTGGACAAAGGTCTCCACCATCCACCAAGGTTAGGTAAGTATGTGATTTTAATAAATTCTATGAATGATGTAAAAGAAGCGGGAATTTAGAGCTTGTCATACAATTAAGAAAAATATGTAGGTAGAGGATGTGGAAATGTACCATGTGGTTTCCACATCATGTAGTATTCAACGAGCAATTAAGAATAGTGATTTACTCATTAATTCTCCAGGATATACAAGGTGATTTTATTATCAGTGTCCAAATTTTTTTAATAAGCTCTATAGTAGGTACATTTTAAAAATATGAGTACAACTTTATCCTTATTATTCTTAAACGCGGTATTTTTCGCGAAAAAAAATTATTGAAAAATCTAATTCGCGGCTGCCTATATCTTAATTTTGAAGGTTAAGGCTTATTTTCGAACACCATTGTCTATTAAACTTTGTAGTAAGCTGTGTGTTACTATTTTTCTATGAACAAAGCAAATTATCCACGTGAGCCAATTTTGGAACCGCGGCAGAGGATAAAAATAAATAAATATAAAAAAAAAAATGATTTTTACGATAATCGATAAAGTTACTGATTCTGAGTTGCGCCTAAAATTTTGGATACTGATAACAAAGTCACCCTGTAGATTGTTTAGATTTGATAGACTTTGTCCCGCATGGTCTATGATTGAACCCGAAGTCACTCAGGTCCACATATCACAGCATAACAACACATTACCTACATGTAGGAAAAGATTCCAGTATAATAAAGTCGGTAATTCAACTGTAGCTATCCGGAGGAACATCTTTAAGTGTTACTTAGTACGTACTTTAGAGTTTCCTTTAGTAAGTTAAATATAATACGAGCATGATAATCTTTGATTCTACTAGTACTTACAATAGTATAGTCAAGTACAGGGCTCTGTTTTCCATCATAAGTTTAACCGACATTGTCTTGATTCTATTTTTTTCCCTTTTCCAGCATCTAACACTAGCTAGCTTGTCATTTTACTAAGGGTTAATAATCCCATCCCAGATCCAGGTGGATCTACTCCTCAAATTAAGAATTACAATTTCCAATGATATTTGGAAATTGTCTTTTTTGTTTAATAGTGCAATTCACGTAGTTTTTATTGTAACACCTGGAAAAGATCTTTCAAAAAGTTTGGTCTCGTGGTTGTGATTTTCCTCAAGAGCTTTCATTTATGTGTCAGAGATAGTATGAAAGTTTATACTTATAGCAAATCGGTACGCTAGAGCTCAAAATACTAATTCACAAATCGGGGGTCCGTCTTCAAGTGGTTTTAAGCTACTGATCAGTCGTTCTTACACTGTGAGTACAGTAGCCACGCGGTGACGTAAGCAGATGTAATCGCGTCGGTACGTTCAAAAGGCGATTCGTGATAGTTGTGACTAACGTCGGAATTGTGGCACTCATTGTGATTGAGCAAATAAAGTACGCTGTGAGATAATTTATTGCGGGAAAGAGTTATTTGCAGTAATATGCCGAGACGTGGATTTCCCTGCTTGCATTTTGGTCTTGTTGGTAAAGGACCTTTCTGAGACCGTATAGTGGTCAAACTACCTTTCGTGGTCTCATTAACGTAGTAATATTAAGAAGAAGCTTTGTACGAAAAACCTGAATGCACCTTTTGGGTAGGTTTGTATCTACTATCATAGATCACATTTACCTGCAACACTCCTTGAGTGAAAACGGTATAAAGAAAAATCTACGAAATCGGTGTTAACTTGTTTCTTGTAAAGTTAAGAGCTATTTAGGGTTATTTTTTTCAGCTTTCCCCTGATATCGATTTTATTGATTTTGAGCTACTTAGAGTTAGGGTTAGATTTTAATCTCATGCGCTAAAGGAAGCTAATATAATTTAAAAAAATCAGGTGTTCTTTTCGGGTCCAACGTTAAATCCGTGCTGCTCTATGGGTGTGAAACNTATTGTAGAGTGCCTTATTTATTTTCCATTATGCTTCATTTATTCTATCAGAATAATTGCTACTCATGTTTAAAGGTCAGATTTTGTAGGTGGATAGATTTTGTCTCTCTTTAGAGCCTCTTTTGTCTACCTTTAAGAGCTGACGTAAACTTAAATGTCTTTATTTACTAAACTTGCGTTTTTATTTGAAGTTTGAAGTTTATGAATTAATGTTAGATGGTTTGTGTGTTACTAAATGATATAAATGGAAAAAGAATATATGGTACATGGTGGTTCATGGTACACATCATGTCCTTTCCATCATCAGAACCAGGACAAGCGTATATGACGAATCAGCCGTTATGTCAGGATGCGTAAATGCTTACTCGTGCTTGTGTAAATATTGTCACTTTGGGAAAATACTGAGTATTTTGGCATTTTAAATAAGTGAGTATTATGCATATTTAATTAATTACATCATCATTATAATTAAAAATATGAACATGACGAATTGACGACCTACTTGTGTCTTATAGATATTCTACGTTTTATGGGAATTTCCTGGTTAATTACCTACTTACCAACATACGAAAATAATTGTAAATATTTTGTAAATGACACATATTTATCATAAGTAATTTTTGCAGTTTAATTTTTAAGTAATTTTAAGTTTATTGTTAGGTAAGTATGTGACTTCAATAAATTCTATAAAATGATGTTAAAGAAGCGGGAATTTAGAGCTTGTCATACAATTAATCAATTAAGAAAAATATGTAGGTAGAGGATGTGGAAATGTACCATGTGGTTTCCACATCATGTAGTATTCAACGAGCAATTAAGAATAGTGATTTACTCATGAATTCTCCAGGATATACAAGGTGATTTTGTTATCAGTATCCAAATTTTTTTAATAAGCTCTATCGTACAATTTAAAAATACAACTTTATCTTAATTATTTTTAATCGCGGTATTTTTCGCGAAAAATATCGTAAATCGATAAAGTTACTGATTCTGAGTTGCTCCTAAAAATTTGGATACTGATAACAAAATCACCCTGTAGATTGTTTAGATTTGATAGACTTTGTCCCGCATGGTCTGATTGAACCCGAAGTCACTCAGGTCCACATATCACAGCATAACAACACATTACCTACATGTAGGAAAAGATTCCAGTATAATAAAGTCGGTAACTCAACTGCAGATATTCGGAGGAACATCTTTAAGTGTTACTTAGTACGTACTTTAGAGTTTCCTTTAGTAAGTTAAATATAATACGAGCATGATAATCTTTGATTCTACTAGTACTTACAATAGTATAGTCAAGTACAGGGCTCTGTTTTTCCATCATAAGTTTAACCGACATGGTCTTGAGTCTATTTTTTTCCCTTTTCTAGCATCTAACACTAAGCTAGCTTGTCATTATACTAAGGTTTAGTAATCCCATCCCAGGGCTGTGGATCTACTCCACAAAATAAGAACGTTAATTTCCTGGAAAAAATCTTTCAAAAGGTTTCGTCTCGTGGTTGTGATTTTTTGTGACGAGTTAGAGACAGTATGAAAGTTCATACTTATTGCTACAAGTAACTAGCTTTCCACCCGCGGCTTCGCCCGCGTGGAAATTTGTCTGTCACAGAAAAACTTTATCGCGCGCGTCCCTGCTTTAAAACCCGGGATAAAAAATATCCTTTGTCCATTCTCGGGACTCAAACTATCTCTATGCCAAATTTCATCAAAATCGGTTCAGTGGTTTAGATATGAAAGCAAGACAGACAGACAGAGTTATAGACAGATAGATAGATAGTATAGATCAGCACGTTAAAGCTCAAAATACTAATTCAACTACATTAAATTAATCGGGGGTCCGTGTTCAAGTGGTTTCAACCTACTGGTCAGTCGTTCTTACACTGTGAGTACAGTAGCCACGCGGTGACGTAAGCAGATATAAGGGGCCATCCACAAAGTACGTCACACGAATTTCATGATTTTTTGACCCCCCCTCCGTCCTTGTCACAGGTGGTCACATTTCTGAGACCCCCCCTCCCTAGTGTGACGTCACACGTTTTGCAATTTCACATTGAAAAATTATTAAATTAACAGCAGTTCCGAAATTAGTTTTATTTCTATTTAAATTAAGTATTTTTTTATATGAAATCAACATTATATCAAATATTTGAAACAATTGAAATGTGATGTCACGAAACTTAGGACCCCTCCCACCCCTTGTCACACCATGTCACACTTTGTCAACCCTCTCCCCCCCTCTTTACGTGTGACGTACTTTATGGATGACCCCTAATCGCGTCGGTACGTTCAAAAGGCGATTCGTGATAGTTGTGACTAACGTCGGAATTGTGGCACTCATTGTGATTGAGCAAATAAAGTACGCTGTGAGATAATTTATTGCGGGAAAGAGTTATTTGCAGTAATCTGCCATGAAGTGGATTTTCCTGCTTGCATTTGGTCTTTTGGGAAAATCTAAGGTCTTTCATAGGACCACACGGTGGTCAGAGGACCTTTCTGTGGTCTTATGGACGTATTAACTAATATGAATTTAGTTAACCTGCATCTAAAAGCAGCTTTGTATGAAAAACCTGAATGTAAATCACCTTTTGGGTAGATTCTTACCTATTTATTTTATCATTGATTACATTGACATTACAACTCTTTGAGTGAAAACGAGATAAACAGCAAAACAACAATAAAGAAAAATATACGAAATCGGTACGTGTTTCTTGTAAAGTTAAGAGCTACTTAGGGTTAGACCTTAATCTCAGACCAGATAATATAAATCTTTGGATAATTATAGTTTAACACCATTTATTAGCTCATGTTTTATTGAATGCAATTAAGGAAAACTTAAAGAAATAAATGTCTTTATTTATACCTGGTGCCATTTAACAAATTACTGGAGTTGAAACGTTATGTACTGGGTATGATTACTATATTTTAGTAAATAAACGACCGTTGTAGTTTATTATCTATAATTACTACTTGTCTATTTAGTTATTTTACTTATTTATTCATATTTTGAGCGTAACAAATATACCTAAAGATTTTTTTTTAATATACACAATCTTCTACGTACTTATTGATTTCATCTAAAACTTAACTGGATGTAAGGACCGGAAAGGACTTTATTAATTACAAAAAGTCACTAATAACAATCTTACAATTTATTGAAAAAGACTTTCAAAACATTGACATAATGACACTCGTACTTAATAAAATAAGTATGAAATTAAATGGATGCCTATTACGTGAATAATTCATTGGAACAATATTCATAATCGTACAGTTTTAAAACATGAGGTTACTTATGAATGCTTTAGTAAAATAATATATTCAAATGATATACAGACAAACGGATACTAATTATCGATGTTTAACATGTTCCACTCTGTAATGGTGGTACAGTCCACTGAACACTTTGGAATTTAAAACTTGGCTAACTTTGGAATTTAAAACTTGGCTAGCTTTGGAATTTAAATACTTGGCGAATTTGGCGTAAAACAGTCCCGGGAGTAAGATAAAGAGTAATGGGAATATAATGACCATAACGCTTACCATACTTTATGAATATTTACAGGTTCTTAATAAATCTTTGATCAGAGCTTTTCATACTGATGTTTTTCAGTGAAAGAACTGAGTAATGCTTAATAAAGCATCAGCACATTAATTTGTTTAATATCTACCACCCTGAAGATGCTTGGTGAGCGCTGAAAACCAACCATAATCAAAATTTATTCTGTGGAAAAACATTCTAAGTAGGCTTATGACTGAATCACTGAAGAATATTGACTGAAATATTTTTTTTTTTACATTTGAAGATAACAATGAAGTTTATATTATTATCCACTTATCCCACTCCTATCAGGACTAATCCCACCTCTCGGTCTCACTGCTGCAACTTCTAGCTGTCGAAAAAGACCTTCGAAAGTCATAATGTTAACCATGTATGAACTTCGTGAAAGTCTTCAGATAAAATAGTAAGACACGGGTCTTAACGCGACGTTTAATGAGTTACATTATGTACTCACGCCATGACGTTTATTCTTCAGATATCAGCTTCTAGTCTAGTCCTCAGATATCAACGATTGGTCTGAAAGTTTTAGATCTTTCCAAAAAACTTGCTGGTATTTGTATGAAGAAGACTGACTAAAAACTGTATTTTGTGTATGTGTTTGTGCGGCCAACTATACCTCAGTTTATTTGTTGGTAATTCGTGACTCTGGTCATAAATTATAATAATTTATTGAGATAAGTAGATATGCGCGGACTTTTGCTGCCTACTGAGCTACATTAAAATCTATACTAATATTATAAACTAGCGGCCGCCCGCGACTTCGTACGCGTGGATCCCGTTTTACCCCCTTCATCTATCTTACGCGGTTTAGATTTTTTCATACAAATGTTTTTTTCCGCTAACTGCCGTTCCCGTGGGAATTTTGCAATATCCTTTTGTAACTAAGCTTCAAGTTTACTAAGGTACCTGCATGCCAAATTTCAAGCGTCTAACTTAAGCGGTTTAGATTTTTCATACAAATGTTTTTTCCCGCTAACTCCCGTTCCCGTGGGAATTTTGCAATATCCTGTTGTAACTAAGCTTTAAGTTTACTAAGGTACCTGCATGCCGAATTTCAAGCGTCTAACTTAAGCGGTTTAGATTTTTCATACAAAACGATTTTCCCGCTAATTCCCATTCCCGTGGGAATTCCTAAGTATCCTATAACCTGCCCAGGAGTATGAAGAATAATTGTACCAAGTTTCGTTAAAATCCGTCGAGTAGTTTTTGTTTCTATAAGGAACATACAGACAGACAGACAGACAGACAGACAGACAGACAGACAGACAGACAAAAATTTTACTGATTGCATTTTTGGCATCAGTATCGATCACTAATCACCCCCTGATAGTTATTTTGAAAATATATTTAATGTACAGAATTGACCTCTCTACAGATTTATTATAAGTATAGATGCGAAAGTAACTCTGTCTCTGTCTATCTGTCTTGCTTTCACGCCTAAACCACTGAACCGATTTTGATGAAATTTGGTATAGAGACAGTTTGAGTCCCGGAAAAGGACATAGGATAGTTTTTGTCCCGGTTTTTGAAACAGGGACGCGCACAGAAAAAAATCCACGCGACGGAAGCCGCAGGCGGAAAGCTAGTACTTTATATGTACTTGCAAAAAAATTCATTAGGTACTATCTAGGTATGCTATTAAATGTTTGTTTTATCGCTATGCGACGTAAGTAAATTAAAACATTAATCTAAACTGACAATTTAATTGACAAGCGGTTTACTTAAACACTTTAAATTGAAAGTCAATTATTGATGAATATGGAATAGTTAGTTTTATTGAAGTACCGAGTTGCATAATTTTGTTGCAAAATATTTTTGTTTAATTCTTAGGAGTTAGGTATTACTACTTCATATGGCGTAGCAAGTTGGAATCTTAATTTCTTAATTCAATCAATAACATACTATTGATTTTTCAGTTTCTTAATAAGGTTTTTTCAGTTTTTGCTTTTGTTTTTAAAATAAGAAAATTGTGACACCAAAGGATTTAGTCTGACAAAATATTTTACACTAGTTTTTGCCCGCGGCTTCACCCGCGTGAAATTTCATTTGTCACAGATCGTCATAAATTATAGCCTATGTGTTATTCTGGGCTATATACAATAATCCTGTAAAGTTTAATCAAAATCAGTCCAGTAGTAAAAACTACTGGACTTCATGCAAAAGCATGAAAGAGTAACAAACATTCAGACATCCATACAAACTTTCGCATTTATAATATTAGTAGGATATTGAGTACTCAATTGTAAAGGTCATGTCTCTCCAACCTGCCTGCATCCCTATGCATCGGGAATGCAGGGATGCGAATAGGAAATGTATGCCAAATCCTCCACTTAACTCGTGTAGGTAAATTAGAGAGGGCCGTGCTCTGGTAATGGATATTAAATTACTTATTATGATTATGAAGTATCTAAATATTCTGCTCTCCTAATACTAGTAATACCTTACAAGCCACAAGTGATATTAAAAAAACTGTTTCATTTTATCATGCCACAATCTAAACACAAATGACTTTTGGTCTTTTAAAGGCAGATTTGAACCTAACTTACACATTTTTCTATAGCACGAACTGGCGCCACCATTAATAACAGCATATTTGTACAGAGTTGTGAAATCTGCCCATTAAAATTGATTAGTACAAATGTCAATACATTAGTTACAAATTGAAATACATAATGGTCTAAAATTAAGTTATTTATGCCTGCTGTCAGCCAAAGGATACAATAAATAAGGCAGTTTGTCGCATGCTCTAGTGCTACCAATTTGTACTGAGGTGACAGTCGTGTAGGAATTTATTGGGTTACGCCATTTGTCTTGTTTTATGGTGGTTAGTTAATCTACGTAGTTTAGTAAGCCTACATTTTAAAAACTATTTTACTCTTAGACTATAGACGTACGATCTAGAGACGTATTCTTAAACTGTTAGAACTCCATTTCATGATTAAGAAAGGGAGCAAATGGATTTCAGCTACCATGTTCAAATTGTTCATATTTCATTGGAAGTATTTTGCCTATTTGTAGAGTAGTGGTATACTACACTGGCTCCCAATACTGTATACTAATGCCAGGCTTCACTATCACCATATTTTATTTGAAAGCCGCTCATAATGCTACAAAATATGCCACGATGCCTAGTTTGATATACCATTGCTTGCACTTTACCCATAGCAATTTAGATTTGGCGCATCTCACGGGGAGTCATTGACCCTTTTTAGATACAAACGGGACTATTCCCACCTCTGCAACTCCTGTGTAGCCAGGATCTACAGCTTGACCTCCAATAAAAACCCAATCAGTGAAGGTCAAGTTTGTCCCGGGGGAAAGTTAACTGTCATTGGAACATAGGAGGAGTTCGAGTTCCCTATTTAGATACAGCAGTGGATATCAAGATGCTGAAAGGGCGAAGATGACGCATTCTCTTCTTCAACACGCCTAGTCTCCATCAATATCCATCAGTGACGATCGCCATCGAATCTTCTGTTCCACGCTTGCCTTTTTCGCACTTTCCTTATTAGGTACCTATAAAGCATGCCATTCACGTATAGGGTTGAAAGGCGTCCGGCTTTAGCCGGACATGTTTGGCTTTTTAGGGACTTGTCCGGCCAAATATTGCCTTGTCCGGCCTGTCCGGCTTTTGTTAGGCTTTTTATTTGGTTGCCGCGCCAGGCGAAAGTCGAGCCACAGAGTCATATGAAGCGCACGCATCAGGATGTTGATTGTTGGTTAGCAACCGATGATGTCACTCATGAGCTGACACTAATTGCACCCCCCCCCCCGTCACATGTCCGGCTTTTAGGTTAAAATGTCCGGCCAAATCAAGCACAAAGTCCGGCTTTTGTGATTTTGGACCTGGCAACCCTATTCACGTATCGATATTTACTACGTTAGATGGGCGATGACCTTACCCGTGTCCTTTCGAACTAGATCGCAATGACGTAACCGATCAGTCCAGCTTACTGCAGGATGACTGATTGTGATTGAGTTTAATGATTGTGTCCAACAGCTGCTGCGTTGGGTGGGGCGACCATGTTTCGAAGATAGGAATAGACTAGTCGCTGAAATTATTTTTTTGACAGGAAAGCCAGAACTCTTTGGTTCCTATTTCGTTCGTTTCAGCCAAATGACGTCCACTGCTTGACAAAGGCCTCCCCAAGGGTTTCCACCACGACAATTTCCTCTTAGGTGATTGTTTTTTTGTGACTTACAAAATGTAATAAGTTAGAACTATGGAAAAAAAAGAGAGTGACCATTTAAATACAAATGTAATAAGATAGATAAAATTAAACAGGCATTCACGCGTCGCGTATTGATTTAAAATGAGTATAATATGGTCACCATACATATCGAAGACATTGAATAGATGCCGAGGCAGATTACGGCAGTGAGATCATGAGCTGATTTACAACCAATGTTCTTAACTCGTTTCAAATGCCCAAACACTTTCTTTGGGTGACATCATTCTATGCCTATATCCGCGCCTGTAGACTTTGGCAATTTTGTACACGAGTCAGTAATAAAAAAAGTTTCTGAAACTGACTATTTAAGTGATCTCAACATTGTTTCTCTCGGCAATCAAAGATACCAGGGTTAACCATGGTCTTGAAAAATTTTGTGAACTGGTATGTGAGTGAGCTGGCCATATCCATCTCTGAACAGGCGAAAGGTGGAGAAAACGATTTTTTTTAATGAAAACCATGTATGGGTTAATCGTAGTATGGGATGTCCACCTGCTCGATGGACCGATGACCTCACGATAGTCAGAAGTGGCGGGATAAAAAAATACTGTATCGTAATCGGAAAGTTTGCGTTCAGAAGTGGACCACCATTATTATATTATGTCTAGCATCATAGAAAGTTGACAATGTTCAGCCTTATTACTTTTCAAGATTGTCTAATTCTACTGGCGCTGACTATTATGAATGTTTTTATGGTAACGTAACTAGTTTGTTTTGGCTCGAACGGCAAAAATGCAGCCATTGACTAAGTTTGTCTCACGTGATTTAGGAAGACATTATTTTAGAGATAAACACGCAGTTAATTCAGGATTATAGTTTATTTTTCTGAGAGTTTACCTGTATTGTTGTGCGTAATCATTTAATTTATAAGGACAAATTCCATGTATTTACGTAGGTAATGTAGGTACTGATTTAAATGACATCAGAAATGGGTGAAATTGCAACGTAGAAATAGTACCTAGTATAATTTCATCGATAAAATATTTTGATATTCATATATTATGTAGTAGCATTCTGTGGTGTATGTGTTATAGTCAAACCTCAAAGTTCTGGCACTCCTAGGTTTGACTAGTCAATCCTCAGGTCTGACTAGAAGTCTTAGTCAAAGCCCAAACATTTCGGCCATTGACTAAAGAATGTTAGTCAAACCTAGGAGTAACTAATTTGGTCAGGCAAAGGTCGAAACTCAATTAATTGAAATCGGGGTTTGACTAGTCAAACCTCATTACCCGACTACGGCAAAGCCAAAGGAGGGTTATGATTATGACAGGCTATGTATGTATGTATGTATGTATGTTCATGTGTTCCCTCGTAACTTCTAAACTAGTAATCAGAATTCGACAAAATCATTAGAAGCGTCTTAATTGTCCGCTGGTTATAGGCTATATGGGGTTTCACAAAATCTAATGTGGCGCCCTCTAGCGGACAAAACATACAGAGTTAAAAAATAAAGTTAAGATAAATATGCCGTGTTTGGTATCATTTGAAAGCGCTTTACTTGTACATTTTGAATATATATATATATTACTAGCATTTGCTTGTGACTTCACCTGTATTTAAGGGCTGATTGCATATAATTCACATCTTTTCGTTCATAGCTTCTTTACTACTTATTAGTTCATCAATTTAATTTTTGTTAATATTATGCGCCACAAATACACGTAGTCACACGTTACATATACCTACCTACCGTAGCACTTTGACAAGGTGTGACTACGCCTTTCCAAACATGAAAATTACTATGCAACTACATACATTAGCAAGTTTGTTCAGTTCAGTATTCTGAAAATCTTGTTTTATACTTTTTCAGCGTCGTTTTTTGTCGTAGTTGGGTTTTAGTTTTTTTACTTTTAATTTATTATTTAAGACTTTAAACTAAACTATACTTAATTCTGATCTCGAACTTATTGCATAGGCGTTACGACGGTCGGTTCTGTTTAGGTGAAGGTACGAGTAAGTAAACTTATACAATACTGAGGTTATTTGTCAGTGTTTCTAGATCGATCTTGATTAATTACTAATTTTTAGGGTTCTGTTACCTTAAAGGATAAAGAGTTTAGACCCTATTATTATGACTTCGCTAAATGTTGTCTGTCACCAGTCTCGTATCTCATGAATCATTAAATTCACTTTAAAAGTAAATAATTCAATAAAATACTTAAATATTTAAGGGGGGCTCCCATACAGCAAACTTGACTTGTTGCAGTTTTCTACTTGATATTAAAACGTAAACAGGTGAACCCTTGAAATATTCACATAATATTTAGTTGCATATCTATTTTAAAAATAAATCATAAAATTAAAATAAAATAATTATTTAAGGGGGGCTCCCATACAACATCAGAGTCACACCAGGCCAGTTTTCTATTTGCCGTCTACTTTTGACCGAGTCTGTCAGCTGTTTCTATGATTGACTAGGCAAAGCCCGAAACAGATTATTTAAGTTTCGACGTTTGACTGAACCGTTTAGTCACTTCTAGGTTTGACTTAGTCAAAGGCCGATATAAGAATTTACTTCGGGGTTTGCCTGAAGGCCTTGGTTAAACCTAGGATAGACCAGTCATTCCGCGAAGAGACTGCATATCGACCATTGACTATGACATATGTACAATTGATAAACATTCCTGTTAACCCGTCTAGGTAGAATAAACATGGTTTACTTAGGAGTAGGTTCCTAGTTTCCTAGAGTCCCCTTGAATCGGCTGTGTATTGTAAGCCCATGGGCTACAGTTGTACTATCAATATACCTACACCGCACGCCCCTATCTGTGCATATTTATGTTACTATTCATAGTTTTATCAAGATGACTCGCGTCTGATGAAACAATGACATAAATTACTGCTTAAAGAAGATCATTAATGATGAATTGTTATGACTAGACGTAACCCATAGTTACAGGCAAAATTATGGCGCGTCTCGTGATAGTGAATCATACCTGAGAGCCAAAGCACACGATGCATTGCGGCGTCGCAACGCAGATTTCGTCGTACGTCGAAATCCACACGATAGCCACAGATATTAATTTCTATGTAAGACGACGCCGCAGCGACACCGCTCCGGCGTCGCACCGCCGCCGCAACGCGCCGTGTGTTTTGGCTCTAAAGGCGGTCTAGTGGCTCGTCTTCGGAATGCAAAGTCAGCGGTCGCGGGTTCGAATTTCGCCAATCTTAATTGTTTGTGTTACGAGCACGAGCTTTCATTTGTGAGTCATTTTGTGACTTCTTCTTTTACCTCGTTGATGTTTTTCGTTATCTAATGTTAGTTTAGAGACTCATGTTAATTTTTTGGTCGAGGAGAAGGTCTAGTTTCGAAAACTAAATATAATCATCCGTTCATCGGACAGGTAATCGCACGCTGCGTTCCGTTGATATTTTAAGTAGGTAACAATGTTAGTAGGAGATAATATTAAGATTCTGGTAACTAAGTAATAAATTGTCTTCTTAGTTCCATACTCGACAGATTTTAGCTTCAATATCAACCTTTGTTAAATTATTATAATTGAGCTTAATTTATTTGACTATATATTACTTTTAATTGAAACACCTACAGTTGAAAAAGATTTATTTAATTGTAGGCAAGGCTTTGGTAGGTTGGACACACCTACTGGCCCTATCGCGTAAAATGCCCGTACTGTTATACTGTACCCAGTTATGTTTCCATATTTGTGTATTGTCTGGTTGTATGGGATGCTGTTTTAAAGCCTGGTTTGGTTTAGTAGAATGGCCCTAAGACCCACGTGCGTGCGCTCAGATTATGCGCATATTTTATCAACTGTCGATCTACCTGCTAGATGACATTATTTATTCATTAATTAAAAGCCATATGTCAATTATAAAGGGACTAACGTGTGCTTTTTGTAATAAATTAAAATTATGTCATACTTTTTGTGATTCAAGTCAGGTCAGTTCTGACCTAGTAGTTGCAAAGCTTGTGAGGTAAGGATATAAAAATTACTTGATATTTAATTAAACAGACTTAAATATGTGTCCGGCCAAATTCCCTAATCCGGGTGTATTCTCACGTGTCCGCAACATTTCCATTAAGTGGGAATAAACGTGGAACGCTACCAGTTCTTTAGGCCTTGTAAGTAGGTATAGGTACCTAAGTAGGTAGGTGCAGTAAGGTTTTTGGATTCAGTTATTTTTTATTCCCTTGTTAAGATGACAAGCTATTTGTTCTAATAAAATGTATTAAACTAATGTAATTCATTACCTTCGTGTACGTATGTTATGAATGACACTGAATAGAAACCAATACCGGAGCTAATTCCAGTCTAGATCAATACTCGATCGATGATCTATAATCTATACTTATAATAAATCTGTAGAGAGGTCAATTCTGTACATGAAATATATTTTCAAAATAAATATCAGGGGGTGATTAGTGATCGATACTGATACCAAAAATGCAATCAGTAAAATTTTTGTCTGTCTGTCTGTCTGTCTGTCTGTCTGTCTGTCTGTCTGTCTGTATGTTCCTTATAGAAACAAAAGCCACTTGACGGATTTTAACGAAACTTGGTACAATTATTCTTCATACTNATTGTTGCTATACATAATTGTTAATGTAGTCTCTTTTATGATGTACCAAGGTAACAGCTGATGTGCCATGGGGTCTGGCACTTATCCTACTAATCCTACTAATATCATAAATGCGAAAGTTTGGATGTCTGGCTGGATGTTTGTTACTCTTTCACGCAAAAAGTACAAACGGATTTTGTTGAAACTTTACAGTATTATTGTTTGTAACCCCGTTTAACATATAGACTATAATTTATACCGATCTGTGACACTAAATTTCACGCGGTTGAAGCCGCGGGCAAGAGCTAGTGTCTCTATATTTTTAAAGCTCCCGAGATGTTTCCGAATCTAAACCACAGGATTTCAATAATTAAGACTGACACATTTTTTATTATTGTACCAATTTTATTAATTTTCAAATTAATCATCTACTCACTTCTTTTTTATGTTACCAAGATGACTAATACACGTATGACGTGTGTATGGTGATATTTATGTTGTTTCTATAATAATATACGCAGTGTTCTCTTATTAACAACTTTATTTTGTTTTATGGCTTTAGTCGCGATTTCTAATGACGCTTAAGCTTTGTTATGGTTCCATAGTAGGTGTTTGCAGAAAGGGAAACATTAATTTCAATTAAATTGAAAACATTTTAGATAGCTAGAGTCTAGATGAGTTATAAACTCTATATCTTCTCACTAATTCAATTCTCAACTTTAGAACGTTCATTAATAACAGCGCACCTTCAAAATAACTAGAAATAAAACGATTTGCGTGCATTCCTCGCATAATTAAGTTATTTGCTGTGTAATACATTACGCTGCCACTTCATAAATTACGCCATGACAGTTGACACCAGTCACTTAGAGGCGATAGATAAGTTAATCTTAACCGAACCATTCCAGGCCTTGACCAATCGTGATTCGTGGTTCATTTAGAATGACATCAGCATTGTCTTTCTAATGACGACATGGTTTGTGTTAAATGACACGAAAGCTCTTGATTGGAGCTAGTAAACAGCGCAAAACGCTCTCTGTAATGGGTAAAACTGCGCTGCGCTTAGCAAGCAAAGGGTCAGTTAACAGCGCCGGGAGTCATAACTCATTTCAAATTGAGTTGGCCATCAGTGAAAGAATTCGAAAAGGAGTTTTTAAAAGTAGAGTCGAATCATTTCTAAATGACGTCTACTGCTAGACAAAGACCTCCCCCAAAGAGTCGTAAAGAAGTCATATTTTTATAGCTAGCCCTTCCATTTTATCATGCCATGGCACAATATTCAGCTTATGGCTGCAAGAATTAAAAGGAGTTATCCATCTCAGAGCAAATGTTTGAGAAGATGATGAAGCTGATAATTGAGCTTGAAGGCGGGAATTGAGAATCCTCGAGTTGGAAACCTAGTTGCTAATATTTAGCAATCAAGATCAAGAAAAAAATCGGCCAAGTGCGAGTCTGACTGGCGCACCGAGGGTTCCATACAAACCTGTAGGTATATAACTTTGATTTTGTTACAGTTTCGGAAAAAAGTGACTGAGAGATACGGACGGACAGACAGACAGACATGACGAATCTATAAGGGTTCCGTTTTTGCCATTTGGCTACGAAACCCTAAAAAGTCCGGACTTTCAGTCAACGTAATACATACTTAGTTACTCCATATTAAACACGCAGCAAGCTTTAGTTTCTGTTAGTTGCTGAAGAATATTCCTAATACTATAAATTAACTATTT
Organism: Ostrinia furnacalis; assembly: GCF_004193835.3. Taxonomy (NCBI): domain Eukaryota; kingdom Metazoa; phylum Arthropoda; class Insecta; order Lepidoptera; family Crambidae; genus Ostrinia; species Ostrinia furnacalis. Next base: position 36,874 of record NW_021131157.1, read on the forward strand.
CATCAAACACCATGCAAACAAGCTGCGCAAAATCTAAATCTACATTAGGCACAAAAACAATCCACCGGTCACTATATCCCATAACACGATCAGAATTAGGGTATGAGTTCACTTGACAAAAACTACGACACGATGGACAACTTGACAGCTTTGTCGCGATAGATCAAAGCGATTATGTAATCCGATATATCGATAGTGTCGTTTTTATTCGATCAATGAGTCATCAAGGGACGGTCTATGAATGGAAATATTTATGACGTTCATTCCGTGTTTTGTTTTTAAGTGCGTGAGTAAGTTCTGATTTGAGCTAATATAATTTTTTGAAGAATAAAGAAGAGCAGGTATTTTTTCCTTGCTTTTTGCTCCCATTTTTGCAAAAAACTTATCGCGAATCAGAAATCTCTCTTAGATACGATAATAGCTTTTTAAATCTCAAATAAATCTGCAAAAGTCACTAGTATATTAAGTACTTTGAAGTTTTTACGATTTGGCTTCAGTTCAAAGTGTTCGATTCCTTCAATTTATACTCAATGCATTTTTATTGGAATTGGATACTTCTTATTGGCAAAGTTTAAAGTGTATAGGGGTAGTAGTGTAGGTAGGGTTCATAAATTAATTTTAAGAAAAAGGCAAGAGAAAAGTCTATTTATTTGTCTAATTGATAACTTCCATAAGGCAGAAGGAGCTTGTGAACGAAAATAGGTACAAAATGTTTGTCATTCAATTCTTAATCAGAGTAAATTCCTCGTGGGTTTATAAATATAGGTCCTGGTCTTAATAAATTGTCATTGCACCATTAACGTCAATTGGACATAGGGAATTCCGTTAGTCATACCATCTGGCTGTTTGTTGACTGTCTTAATTGATATTGTACTTACGTGATTTTAGTCTTTATTGAATTGGTAAGTTACATTGATCATGGGACTGACAGTCTGGACGCAATACATGTTATTATGAACAAATTGTGTCCACTAGGTGGACTGACGATCTGGTGAAGGTCGCGGGAGGTGCTTGGATGCGGGCGGCGTAGAATCGGACTTTGTGGAAATCCTTGTGGACGTCTTTCGGCTGAAACGATGTACAAATATCTCAAATACAGATAATAGAGTTGCAGAATTAGGATTTATTAGCAAATAGGTTGTAGACAGATGTCAAAACTCACAAATATTACATTCAGTTTGGTGAATATCATCTAGGAAAGAGCTCTTGGTTTAAGAAACTTCTGAAGATCTTGAGGTACCTTTTTACGTCGATACTTAGTAGCACTTTTTGAAGAATATGCCTCAGTTGATATATCATTATTAACAAATGAATATAATTATTATTAACAAATAAGTTACTTTTGTCTCTAGAAAGCTCTAGCTTTCTTAGCTTTTTGAAACAACTTCACGTCATCATTATGTCGTTTTGTCGTATCCACCAAAGAAAGTGTGTGTTGTGTATGCATCAGCCTTGTAGTTTGTGCCAGGTCCGCTAGCGGGGTGTGTTCGGAAGCGGAGATTGGGACTCATAAATCGGCGCGTGCGCTGATAACAACGCGCTCTTGCCAAAATGTGACGTCTGTGCGGACACATGTCCATTACACTGAAAATTCATTGACGAGCCTCCGGTTTCTAAATTGTAATTTTTAGCGTGAGAGACTGAGAGTTGCGGATTTACAGATTTGCCGCCTGTAGGCCTTCAGGTACGGGGAGGGGTTGTGCAATCGGAGAGTGGGGAATCAATTCTTTATCATTAAGCGATGTGGAGATGTTGAAATATTTGGTTATACGAATAATATATATTCTCATCTATATACAACAAGCTTTTTCATCTAATATCTATCCCTTCATCTCGTGGAAGCGAGCCCCAGTAGCCTATTGGGAATCGAATCGGAAACATCTGGGTGTAAGACAGGTGGACTTACCATTAGAGCACAGAGGCGGTTAATTAGGTACCCCAATAATTTTTTAGTAACTATTAAGTGAATTATCACGTTTTATAAAATCGTGTCGTGTCATGTAATGAACACCGTTCCCCGACCACTATTAGCTCACCAAATCCGACACACGTCTGATTGTATGACTCACAGTGTTTATACGGTTATCAGAGCTATAATAAGCTGAATATCCGTCTGAACGGTATAGTAAGATTCAACATGTAAAATGTGAAATTGATTTGCACATTTACATTGAAAACTTTCATCTTATTTTTCGGAGGAAAATTATTCATATGATTTAGCTTTTGACTTTATTTATGAATTAATAAATGGAACGCGTCGATTATTTAAATGTAGAGCCTCCGGGATACAGTGGGCGTGGTTCAACGCGACTCTAGCGTGACGTGTCTTAACAGAGCTAATTTAGCAGCAGTTCTATTGACCTATTGTGAGCTGTTCGAATGGAGGCCGCGTACCGGAAAACGCAGCGTGTGACGTCCACCTACAAGGTGGACCGACGACATCGTAAAGGTAGCAGGGAAGCGCTGGACGCAGGCCGCTACCAATCGATCAACATGGAAAGCATTGGGGGAGGCCTATGTTCAGCAGTGGACGTCCTGTGGCTGAAATGATGATGATGATGATGATGAGCTGTTCGACAAAATGTCACGGTCCGCTACCGGCACGGCGACGTGAGACTTCGTCGCGCTGGCGCCGGCTGTTTGGCAGATACTTAATTTGCAACCTTCAACATAAATTAATAACTGTTATGTTAATAAACAGGAGCACTGAACTTTCGTGTTTATAAAATATTCTTAAAGTAATCATCTTCTATTCTATATGTATAAAAGCGAAAGGTCACTAATTGACTGAATTCACGAAATCTTAGAAACTACAAGTGCTAAAAGTCTCAAATTGCATGGGGGTTTCTTTTAGAACGTAGGTGCTCACTAAGATGGGATTTTGCAAAATTCAACCCCTAAGGGGGTAAAACGGGATACACGCGTGCGAAGTCGCGGGCGGCCGCTAGTATGAAAATGAACTTAAAATGTATGAATGAATATGAAAATAGTATTATTTCTTCTGGTCAAGAGCTAAGTCGTGGAATATTTTGTAGTTGATCTTGAATTTTTCAAGAGATGTTTTATTCTGGTACCTCTTAGTCATTCTATTTTCTAGCTTATCTTTAATTTCATCTTATCTTCATAGGAGAACAGATGAGATCTGGAATAGCTTCTTAATTTTTACTAGCTTTCGGCCTGTGGTTTCCCCCACATCGAATATACTTTTGTTTTTTCCAGAGAATATTTAGAGGGTGAATTGTAGGAAAAATCTATTTTTGCGGCACTTTAAAGGTTGTTAAAAGGTGCTGTAATTTTGTAAATTCGTTTTCAATCTTTAAACTTGCGTGGAAAAGGTTTTATTTCAAAGGGCGTTTGGTCGCAGTCTGCGAAAGATACAGTCTTAGGATTTTTCTTCATAATGGTTGATGCCTACGTCATAATAACAATCGATTCGGTTGTTTGAGTTGTGTGTTGATCTATCATTCAGGAACCAATTCCTTATTATAATTAGAGATTCTAGCAGATTCTTCCTACATCGTATTTCTGACAATAGCGTTAAAGGCCTACTCCATAGATAAGCCATAGATACGTGACTGTATATTTTCGTTGCTATGCGCCACAACGCTGAAGCAGTGCTTCAAATCAATCAAGAAGTTATCCAGCTTAACAACGCGCCCACAGCAATGAGGGCTATCGTTTTTATACTTAACAGTTGGCACCCCTGGCGATTGACAGGACCTTACTCTACAGTGGCGCCATCTTGATGAGTGCAAATGCGATAGTCCTCCTACCACTTTAGCGCTCACCAGTTGGCGCCACTGTCTTCGCTACTAGCAAGTGACAGGACCTTACTCTACAGTGGCGCCAACTGGTGAGCGCTCAAACGATAGCCCTCATTACCAATGGCGCGCGCGCAGAATGCGTCTCAATTCGCACCTAGTTCCAATTGTGCGCAGTTAGCGCCGCTCCAATCCTGAAACGACATTGTTTATGAGATATCGCCTTTCCAGATCTGATTTAGAACTAGATTGGGGTTATTAGTACCTTTTAAAGAATGCCTGGGCCATTTTTAGCTGATGGTTCTTTTGAATATGCAGAAAAAATAACACTATCAATTACAGAGATAGTTTTAATAGGTGGGACATCCTGAATTTTCTCAAGGAAACCATTAATTTGGTGCATGATAAGTCTACTTTTTATTTTAATACACTATTACATATTACGTATTCGTAGACAGTTTGTTTTTCCCGTACAATTAAATTGACCTTCATTGCTGGTTTTTATTACCGGTCTTTACCGTATTACCGGTCAATCTGTAAACCCCATACACAGGAGTTACCGTGATTCCCATCATGATATCAGGTGGAAATCGTACTGTACTATCTTTAAGAAATATTTTTAAAAGCGATATTTAAAATGGTCTTCACTTAATATTAATATTGTACTTATTAAGATCCCGTTGATGTCTTTTGGCTGCATATTTAAAAAAATCAATTTGCACAACGTAATGATTTTTTATTTTACAAACAGACTATTAAAATTATTATCATTCTTAATTCGTCATACATATTTATGGTGATGTTATAGTATGGCGACTGTTGTGATTTTATTTCCCGTCTAAAAGAAGGATACGTCATCATAAACTTACTGTAATTTAATTCAATAAGTTATCGTTAGTATTATCTTAATACAAAATCGGTTAGTATTTTAGTATGTACTCGCGTTGATAATGCAATTGTAAACCTAATCTGTCATATTATAATAAATACAGCAAAACAACAGACCTCTTCCAGATGTTTACAAACAATAATACTTGAATAATGAAGTGCCATCGTCTGTTTGCCCACCAGCAGAAATATTCCATCTAATATGCATTATTTGTCGAAGAATGTCACATGCCTGTTATTTGTTATGCTAAATCTGTGCTAGAGCATTAAAAGTCATGCTTAATGACCGTTGAAACGCCCGTGTGATCTGCACAAATTACACCGCAATCAAACTAACAATTGTTTATTATGAATTAATACATGGAACCACTGCAGGCGCGAATTATGCAAATGTTACGACTGTTCATAGCTGCGCAAGCGTTGGCTCATCATTGGGCGCTTAAGGCCTAAGACACGATTAGTTTAATTTTCCTAGGATAAAAGATGGTGCGTCTATTTACCAACCTTGGGCATAGGCAGTGTAAACATTGTAAACAATAAAACCTAATAATTAAAATAATGTAGATCATTAGTATGTTTGAAAACAAAATAGAACGACGATATAGGCTTTAATTTTCTGTTACTAGTAAATAAACATACGTGCACAAGACAGTAGTAGGTAATGATGACTGTGTCATTTAAAATCTTTTTTTTTCGTCTATGATTTTAAAAAGTTTATCGTTCTACTATTTTACCTGCTAGGTCAAAAAATATTCAGCACATTGATCCCCGATATACGAGTATAACATTGGCCACCACTAGTACTCTTTAGTACCTACTCTTTTTACAAAATATGATTACACACGACTGGTTAAAATTACGCATTACTATTATTAAAATAAAATAAATAAATAAATTCTTTATTGTATAACTTATTTGACAGTTTGAACTCTAGGCTAATCTTATGCTACAAAAGGTAAAATTATACATGTGCCTGAACTAGGAAATTTATTCCTGTATCTCAGGCGAAATAAAGGCTTAACTATACTTTAATTAACTATCATTAGCAAAATACATATTAATATTATACATAAATAATCCACTTACATACAAATTATATTTATACTAAAAATATAAATCTATACACATTAAGCAAAATCTAAGAATTAAAATCATTTATTATGGTTACAGTGTGCTACTTAATATTGCTTACTTAGCGTTTTCTATTGCATGCCGTATGTAATAGAAAACGCTAAGTAAGCAATATTAAGTAGCACACTGTAACCATAATAAATGATTTATTGTTACACGCATAACTTACTATTATTGTATTAACAGTCATGAACGTTAATGTCAATGTCACTAAATACGAATAATAAACACTTTTCCTCTTGATAACTTGCAAATCTCAAGAATGAAACAATACATAACAATCGTTGTGTCACGCGGAAACTATTTTAATTGCCCGGGGAACTTATGTATTGCAACAAGACAGGCAAATGGTGGGCCAACACAAAATAATACATTTTCAGCTTGCACGACTTCATTTATTTAGGTGTTACCTACTAGCAGCCCGGCGAACTTCGTGTGATATGTTCATCCTACTAGTCCTACTAATATTATAAATGCGAAAGTTTGGATGTCTGGATGTCATGATGTCTGGATGTTTGTTACTCTTTCACGCAAAAAGTACTGAAAGGATTTTGTTTAAACTTTACAGTATTATTGTTTATAACCCAAATTAATATACAGGGTGTTAGGTAAATGGGTATATGAGCCGACACTAGCCCATGTTAATATGGTCATATAAATGGTATGGTGAAGTCAGAAAATTGATATCTTCATTTTAATTATTTTAATTTTCATACAAATCAGATTTTATAAAATTTATTTAGTATTAAAATTAAAAAAAAAAAATGATGATATTAAATTTCTGACTTCACCATACCATTTATATGACCATGTTAACATGGGCTAGTGTCGGCACATATATCCATTTACCTAACACCCTGTATAGGCTATAATTTATGACGATATGTGACAATTAAATTTCAATAAATAAATAAGACGTGGCTAAAAAGCGCCATCTATCGTCATTGGTTAAAATGTACAGCGCTGGACAATATATTCATGCGGGAAAAGCTGTGAAATGCCATCTATCAAGATGAATCTAACAACAGATTTTGCGAACTAAGGGGGTAAAACGAGGTTCACGCGTACGTCTAATGGTGAAAAAATCTTTCAAATCAGTACTGTAGTTTCGGAGCCTTTTTAATACACACAATTTTTTTCCCTTATTCCCCTTTACAATATTAGTGTTGACGATCAGTAGTGAGCGTCTTTTGGTTGAAACGAACTAAAGAAAGAACTCGTCTAGCACTAAATTTTTGTAAGCATTCAAAATTATAGTCCTGTTAGAAGAGATCGTTCTCATAATACAAACATCATCATTATGTGTGTTGATTTTGTCTGAAAAGGCTCTTGTTAATTTAATGTATTCTTAATGTTTTATTCTAAATGAAAAGTATTCTTGTATATTGTATCAAAATGCTGATTTCTAGGGTTGGGACAAAATGCCATGTTTGCAGCCTAATTATGCGGCCGCTGGACACCGTGTAATTGAATTTAAACTGATTTGTGTGTTATATCTAAGCAAATGGTTACCTCAGAGCTCACTTCACAATTATTTATAGATTGGATTAATTATTGAGCGCTAACAAACCGTGACCGGTGTGAGATAAGATATTTCCGTATTAGGTACACCTATACCAATGTTTGGACTTGATTGATTGTCACCGGCCAAAAAAATGGTGATGAATATGTAGTAAAATAGAATAGAATAACAATAAAGAATAATAACCTACGTTTTTATGAGTAGGTAGCAAATTAATTGTAAAAGTTTACAAAGTACCTATACAAAATGGTGTAGAATAGGTTAAACCCACCAACCACAAAAACAATAATTTTACTTGATCAAATCAAGTGTTGAAAAACACGAAGGGCTTAGACTAAAGAAAGTAAAGCATAAAGGTTAATAATCAATGTCAATAATATAATAATAAGCATGGTATAAGTATTAGGTACCTAAAATAGAAATGCCAATTCACAAAATTGAACTTGTGACGGTAACAAAATTTCCGTATGTAGAACCCAACAGTCAATTTGAAAGTTGGCGAAACATTTTCCCTATACATTTTGGATAAAAATAGGTATACGTTTGTCCATACAAATTGTCATACAGTTCTATGTCTGTATGGTTAGTTAGTGGGAGAGAAAATACGAACAAATTGTGAAGATATATTTATAAAATTGCACCCTGTGACACAAGGAAGTACAAAATATTAAAACCTACCAGAGTACACGAGCCTGTAATTTGCAAGGACAATCAACAATTAATTTGAACGTCATTGCCCTGTATTAGGCTGTATCACGTAACGTTTGCGTCACTAATTTATTATGTCGATGATTGAACCACTGGGAAAAAATCGCTACCCCAATGCGGGATTGGTTAGTTCATAATGAGTAATAGGAGGAAATAACACAAGAGGTTAAAAAGTTATGACGTTATTTCGGTGTCTGTTATTTTGGTCGAGTGTCTGAACTAATACCACACATTAAAATAAACCGTTAATGTTATTATTAGGATCATGACAAGAATATGGGTCACAAAGTCAAGGCGGTTGGACGTGAAACCTGGCAACTTTGGAATTTGAATTTTTGAATTTTACTATTTTCCTAGAACTCAATTTGGACTCCTACTTCCAGGAACTGTGAGCTGCAATTTACAAGACTATGACCAATGTAGCCAGATGCGACAAACCGTCAATTGTCACAAATTTTCACACGCTAAAAATAGACCCGAGTGTTCTTNAACTTTCCTGCCCCAGCGGCCATCAGCTCTACGAGCTATGTGCCCCGCCCACTGTCATTTTATTTTAGCGATTCGAAAAGGCGCTTTATAAGTTCAATTTTAATTCAATTGAAAGAGAAAACAAAGACTGATTGTAAGGAAGTTTCGGTTTCGGTTTCGGTTTCGGCCGAAACAGACACCGTTGCCGAAATTCGTTTTCGGTTTCGGTTTCGGTCGTAAAACTAGTTTCGGTCGGACACTANGACCCGAGTGTTCTTCGTAAAAAATATCCGTGTTTCAAGTCAGACTTGTAAAAATTATAATTTTACACTTAGTGCAATGTGCCTAAGGCCAGCAGAATTCGGATTTAGTCAAGAAGACTAAATTTAGGATAAAAATCGACAAAAGCAGACATAATACTAATAAATAAAACACTTTATTGTATAAGTACCACACACAGAACAAGAACAAGAAAGATATTATAGTGTTATCTAAGTAAAAGAAAAAGAATTCATACATGTTTACATTAATAATTATGCATAACACGCACTGTGTTAGATCCGTATCTATTTCAAGACTGAGATTGGTCTCAATTGAGGAATGGAACTTATCGCAGCTTCAATTTAGCTCGAGTTCGAATCCAGTTTCAACTTTGTTTTATTTAGAATGCCTCGATCTTCGATTTTCATGCTTTCGATCCGAACGCCCTAATGTGTCCTCACCACACGAACCATTGTGTTTTTTTCTACCAGCGCCACACTGAACTAAACGCGATTAAATCGTGCATTTGGTAAGTTACAATAATTTTACGGATTACGTCAATATTTCTTGGAAATTGGTAACCTTCGTTAAACCTCATATAAAAAGGGGCGAAGCTTTTTGTGGGCTCTATCACGTTCCTTTAATAGTCCCATTGAGAAACTAAAAGTGTTTAATCCGACAGTAAAATTCGTCTCGCGTTCCTCGCATCCATTCGGTGTTTTTGTTCGTGTGAATGATAAAGGATTTTATGTCAAAAGTTGTTAGGATTTTTGTTGATTTATACGTCTGGTATGTGTAGGGACTGCACTATTTTTATGTGGATGGGACATCGTAAAATATCTATTTCCAGATAATCCATAAGAAAAAACTTTTTTTTTTAATTTATAAATTAACATGATAGTGAAACTGAAAAACTGTGATCATTTTTAAGATCGAACGGAGAGACGTATTTTTTTTTAATTGAAATTGTAATAGTTCCTTTTGAATTTTTTTGTCAAGTGATACCTGTTAAAATCATAAAATATAATAAGATCTATCTAGAATGGTTGTAATCGTGAGAATTTAGAAATAATAGGTTGTGTAGAGCATCAGCCATTTGGCATATACTCGGTAATTATTTAAAATATTTTTTAATATCTGGAGATTAAATCCTCACATAAACAATTCTTTATGGTCACCATACCCACCAAATATCTTCAGGTGTAACGGCGCCAAAGATGTAGTTACTTTTATTTTCAAACCATAGCTTTAAGGCTTAAAATGCCTTGCGTTTTATTTGTGTAGTTTGTCACGTTTTTTGGTTACTGGCATATGCGCCGGCGCCGCTCGCGATTGTAGTTCAAACGCTTTTCAATTGAATGAATTGAATTGAAAAAAATTAGCGAATTGTGCGAATGCTAATACTGCTCTGAGGAAGGTAACGTTTTGTCGGTAACGTTCCTATTTGAAACGCCGACTTATTGTGTCCTTCAGGAAGTAGGGTTTCTCATTCTTACTTTTTATAAAGGGTGTATTGAAGTTGTCACAGTGCGGCACAAACAGGTACGGTTATTGGTATCCATAAAGTAGTTAGTCGCTTTGAGTGTATTCATAACACAATACTACCGATACTACGGATGTAGAGCAGTGTTAAGTCAAAAGAAAGCATAGAGTTGACCATAAAGTGTCACAGATGTGTAGCTATTGACGAAGGAAAGTTTCGTATAAAATACAAAGCTCTTGAAACAAGTAACACATAGATAGATCATTGAAATAACGGGTTTTAAATTCAACAAAGTATTAAAAATAATTAGGCAGTGCCTACATCGGTGTGTTATTGAATAAAATGTGTGGTGTATAATTTCTTAGGCTCTTCTGTACATCTCGAATTACTAAAGGCTGCTACGGATTTCAGCATTTTCAGCAAAATTACCTACGCTTCTTAGGTTCAAATGACAGTAAATAATTTAAACTTTTTGAGATACTAGGTAACTCAGTAAACCATTAAAGTTAACCGTCAAATTTTATGGTCAATTTTTATTCTAACAAATAGGTGTGATGATTCGTACCAAAAATATGCGTAACGCTCAATTGAAGAGTTTCAAAATATTCTTCTCAGAAGAAGGCCGACATTCCTCGGCGCTGCCGGGTGGCGTCCTAGCGGTGTACAGGCGCATTGTAACGCCATCTTATACAGGGTGGATTCGTAATTATGCGTACCTATCTATTTATGTTAAAATTTAACAAACTTAGACTGAGTTGCACCAACATTCTTTAAACGTAACTGTAACAATAACCGGTGTTTATTGTATGAAGTTTGACAAATATTTGACGTTTGCTAAAGTTATAGTAAGATGGTGCAACTCAGCATTAAAGTCGTCATCGTGATTTACTCGTACACATCTTAGGAGAAAGGCTGTATAGTTGTAGTTGGTCGAGAAATATCAGTGCAGCTTGCTAGTTCGATCCTTACAAATTACCCACCCTAATTAATTCTAGAATGCGAACCAAATTAATACATAATGTATTATTTTACTGCACTAAAAATTTAATGATTTACTTATTAAGTATAAACGCGAAAGTATAAACATTTCTGAAAAGGGTAAACAACAGACAAAAACACAAATATAGTAGGTATAAGAACNATAAGAACATTTACTCGTGTAGAGATTAATGTCTGCTTTGACCGCGCAATACGCCTTTCATATGGTTTACGCACGCTGTTTAACAGAGGCTTCCAAATGTTTACAAACTACAGCTTCGGTCCGTAAATAACTTAACCGTGATATTAATACTCATGTAAGTCGATCGCAAAGTAAATCACAATCCTAACCGAACCAATTTCACGATACAGACAGCATTTGCAGAAGCTGAACTATAAAGCTATATTTACAAAATGCAGCCAGAAGGCGTAGTCAATGACCGCATATTTTCGGACACGCCGTATATCCGTGGGCGGTATAGACGGCCTGTCGCTAAGGGAACGTTCATTCATGTTTTTTTCACTCGAACAAAACGTTTCAATGAACGACTCGTGAATGAAATTCCTTTGCCTAAGCGCCCCCAAAAAAAGTTTGAAAGAGCATCCTCCCTCGTAAATTGCCTAAAGAATTTGGGAGTGGAAAAAATTAATACCTTCGGTGTGACATACGGCGCAGGCGCATCGGCTTAACCGTTTTATTACGAAGCAGGCCACCTACTATAAAGTTATTTAGAAGGTGTGTTTTTTGTATGGTTTATAAATTGGCTCTATATTTTCTAGAACTTTACGCGTTTACGATTTACAAAGTTCATAAGGGCCTATTTTTCAATCGTCACATATCTTTTAACTGAAGAATAAACTTGTCATTTTGACATATTTTCCATACTAAAACTGTCAATGTGCCAAACTTATTCTTCAGTCAAAAGTTATCCGACGATTGAAAAATCAGCCCTAAGAAAAATAATCATGAAAAAATATTGAGAGCATATTAAAGATTAAATTGTACAGAACCAATTAAATAACCACAAAAGCATGACAATTTAATTTACAAACTTTAAATTCAATGTTCAAAAAAGTTCAAAAGTTACAAAAATTCTGCATTCAATTATTGCTTAGCTGGGTATTGTTAGGTGTAGGTTATTAAAGTCTAAAAACTTTGTTTCGAATATTGGGACGTAAGCACAAAAAGCGGTCAGCCATTGGTTTTATACAAACAAATGCGGTGTGGGAAGACACCCATTATGTAGAGTTACATCACTCCAGAGATGGAAAGTTGTGGGCAATTCCAGTTTGACTTGGACGTGGAAAACTACCTGTGCATCTGCGTCCAAATTAATCAATTGTTTTGTGTTATCCTTGATGATTTAAATGTGTCATCAAGGCTCTATTGAAAACCCGTGATGACGGTGTCTGCTTGAAATATACTTAGTTTCTAGGTAAACGGGTAGCAAATGTACTTAACTATACATATTATTATCACTATATCTAAAGATTAGGGTCTATTACCACCTCTCGTTCCCACTACTGCAACTCCTGTGTAGCCAGGATCTACAGCTTGACCGCCATAAAAACCCAACCAATGAAGGTTAAGTTTGTCCCGGGGGAAAGTTAAACTGTCATTGGACCCGCAACGAAATTAATCAGAAGAACATAGGAGTAGTTTGAAATTAAGGTTCGACTTCCCTCCATTGCAATGCGGATGACAGGTGACAAACAAAGGTTTAAAACCTTTAAGAAAAGATTAAGAAGTCACAGGACATCTATTCTTGACTAAATGATGTTTGATAGTTTTAATTGATGCCAATCGCCTAATCACAACTATAGTCATAAATATCAGTCGTCAGTTACCTATGCCTAATAGTTCATAGAAGTCTTTGGTTGAATCTACCAGTGGACTACCGTGAGGATTGAACTCATAAAAATCTTGGCTCATGCACTACCGTGCGCCTCTGTCTACTAAACACCAGTCCGTGCATCCACAGTGCGTCGGCGTCAAACCGATTTGCTTCACGAGCCACTTAATGATACTTTGTAGCAATGGCCAAGAGCGAGTCGGCTACTGAAGATAGAGTCCAGAAATAGGGTCTAATTTCTCGTTATTTGAGATCATAGTATCAAGTTGTCACAAAGCAATTACTATTTGTCAAATCTCTAAATACACTCAACATCAAATAAACCGCACCTTCCGCGACGCGAACTTTAAAGATTTTCTTCTGACACAATTATGGTACCCCAACAATATTGGTGTTATTTGAAAGCCCAATAAATATTCTTAAAGAAAAATACATTTCATTTCTAAATAAATGATTAACATACACCATAAATGTGACTTGAAAATAGACCTCACTTTGGGCTCACCTCTGGGATCAATTAGACCATTTTTTATGGTTTTAAAACCAAATAAAGATCTCACGTGTCCTCTTTAACAGATGGATAGCGATTAATCCCAACTTTACAGTTTTATAGTCATAAAAATTGCTATAGCGTAACTAGGTACCTATTTTTTTAAGAAGTGACTCTGGATCCTTGTAAAGACACATTTTTGGGGTAAAAACTATCCTTTAATGAAATGAAGTTTAGAACTAGGCTTTCAAATGGTACCAATGTTGGTGGGAAGTGGGGATGCATACGTTTGATAAGTGCTTGTCGCGGGAGGTGCGATTTATTTGATGCCGAGTGTATTTGTAACGTATAATTTGATTCCGATATCATCATAATCATCATCATCTCAGCCATAGGACGTGTACCGGTGAACATAGGCCTCTCTCAATGCTTTCCATGCTGCCCGGTTGAAAGCGGCCTGCGTCCAGCGCCTTCCTGCTACCTTTATGATGTCGTCGATTCCGACATATTTATGAGAAAGTCGTTATTAGAGGGTAAAATCCCTTTTCAGGCCATTTATACCAGTCCCAAATATAACATGCCTTGCCATATTTTCGGGAAAATCCCTCAACCCTTTACGCTTTTAACCATGGTGTATGTAGTAAGGGCAACCTAAGCGAGCAGAAATCGATCCTTTTAAAGTTTAAAAAGATTATAAATACTTCATGTTGTTTCTTGTTATTACATAGTTTCAAAGTCAAGTCATTACAGAAGTCATCAGTGCATTGTTTTTATGCTGCAATGGACGCTCCGATCCAGACGATCTATATTTATGTGAATTTATGAGGACGAGCACATATTTACACTTAGTTACAGGAAACTTGGTCTTTATCATGTATTATTTCACAAGGTCCACAAGGTGGACCGACGACATCGTAAAGGTAGCAGGGAAGCGCTGGACGCAGGCCGCTACCAATCGATTAACATGGAAAGCATTGGGGGAGGCCNTACATATTATTATCACTATATCTAAAGATTAGGGTCTATTACCACCTCTCGTTCCCACTACTGCAACTCCTGTGTAGCCAGGATCTACAGCTTGACCGCCATAAAAACCCAACCAATGAAGGTTAAGTTTGTCCCGGGGGAAAGTTAAACTGTCATTGGACCCGCAACGAAATTAATCAGAAGAACATAGGAGTAGTTTGAAATTAAGGTTCGACTTCCCTCCATTGCAATGCGGATGACAGGTGACAAACAAAGGTTTAAAACCTTTAAGAAAAGATTAAGAAGTCACAGGACATCTATTCTTGACTAAATGAGGTTTGATAGTTTTAATTGATGCCAATCGCCTAATCACAACTATAGTCATAAATATCAGTCGTCAGTTACCTATGCCTAATAGTTCATAGAAATCTTTGGTTGAATCTTCCAGTGCACTACCGCGAGGATTGAACCCATAAAAATCTCGGCTCATGCACTACCGTGCGCCTCCGTCTACTAAGCACCAGTCCGTGCATCCACAGTGCGTCGGCGTCAAACCGATTTGCTTCACGAGCCACTTAATGATACTTTGTAGCAATGGCCAGGAGCGAGTCGGCCATTGAACATAGAGTCCAGAAATAGGGCCTAATTTTTCGTTATTTGAGATCATAATATCAAGTAGTCACGAAGCAATTAATTTGTCTAATCTCTAAATATTTGCAACATATAATTTGATTTCAATATCATCATCATCATCTCAGCCATAGGACGTCCACTGCTGAACATAGGCCTCTCCCAATGCTTTCCATGCTGCCCGGTTGGTTGCGGCCTGCGTCCAGCGCCTTCCTGCTACCTTTATGATGTCGTCGATTCCGACATATTTATGAGAAATTCGTTATTAGAGGGTTAATTCCCTTTTCAGGCCATTTATACCGGTCCTAAATATAACATGCCTTGCCATATTTTCGGGAAAACCCTCAACCCTTTACGCTTTTTACCATAGTATATGTAGTAAAGGCAACCTAAGCGAGCTGAAATCGATCCTTTTAAAGTTTAAAAATATTATAAATACTTCATGTTGTTGCTTGTTATCAGTTTCAAAGTCAAGTCATTAGAGAAGTCATCAGTGCATTGTTTTTATGCTGCAATGGACGCCCCGATCCAGACGATTTTTATTAATGTTAATTTATGATGACGAGTACATATTTAGATACACTTAAGTAGTTACAGGAAACTTGGTCTTTATGCATTATTTCACGAGGTCCACAAGGTGGACCGACGACATCGTAAAGGTAGCAGGGAAGCGCTGGACGCAGGCCGCTACCAATCGATTAACATGGAAAGCATTGGGGGAGGCCTATGTTCAGCAGTGGTCCTATGGCTGAAATGATGATGATGATGAGGTATTATTTACACGATTTAAAATCTTAACTTGATAAGATTTTCTTAACATTATTAGGATCCCGAATTCCTCTACGAAACCCAACAATAGTTATACAACGCACCCACACCTCGCCTACGGCCTCAGGCCCCATGGCACATAGTGGGATGCTCAACTGGGCGGAAACTGTGGATTCGAGAACGGGGCCGATCGATGAATCGATGGATAATCGATTATATCGATATGATCGCGAGCATCTGGGCCAATGACGCTTTGTGTTGAGTTTAGTAGCTAATTCAATAGCTACGAAAATAGCAATTGTAGAGGCGATAAAGTTGTTATAACAATTACAATTGGCTCTACATTCAAGCCGGGAAAACGCATTGTTTTCATTCGTTATGGTTTATTTGAAGACTTGTTTATAGTATTTGATGTAAAAAATGCTTGTTAATCCTCAGTGCCTAATAAAAGCTCAGCCCATTTGATTTTATTTCAATTCTGCTTATACACTTCGTGTTTTATTGATAAAGAACATTTAATATTTAGTATTTATGATCGTTTTATACAGTACTTTGTATGCTGCGGCTTTTGCTGGCGGCTTTGCCTGAGTGAATTTTGGTATGTCACAGTAAGAAAATATTTTCACCAATTTCTATTGGTGAAATATTTTTTTAAAATCGTTTCAGCAGTTTTAGAGATTACTTCCAACTAACTTTTAAATATTCTTTAAAATAATACAAGACATAATGAAATCAATTATTAAAATTACTTTCGCAATCAAATTGATTCATTTTATTAACATAAAATCTTTCACTAATTGGGACAATATTTTGTATATTCATTAAAAAAAAGTATCGCTCGATGTAAACATAATGCCGCGTCGTTGCTGGCGCCTCGCCGCATATAGCTCGCTGCGCCGGCGCCAGTCAGGTGGGAAAACGCGCACGACACGTTTCCGTAACGCGGCAGATGCTGCCTTTATAATGAGCCCTCGAAATTTTGTTTTAACGCAATTATCTAATGGTTCCATAATTTGTTTTTTTTTTAGATCGTATGATAAATATAAGAAAATATGAGTAGAGCTTTGTTTTGCTTAAAAATAAACATATTGAGCTTTTTCACTTGAAAAAAGACGATACTAATGTAGAGTTGGATGTGATGGTAAAGTTAACAAATAATTCACATTTTATTTCTCTCGTAGTAACATTGTTATCGCTCTTTGAAATGTTAGTTGTAAAACGTTTAGCCGTAAAACGGTTCAGTACAGGGTTTTATCGGTAATGTTCATAAATGCGGGTAAGTTACAATAATGAACAAATACACCGTTTGGCGCTAGGTGAAAATACCCTTTAGGGCACCTATTAAGGTATAATCCATTGATATACAAGCTGATACTTAAGACAATACTTTGTAACGCAGGTGTCTAAACAATAACTTATTCAGCTTATCGGTGCTATTGGAGGGTCTCAAATCTCAAATTTATCTCTGTTTAGTACAGCCCGTAAAGCTGAGATTACATTGTTTGCAAACAGGTGGCCTATTTGGGCATGGTTTATTTTATGGTGATAAGGGTTTAAGGTGTCTTTTGTCGCGCTAAGCCGACCCATGTGTCGGCCGGCAATGGCAGGGGGGGCTCCGAGGCGCGGCGCGTGAGTCACGCGTCCATTGAGCGCTGGTCCATTGAGCGCGCGCTCATTACCGCTCCGCCCGCCGGCAGTGCACACGTGCGCCGCGCTCCGACCTACGCCGACGCACTGCCTACGACATGTTGGCTCCCATCTCTCGATACAACGTGAGTTAGCCTACGACTTCCGCTCGAGCCCACGGACCAAATAAAACCTTACTCGAAACTCACCAAAACTTTCTTGTTTGCAGATGGAGAGCTTCACAAAAACACACTTTTGGCTCGCCGCAGCCGCACTCCTCGCCGCCTGCGGCGTCTGCGCCGGCGCCGGCGTGCGGAAACCCTTCACGCCGACTGACTCGATCCTCGACATCATCGACACCGAGCAGGTGGAGAAGATCCTCGCCGCGAGGCAGCGCGCCGAGCAGGCCACCGCGCCGCCGACCTCTTACGTGCAACGAAACGAACTCGGCGAAGGCAGCGCCGAAGCCATGGTCGTCTCCGTACCCGACCAGGAAGAAATTCGAAAAGCCCTGAAATCATCCAAAAACGCACTCGTCGTCACCAAAAAGGAGTACCTTAAGGAAGACTGGTGCAAAACGGAACCGCTAGTGCAAAAAATCCGCGAGCCCGGTTGCATACCCGCGACGGTGATAAACAAATTCTGTTACGGTCAGTGCAATTCGTTTTACATTCCGAAGGGCCCGCGGCGCCGCGACAACAACGACGAGCGGCCTCCGCCGGCGTTCAAGTCCTGCTCGTTTTGTCGGCCCAAGAAGGTGACCTGGATCACGGTGACCCTGCGGTGCCCGGGTCAGAACCCGCCCTTCAGACGTAAACGCTTGCAGAAGATCAAGCAATGCAAGTGTTTGCCGGTGGGTGTGAATTGACGTCGGCGCGAGGACGGAGCCTCCAGCGCAGAGGCGTGCTACCGTCGAGGACGTCGATAGAGGCCGGGCGAGCCGGGGCGCTGCGGGCGCGGATCGTCTCTCGCCTCCAGCACTACTGGTAACGGATTCGGCTCGCGTGCTCTCATACGTCAATAAACATGACGTCATGTGATGCATAATTAGATGCCAGTGTAGAGTTATTTTCTCGAGCGGCTTCGACTGCAAGTCGTCAAGCAAAAGCTTTAATTGTTCGTAGCGAAACTAATTAGGAAGTTTGTTAGAACATCGGTGGCCTTGCGTTCGTTTAAGGATATTTGATGTGAGCCTGTGGAAACGTGCCGTGGGTGGACAGTGTGTTAGTGCTAGAGATTAATTTGTTTAATAATATTACTGAATGTGTGATACTAGATGTAGAGCCAGTGCGTTGATTAGTAAGTACTTTAACAAGTCACATATTAGATTTAAAAGCATCAGTCTAGGGATGTTTGTTTATTTATTTTCTGTTATAGCTATACCGAAATACGCTTATAAGTACGTAATAATTATGCTATTTTTAGTGAAGTTATGAGCGGAATAAAAGTAAGATGTAGAGTCGGTCGGTGCAGCAGTGTAAACATAGGTTTAATGATATAACTGAAATATTATTATGATCTCTGTTCGCTCTCAAAACAAACTATTGTTTATGTCTACGTATCTATGATTCTGGGCCTAATTAGGTATTTATTGTAGAAATTGTGTAACCATTTCATAATTATGCAGTTAACATGTATCATCAGTATTATAAACTTCATAAATTACAAAGTAAATTAATATCTATGTAATTGAAAAAGTATTATTTATGCATAGACGAGAAAGTAATGGAATGATGTTTAAATAAATTCTATTTGTTCATCAAGCAATCTTAAACTTTAGTTACTACTTTTACTTTTTTTGCTTTATTTCTTGAAAAACCGAACTTAAAATATGTTTTCAGTTACCAATCCCTGAAATTGATTTTTTAATGTTTGTCGAAAGTTAAAAATTTGCAAAATAAATGTATGTACTTAATTTTGTGCGGAAATGTACCTGCCTATTTTCTTTGATGATTTGTTTTGAATTCGCATCACGCATGTTTTGCTACAATGTCTTATTGAACGACAATTTTGTTAAATAATTTTGACTCAACAGAAATAGAATTCGTTCTGAAAGTTACAAAATAAATGAAATAATAGTTTTTGTGTGTTTTATTTGCGTTGTTTCGTTGACTCTACATACTTCCACTAGATAAAAGGAAATGTTTTTCGTATTAACACACTGCCTTAATTTGTCTTATTGTTAAAGGAAGGTATCCTTAATTAAGTGTACAATTGACATTAATTTATCATGTCAAATCAGGAGCTTTTGGCATTGAAGTAAAAATTAAAGGTTTGCATTTTCCTGAAAAACATTTTTCTCTAAATTCTCTGGGGAAATCTGTTACAGTCATACTACCGACATTACAGTGGTTGAATGAAAAATAGTCAGTTCTTTATTATTTTATTGTGACTATTAAGCTTAGGTTACACTAAACCGTAATTAGGGTTGCAGCTTGGTAAGCAAAACGACATAAACATAGTATGGCTACATTTTAATAGAAAATACTGTGATATGGGTGGGTGTAGTGGGTGTAGTTGGTGCCCATGATCACACTAAGTAATTAATGTAGTATAAATAATCAAAGATTGTTACAAATACTTAGTGTACAGTAAAGTGTAGCAACGAATGTGAGTATGAACTATGTTTTTGTTAAATTGTAGGTTGCGACAGACTAATGAAAGCTAAGCCTTAGAGTAGGCGCACACCGTTGATTTTTAGTTGGCCGATAGTTGTGTCCGATTTTAATTTGTATGAAGAATCGGCCAAATCAAATCGGCGTAGTGTGCGCACTCCCATACATGCCCATACTGATCAACTGCCCGACTAAACTATCGGCCGACGAAAAATCAACGGTATGCGCCTACTCTTATGGTTAGTAAATAGTGCGACTTTTAGTTTATTCTGAGTCGAATAGTTAGTACTATAGGAAGATAAGTAAATAAATAATAAATATCCTTGGACATTTTTACACTGCGCCGCTAGTCCCTAACTAAGCAAAGCTTGTACTATGGGTACTAGACAACGGATATAAACATACTTAAATACTTTTTTTTTTGTAAATACATACATATTATACATAGAAACACCCAGACCCGTCACAGAAATTAAAATTCATCATTTCAATTTCTGCCCGACCGGGAATCGAACCCGGGACCTCTCGGCATAGTAGTCCGTTCTGAACCACTACACCAAACGGCCGACTTACCGGCCGGCCTAACGAAGTATGTTGGAAAGTCTAAGAAGGTCGCAATAAAGTACCTAATTATTTACCTTTTTCTTTGATAGTAGTATGGTTTAGTAAATAAAATACCAAAGACACCGAAATTGTTATATTTATTAAAACAGAAGCGTGTGACAGACATTGATATTATTATTGTTTTTGTTACAACCTCATTAATTTATCTTTTCACTATTTAGGTATACACCGCGACTCACGCACATTTCCATTAAATCATATATTTTATAGGAAAGCGGGCTAAAATAAAATGTTATTACATAAACTTAGTTTTAGTAGTAGGAGAAAGTATTATTAAATTAATATTAAAAACATACCATATTTACATCTACTCATCAATATTGTGATGACTCCGAAGGCGCCTTGCCTAGTTCCTTAATGACTGCATTTCAAGAGGCTGTTTTGCTTACATGTGGTCATACAAGAAATTCAGGATATAGTATATTTTTTCTTTTATAGATGTTTGAAATCCAACCTCAGAAAATCAACCTCTTCAAAATAGCAGAAGAAAATTAAACTACACTAATATAAGTTTTGTTCATAATAACTGCTCGTAATAACTTAGCTAAGGTATAAGTATAGCTTTTATATTATGATTTTCTCTATATATTATTATTCTATGTTATGTACACAATTAATAACAATGGTAATGAATACTGACCACAGTACTGACTTAATTTTATGAAATAAATATATTTTTTGTTATGTGAGTATTAACAAACTCAGGTATGTTGTAAAGTAAAAATATTTTCAGAACGTATGTTTGTTTAAGTTTAGAAAAAAGTACAATAAAGTTATAAAATCTGCCACGACATTTAGGATGTTTTTTTAAATTTAGTCCCATGTAAAAGTCGATTATTTATTATATTATGTGGTAAATCCTTCCCAGGTGCTATTTTAAGTAAGCTTGTGTTACATTTAATCAGTTCCTCAGCATAATATAGAAAATAGCCGACAAATAGGTAATGCAATAGTCGTGACTGATCTTGGAAACTGATTCAGTCCAGTTTTTTTTTTCAAATTAAACATGATTATTCTTATAAATCTGCCATTATTATTTATTCTAAGAAATAATTACCTTGATAGAAGCTTCACTGTTTTATAGGGGGTGTTAGAAGTGTTTCTTTTCTTAAAATATTGCAACTATCGATGTAGACGTAACAGACGTAGATGCAACAGAATCAACACTAAACTTAGTGGTTACCTGAATGCTGTGAAACAAACAATATTGTTTTTTTTTTTTATCCACAACGAGGAAGCTCTTGGTCTGTATCTCACCTGATGGTAAGTGACGATCAGGCCGAAGGTGGAAGCGAGCTTCACCCGGAATCCTCAACCACGGAGGAACTGGCTATCTTACCTCTAACTGCCGGAACACAACAATGCTGTAAACATTGTTGTTATGGCGACAGACTTAGGTAAGATGGTGGTAGCTAGCCAGGCGGACTTAGAACAAGCCCTACCACCAACCAAACCGAACAGAAAAATCTGCCCCCACTGGGAATCGAACCCGGGACCTCTGCGTCTGAAGCAGGTGATCTTACCACTACACCACAGAGGCGTATTGTCTGTAATTTTATTTGATAAATGATGAAAGAAAAAAAACACTGTAACTATTATGTTGTTTTAAACTGAGTTTTAATTAGCGGTGAAGCTGAAGATACTGGCTGAATAGGAGTTGCAGCGGTGGGATCAAGGGATGAGTAGTCCCGTTAACCCATCCCTTGTATAAAAATCTATATATATAAAAGAAAGTCGTGTTAGTTACTTCGCTTATAACTCAAGAACGGCTGAACCGATTTAGCTGAAAATTGTCAGGGAGGTAGTTTAGAGCCAGGAGAAGGACATAGGATACTTTTTATCCCGTTCGAAATTAAAAAAAAGTCTGCTTATTTATTGCCATTAAGGCGGAACAAAGTTCGCCGGGTCAGCTAGTAATATAATAAACTGAAGATCCCGGCTGTATAGGAATTGCAGCGGTGGGATCAAGAGATGGGTAGTCCCGTATCCGTTATAAAAATAATATAATAAGCTGAAGATCTTGGCTTCATAGGAATTGCGGCGGTGGGATCAAGAGGTGGGTAGTCCCGTGAACCCATCCCTTGTATAAAGATAATATAATAAGCTGAAGATCCTGGCTGCATAGGAATTGCGGCGGCGGGATCAAGAGATGGGTAGTCCCGTTTACCCATCTATTGTATAAAAATAATATAAAAAGCTGAAGATCCTGGCTGCATAGGAGATGCGGCGGTGGAATCAAGAGATGGGTAGTCCCGTGAACCCATCCCTTGTATATGTAAAAATAATATAATAAGCTAAAGATCCTGGCTGCATAGGAATGCGGCGGTGGGATCAAGAGATGGGTAGTCCCGTTAACCCATCCCTTATATAAAAATAATAAGTTTGATAATTGCAGATTGCAATAAATAATAATAAGAAGAAAGGGTGTTAAAGTGTACGTTAACAAAAGTTTTTTAGTTGTAAATGGCACTCTGCTAGATGTGCCGTAATTTTCACAAGCAAGGTTTTGGTTATTCTTGTCCGGTTGTTCGTTAAAATACCATACATATAATGCATAATATTATACATACATACTATAATAGAATATATACGTATAAAAAGAGGTATTCTATAATATATTTAATACATTGCTTGCAGTGATAGATTCCACATAACTAGTGCAGAACATACAAGAGTGTATCACGCGCTGGATTGACATTTTATTCTTTGAAATATCAGGCTATGAGATGAAACATCACCATAATTAGGTATCGGTAGTTTAGTAAAAGGGCACTGTGATATATGTCAAAAATTTTATAAATATGTACCAACATCACACTATAGCCACATAATGTTTGCAGGCTAATACACCAATTGCGGTACTTATTGGTACAAGCCCAAAAGCTTCCCGAGAGATGTTTGTTCATAATACTATGGATCTGACAGTATAGTACGAATTATTTAACTGGTTATTCGTTCAAGTACTGTTAAGTGCGATAAAGTGTGGCAGGGTGCCAGAAGTAGTAATATTTCTGAGTCTTCATGATTTTTCTACGTTAGTGAAATTTCTTTAGTATCAGTTAAATTCATGTTAGAAAGGTGTTAGATGATAGAAATTCTCTGACCTAAGAGTACTAGGAATCTTTAGTAGATTTTATGGATATCAGTGCCTACCAATACAGTGTATAATTAGGTGTTCGATTGTGTTCTTATTGATCTCGCTCATTTGCCCTAATAGTCCTCTTCACAAGAGTATAGTACTAGGTGTTAAAAGCATAAGCCGGATACGGGCTTACGGCTTAGGTACCAGAAAAAGAAAGCTCAGAAAAGCTTAATAAGGCTAAAGGCGGCAGATGTATCGCTGTTTGATCATAGGCATGTATGAGATTTATTGATGGTCCAAATATTATTTAATCCAAAAATGCTTCATCATCATCATCATTTCAGCCATAGGACGTCCACTGCTGAAGACGTCCAAAAATATTTACTAGGCTATAACATCACACATAGGTATTGTACGACTATCCTGGACGGATATTTTGTGTGATTTCTTTAGTGTTTGAGTATTAATTTTTTTAGACAGGGTTTTAGTATCTGACACCGGTTAACGTGGAATGTATCATAACGTGGATGGGAACGAGATAAACAGTAAAAAAATCTGTATGACCTACTAGGTCCTGCAGTTAGATGATGACTGTACCAAATAGATTTGTTTTCCATAAGTACCAAGTCTAGGATGCGGGCAATAACTGCAAAAATGTTATTACTCTAATATTTATTTCGGTTCTGACTCATATTTATTTCACTGATGTTCCCGTAGTTTAGATAGAGTTAATAAAATTTAGATTTCGTTTATTATTGGTTGGGTTAGGTATATCTTTTGTAGAGTGACAACAAAAGTTTTCTGTAATGCAAGATGTGTTTTGGTTACAGATCTTAAATGAACCTTGAGGCTGCACTGCAGGTTAGACTGCGATGTAATTCCTCTAGTGCTTGCAGCTTCAAATTATACCATCGGATATCAAGACAAGCCAATTCAGTTTACATGGGGTTCGCTGCCTATTAAGACGTAGATACCGTTAGTATTATATGTAGAGTTAATTATTTAAGACGTGGAAAACTCTGCTGATATTTTTAGTATCTAGAATCAATCATTGATTTACTGTATTATTGAACTCGCGGACCTAAACAACGACCCTGGATTTATTAGACAATAGATTATTATACGCATTGTTAAAATACATACATACATATATACATAGATATCAAAATGTCTGTATTTTGGCAGAACTTAGCAATCTCTGGCATAATATTCCGAACCACTAGGCCAGGTCGTAGCTCTACTAGAACAGATGATGTGAAATAATATTTATGCAGTATTCNTAGTATTCATGTACATATGTATACTAAATGGCGTCTATCTGTTCATACATATCTTGTATCTTTGGGTATAATGGGGTCTTATTTAAATATATACATTAATACATACATACGAGTATATAAATATTTATGGAGGTTTTAGCTATTCCTACCTACTCGTTGTAGGTAGGAAAAACGAGCGTTAACGAGCCGCACTTAGCTCTACCATTGGCTGATGTTTCATAGGGGAATATGGCTCATGTCAATGGATATAGTCTTGTGCACCAAACGAATTGCTGGTGTTATAATGGGTGGTACCTAATCATTGAGAAGCACAAAGGGGGCTTGAGGGTGTACCATGCAGAGATGTCGGTGGGTAAAGGACATTAAAATCAACGCCTGGTTCATAAGAGGTGTCTTATGAACCAGGCGTTGATTTTAATGTCTTATCAGGTATTTACTTTAACAGGACTTGAACTATGGAAAATACATATGAAATACATACATGTAAATAATAAAGGAGGACTAAGATGTTTTTCCTCCAGTGCATGTGTACTGGCTCACTTGCCATTTGCACCGCGTGTCACAACAACGTAATCATTGATGTGACCCGATACGGTGAAAATTGCAAGCGGGTGGTACCCACCCAGGCGAGTTGCACTTAGCTCTACCACCGGGTGATGTTTCATGTATCTTTATCTATTTTTAGGTATGTCTGTGTTTGTGTAAATGTAATTTTTTGTAATGTTCAGTCAGAATGTTTAATGTTTTCAATTTTCAAAATATTTTAATTATTTTATTACAAAATTCTGTTCAGCGTGCTAACTTTTCTTTAAGACCGCATCTAATGAATATAATTACTAGTGTCATAATAGGTAATTAGGAGTGTCTTAGTACCAAGTTGCTCAAAAGGGGTTGTACCTACGTAACCCGCAGCCACAGAGTCCTGCCTGATATAATACATAGAAATAAGAAGATATACATACGAGTATATAAATATGAAGAGAGATATATAAATATGTATGGGAGGAATGAGATGTTTATCCTCCAGTGCAAGTATACTGGCTCACTTGTCATTTTGACCGCATCTCGACAGCCAAATTATGCAACGCGATGCGATGAAAAGTGCAAGCGGGTGGTACCCACCCAGGCGAGTTGCACTTAGCTCTACCACCGGGTACAAAAAGCTTTGTTGTTTTGTACAATTAACACCCTAAATATATCATGACAATTGTTACAGATTTTATATAATACACTTAAGTAGTAGAAATATTTCGACACAGTCAGTAATTTTACCACTATTATTATTTGTTTGCATTTATAATAATAACATTATAAACAATTATTCTAATTCAATCACTACGTATTTACACACTACTGTTATGTTTCATCGGTTTACTCGTCATTTTAATGTACATAGTACTATACCTTATAATAATATTGCCTATTAGGTAACTCTACATAATATTATTAATTATTATTATTATACTCAAGAATAAATACTACATTTTTTAAGCTACCAACGAGGGATGAAAGATACGATTTACAAAAAGTACAGCTCTTATTATTAGTACGTTTTCGTGAAATATTATACTCAACGATGTATCAGTACTAACATTTACAATCATCAGGTTTAATAATAAAATTTTGCTAGATTTTCCACGAACTTAACAAACAAGGTACAAACAACACAACATACAGGCAACTATATTTCCTAAGCCGTTGTCATCCATTGATTTTTTCTTTCGTTTTCATGCGAAACCTCTACAAAATTATTATTAGGGACTATAGTAGGTACTTAACAAATTAGGTAATAGCGAAGAAATAAAATATACAAAGGACACACGAAAAGCGTATTTTACAATAAGTAAGTACATTTAAATGGGATAAATATTATGATGGATTATTATGACAATCATTTAATTGTTGGGTACTTTTATGCACCTTGGTAGAACAAAAAAGTGATTAAACTAAATAATTAACTCGTTAATTACATTCTACCATTCCGATAAAGTTTCAATCTAGGTAATATTAAGACAATTTAAATTAAAAAGAAACACTTAAAGATAAATAAAAACTCTACGGTATTTAGGTTATGATGGATTGTTAAACTTAATAAATGAAAGAGTATAATTTATACATTGGTAATATAGTATTAAACACTAGGTATATAATAATTTAAATAGGTAATAAATATGTATGATTATACTTAATAAAACAAAGTAATGGTGCTATGTACAAAGTTACATAAGCATTACTTTATTCAAATAGATATGACTGTGATATACAAAAATCATTTTACCTTTATTTTTGTAGTTATTTAGTCAATGAGTTGGTGTTATTGAAATGTAAGTATTTAGTGGCTTTTGTATGTTTATTCCATCAAACATTTATACATCAACTTATCATATCTATTAGAAATTCATCCTTAAATGGGTACGAGATCTTATTTCACTAAGATGGTTAATTTATAAGAGATATACTTTTGATCGTTCAACCCTCGCAAATAAATAAATGAATCTACTTGTTCTTTGGTATCTATGCTGTACGGTGGGTTCAAATGATGTCACGCCTCATCAATGTACACTTAAATCTAACTTAAACCATATCTTAGTTTATAATGAGTATGGCTTACAATCGCATTCTGATTTAATGTACAATTACAGCTAATTTAGTAATACAAGTTTTAGATCTTTTTCCAGCTACAAGCAACTTAAAAATCTACGATAAATAAAACTGAATCAAAATAAATAATTCATATTTAAAAATGTTTTGATTTCAAGTTAGGGAATTTTTTTTCTAAATCGCCAGCGCATTTCTAAATAGTTTATGATTTCGTCAACTTTCAATCGATAAGAAATAATATTAGTATTTTCAGGTTGACCTTGAGTCACTTGAGTGACTAATGAAAAATGAACATTATTTAAGAAATAATTTTAAAAAGCGTTATTTATACTACTAAATTTTATTATACATTCTTGTGAGTGTCTGCCGCGCCATGTATCCCTTCGAGATTTATTTATAGTTATAACTTACAAGATTAAATATTCAATGAAACTTAAATATTTATGATCTAGATTTAAGCGAATTGTTTACCTTTCTTTTAAAAATATTATAAATTTCAATCAAACATACCTTTATACATACGTTACACTACATTTCTACATGACAGATACACACGAAGTATATAATAATAATATATTATATTATCAATATAATACATATTTTTTAACCCAACGGAAGCTTTTGGCAAGCCAAAGGTGAAAGCGAGCTTTACCGATATATTATTTGTTGTCGTGGATGATTGTCTTCTAAAATTTTCAATTTCTTTTTGTAGTAAAAATATTAAAAGCTTTGACTTTCAGTACATGANTCATTGTAGCATGATTCATGTGCATAATTTAAAATAACCATGACATTATTAAAATTATTGTAAATTTAAATTGTAATTTGGATATATTTTATTGATTTATTTAATTTAATTTGAATGTAAACTAACCTGAACTAATGTGATTGAAATAAATATTATTTAATTTAATTTGTTTTTTTTTTTGCTCAGCTTCTTCGGAGATCAAATAATCCTATTTTTTGTGTATCCAGAGTCCAGACGTATTCTAATAGATCGAGATTTTGGGTTTAATTTTCAGTTCTTTAGCTATATTTTAGCTGCGCACTACTATGAGAAATTGTGTGTTTTATTTGTAACTGAGCGAGTTGCATCATTGACATCAAAAAAACATACGGGTCAAATTGAGAACCTCCTCCTTTTTTGAAGTCGGTTGAAAATTGCACTAATTGGCAATTCATTGGGCCCATAAAAGTAACCTAGCTCTGTTAAAAATTGCACCGAATTTTTTCGAGTAACTAAACATAATTTTGGTGGATAAAAAAACAGTAATTTTTTTATTTTAAATGCGCTATGGCATATGTTACGGACTGCCTTAGCAAAAGTTAAAAAGTTCATAAAAATTGAATAGAAGGAAATATTAATATGCAGATATTAGTGATTTACAGTCGTCACGGTTTGCCAGGACCAAAGATAGATTTTATTTTATTAAAACTTTATAATATTTTTAAAAATCCAATAAAACTTTTCCCGACCTATTATTATAAATTTAATTCATAATTATATTCAACATAACTTAATATACAATAAATTAAGCTAATGGTAAATAAATAGTTAAGTTATGAAACATTCATTCATACATGAATTTAAATAGGCATCACAGTATTTTTTTTGAGTTTTCTTATTAATACAATAATTATTTATATTATCACTAATTCTCGACAATTTCTTGTTTTATTTAAAACAAGTGGGAATTTTATTGCAACTTGCATTTGTTATGATGGAAAAATGGTAAAAAAATGCTATTTAAATAGGACGATAGGTGTAGAGTTGTGTTTAGTATTAGTGAAAACTCAACGAAGTAGCCTTGCTTATGCCATAATTAAAACAATTACAATTATTTGAAAAATAAAATTAAGGAAAGTTAGAGATGCAGTTGAAAATATAAACGAGAAATAAAAACAATTTACCTATAAGTTATGTAATAAATGAAAATATTGCACACACTTTTTTTCAAGTCACATTATCTATATTATTATTATGAGGTAACCTTTAGTTATGATTATTTCACCGATTTTGTAGGTAGCTGCGGTTAATTATATTTATAGTCCTATTTTAATTTTAACTGCTATTATTTTGTTTAATTTTTCTTGTTTCTTTTTTTATAAAAATATATCCTGAAGCAAAAATATATTTCTCTGTTCTTTTCTCTGACTACATATTTACAATCTACTCAAATGACTAGTGAGACTCTTGTATTAGCAACTCGATCACGAAGTGATCTTGTATAATGTACATTACTTCTAACTTAACACCTAATATAGAAGAGGTACTCTCCAAACTTATTTTATTACATTAGACACTTTGTATATTCTAGATCCCATTTAATTAGTTAACTTTCTTCAGCAACCTTTATTTGTGAAAGATGACTCTACTTTTCCGTTTGCCTTTCCTGCTAGTAGTTTTTCTAAATCAGCCTATTCAGCATGTATTTTGTGACATTAGCCCGAGGACCAATATTAGTAATAGGGTGAGTTTTAATAAAGGCTCCGCTATCTGTTTTTATATCTTCTATTTAAAAAGGTACATACACCAAAAACCACACTCTTGTGTTGGAAGCGATAATTTCTTTTCAAGATGACGTCAATATCTTCAAACCATTTTTTGTTCAAGAAAGAAAGAAAACAGTGTTTTAGAAACTGATATTTTTATTAAAATTGATTTTTTCTAGTTATTTTAAGAACTGAAATTGTGTTCAGATATTTGCAATAGAACCACCTAGAAAAGGTAACTAATCCAATAGGACTTAAATAGGCATGATGACAAATTTTTGTTTTGGTGATAAAGTTGCCTGAATTTAGGATAAATTATACGATAAATAGTTTTCCCGAATCTCCATTTGAAACTCACATTTCCCAAAAAACACCTGATTAGTTGTAAAATCACGCGTAAGTAGTTTTTAAAAGTATCGCGGTAGTTGTTTGTTTGGTAGATGTAAAATGATGTGTCGTTGTTTTTTTTAATTCATTACTTTTTCCAATAGACTTGAAATAAAACTTGTTATTATTCGTTCAAACTTTGGATCTGTCATAATGCCTATATTTTTTTTTGTTTTTTTTTGTTTTATTATACTTATCCTAATTATTATAATTATAAATATTATTTGTTGGTATGTTTTACGTAAATACTAAGGAAGACGTGTCGCTCGGCGGGGTTGGCTATTACTACTTAACAATAAAATTACTTTTAAATTAATGGTTAAATTGTACTAGGTTTTCCGAACATTATTGTTGATGACATAATTATTCGGAAGGGAATTTAAGAAAAACAATATTTTCAGGAAACTTAATGAAAAATGAATTTAATGGAAAAAAAGAGAATTTTGACGTTTAATTTTTTTTTATATTGGTGTCGAAGAATTAAAAAAACAGCTGAAATTATAATATTTCAATAAAAATTATGTCGATTAATAGTAACTTTAGCTGTTGTATCTATAATGATAAAAACCATACGGAGCTAGTTATCGTATTCTGAATGAACATGGTATTTGAGGTAGAACCATCATTATTAGCCATTATTATTGTATGTAGTTCAACTATTTTATTATTAAAAAGGGTAGTTCTTAGCTATTTTCTACGTTTTTTCCACGCGCTTTTATGACTTATCACTAATAAAGGTATTTTGTGACCTTTCATATAATACTATTTACTGTACGAACTTTTTTACTTCAATTTACAAGTCTAGTGAAAAAAAAATCAGGGATCTGTTTTGCTGTTATTTCTTGGACCTTGTTTGCTACCAATGAAGGTTGGAAGTTCATTGGGACTATTCCAGTAACTTCATGAACAGTCACATTAAAGCAAAATTCACAATGTAGTAGTTGGATGACATATTTTTTCCAGTTATTTTGACTTTAAACTCTGAACAGATTTTTTGACTTTACAATATTTAGTATGGTCAATGGTCATAGTCATTTATTTCATAAATTAATTATCTTATTGGAAAAAGGAAAAAATATTTATTTATGTAAGACCAACTTGGCTGAAAAAAAAATTAATAGCAAAAATGATAGTTGGATGCATCAATATTCTGTGATCTTTTTTAACAATGAGAAAAACGATTGTTATGATGAAATTGTAAATCTAGGATTTTTTTTTCTACTTTTAAGATATAAAAGTTATATTTCATTGATTGAACTTCTTCTGTTGCAGTGCTGGAGTTAATAGGCTTTTAAATATCGAATGTTTTCTGTTTTATTTAGTTATTAATTAAAATGAAAAAATTCGTACAATAGATATTATTATCACTTTATCCTCCTTATTCCTCTATACTAACAATTAATTATTACTATGAATACAGGGTGACTTTGCAATCAGTGTCCAAATTTTTAGGAGCGACTCAGAATTAGTAAATTAATCGATTTACGTAAAGAAAACATAATTGTTTTTTTCTTCATATTTAATTTATTTTTATCAACTGCGCGCGGTTTCAAAATTGGGACACGTCGATAATTTACATCGTTCGTAGATAGATACGTACATACAGTTAACTTCAAAGCTTACTAGATATAGTGGTGCGCGAAAATAAGCCATTTAAATCTTAAGATATGGGAATTAAATTTTCAATATTATTGTTTGCGAGAACTACCACGATTCAAAATAACTAAGATAAAGTTGTGTTGTTAAATCATTCCATAGAGCTTATTATAAAAAAATGGATACTGATTACAAAGTCACCCTGTATAATTTTGACTGCCCATTTAATGTGGCCGGGACCTATTAGCTCTCACCCTAAAATAGAAACAGTTAATCATATTTTAAAATAAAATTGTTTATAAAGTTTTATTAACACCTAAGGGCTCGTTCCCACGGCAATCAAAAGTGGACTGTCGTGTGTACACCATATTAATTATGTGTGTTTGAAATTCGAATCACAAATACCTACTAAGGCCCAAAACAGACGGTGAAACGCAACTGCAACGAAACTGCAACTGCTAGTTACTTTTGAGTTGCATCTAAGTTTCTGCCATAGCGTCCGTTGAGAGACCACACATGACGCGACCAGTTTGAAACTTTCAGTTTCAGTTTCATTCATCAGAATCATCAGAAAGTTGCAGGTTCGTTGCAGTTGCGTTTCACCGTCTGTTCTGGGCCTAACGGATCGGTTTTTGTGGTGCAATGCAAACGGGATGTTTGTGTAAACGTTAATATTGAAATACGTACCAAGGCATAGTTCTTGCAACTCACGAAGGCGAGTGAGCTTTACATGTGTGGTGGCTCGCTATTGTCCGTTTTTCAAAAATTTTGATAGACATTACGTGCTTATTATTATTGCTTCGTTATGTGCGAAACTCACTCGCTTTCGAGAGTTGCAAGAACTGTAATTATACTATACGGGATCCGGCAAAAAACAGTTCCTGCAAAAACGGGATGTCTCCATGGGAACAAGCCCTAACATCTTGTTTTAGGAGTGGGTCCACTACAATAGTCCTGAGGCCGACGGGCATCGAACTACCGATCCTCGAATCGGCAGTTCAAAACTGACACCGTTCGGCTATTGTAGCTTTTTTCATTTAAGTGGTCTGGAGACGTAGATATCTTCAGTATAGTATTAACTATACACGGTTTTTAGTGGTTGTTTTCCCGCAGTAAAATGATTCTATCTTAGTAGTACAATAGAATAAGGAAGTTTTTTTTTAAATCAAAAAATAGCCTGTACGGAGCGTGTGCGATTCAGTTTACGCTGTAGGTATTAAAATATTATGGTATTACTTAGTGCAGGAGCTTCTTTTACTTTAAATATTCGTTTCTTATGCTTTCGAGTTAATGATTCTTTTTGGTTAGTTGTTAGAACATTTTTTTTTTAAAATAACTCGCCCGATTCAATAGTCCTACTAAAGGTAAATCGTTCTGCCGCGGGAAAACAACCACTAATATTTCACGGTGTATAATTTTTCATATTTAACTAGGATCTACATTATCAGCTGGGAGATGGATCCAATTCTTTCAGCTGAAGCTAGCCAATAATCATGAGTTTTTTAGGTGTCCTAAGTAATTAGGCAACTCTAAAACTAATTTTTACCAGTTTGTTAGGAAAATTCGGCTTCGCTTCAGGGCCAGTTTCTTAATAATTAGTTAACTCTAACATTTGTTCTAATTTTTGATCCGTAGTTAACTCAACTACAAAATTTAACAACTATGCTCGTACTAGTTGTTATACTTTGTTTTGTTGAGGCCTAGGATTATTTCTAGGTCTTTTCACTATTCCGGATATCACGTCTTAGACCACTTTATTATACTAAAATTATACTTAGACATACTTTATCCTATGTCAAGCAGTCGCTTTGCCATCTTGGCAGTGAGCGTCACATCTTGACAATCTACTTTTTGCGACCCAAATAAGACGTATATACGACCTTAATTATACATCATAAAGTACTTAAATACCTTAGAATTAATTTATTTTAAGCAAAGTTTATCATTACCTAAATCAAATAGCTTGATCCATAATTAATTGAAAAGTAGCTTCTGGCAGAATAAGTAGTAGCTGACTGAATGTGATGTAGAAATTAAAAGATAATATTTACTCGTACAGTCAGCGTCAAATTGTTCGTGACACCCAAAATGGCGAAAACGTTGACAACACAACCCTACCTATTACAGTTATTATAACAAAACGCGTCACCAACTTTTTGGCTACTTGGGGTGTCACGAGCTATTTGGCGCTGACTTTACATCTGCTCATTACCAAATTAGTATTTTTGTAATATAGTATTTTTTTTAAACTGATTACACAAAAATGACTTATTCCATTCCTAAATTCAGTGCAGTTAATAATTGCCCTTTGCAAAGATACACAAAATGTTTTTTTCTTAATTGTGCGTAAATTTTATTTAATTATACATTAAGATTTATGGGCTGAGAGCTTATTCTGCGCACATGTAATTATTATTCGTCATCATCATCATTTCAGCAATAGGACATCCACTAATGAACATAATATAATGTAATCATTGTCCTGAGAAAAATGTAAAACCATAATGTTACTGCGTAGAAGTATTAATTTGTTTGTTAAGATTTGTTAAATGGATTATTATGATGCTAGACACAATAATTTTACTGTTCTAGGCTCACCGGTGAGCTGCGTCCAACGTGTTAAATTCAAACCGGTTTTAAAATAAATGTATCACACATTAAAATTTACGTCAAGAAAATAAAAATTATAATATTAGTTTTTTACCACTTATCATTTTGTTATGAACACCATAGTTGTTTTACGTGTGATTTTGCAATACGTATACAAGTACACTAATTATATGACGTATAATTTGATGTGCTAGCGTGACTGTGGTTGAAACAAAATACTATATTACAAAAAATATAATGATGGTGTGGTGTGATGACGTCATGACGCCATGATAAATTGGATCTAAATGAGTTTTATTTTTGCTTTTAGAACTTACTTAACTTGATAATGTTTTTTTTTTTCAAATAATTGTTAACAATAACTTTACTAAATTCATAAATATTGGGGTGTAAGTACCTAACGTACCAATGAAATTGAAAATAATTTCCATACAGCAAATAATTCTCACTTCAGCAAAGAAATGTGTATTTTTTATTTTTTTATTTGTTTTTTTTGGTCTTTTTTTGTTTGTTTTTTTTTTGTTTATTTTTTTTTTGTATTTTTGTTATAGTTTTTCCATTATTTATGGCAAAGCCAATCCTTACTCCTAAGCTAAACTAATCTTCTACTACAGTTATTCTTGAGGGGAGATCGCCATGACTCTTGAAATATATGTACATATCCTTACTTACGTCTAATATATATTTTTTCCTAACATATCTATATATATAAAAATGAAACCCGTTTCGCGTTGTCACGGCATCACGTGTGAACGGCTGAACCGATTTCGATAATTCTTTTTTTTAAATGTTTGTGGAAGTCCAAGGATGGTTCTTACGGAAAAAAATATTAAGAAAATCTCTACGCTAAGGCGGTACGAAGTTCGCCGGGTCAGCTAGTTGTTTATAATTAAANTTTAATTAAATACTTTTTAACTTATGATTTATTTACAGACTACTGTTACGTAACTACGTTCCACTTTCTTGTTTTGTTTTAAATAATTATTTAGTAGTAATTAAGTACTATTTAAGGTATATGTAATACCTAATATATTCTAATGATTGTAAAGTACCTTCGTCCTTGATTTAAATAATACATGCCAATTTATTGCAGACTACATTTAATGGTTTTAAACCCTGATTACTAAACTAGGTTACCTTTTCTTAATTTAGCTTATACGCATGTAACTGCGGATATTCTCTTAATTAAAATAGAACTTACTTATTCTATATGTTTTCCAATATTTTGGTATATACATCTAACAAAATTCACAGCGTCGGCGTCGTTACTTTTAAGAAAATACACATTAAAAATAAATTCGTACACTACACCTAATAAAATTATATTACAATTTTTGACATATTAATATGTATATTAAGATCAAAGCAAGCCCGGACTAAAATGAAATTAATAAAATATTATCTTAAAATCTTTGTTAATATACTCGTAGTAATTAAATATCTTCACTTCTTCTTGTCGTGTCGATAACAAACCTACACAGTGTCAGCCCAAAACTCTGCTACAAGAGTGGCGATGTCAATAGCATTCATATCTTCCTGCGTGCAGTTGTTTGGGAAAACAGGGCACGACATCATGTGCTTCATCGATTGGGGAACACAACCACACCTGCACTCCAAGTTGGAACCATCTGAGAACCGATTGCCCTTACTACGGCCGACCTACGTCCGAACTCTATTTAAGACTTCCAGGTAAGCTAGAGGAGCTCATGTCCAGGTGAAATACTCTCAGAGAAAAGGCAGGGAATATCAGCTCTCTCACGCCATAACCTGCATCTTTCTTTTGACCGACCGTCATCAAAGATCTACTAGCTACTAGCTTGGCATGGGCTGAGCGGCTCCATAAAGAGCTCGCATATTCGCCTGCTGAAAAGGAAAGCGCTAAACCAATGTACCTTCTACTTGATGTTTTGACAGTTTTTCTTAAAAGTCAGAGTGACCTATCCAAAAATACATCCAGATACATAGGAAAATCGGAATGCTCAATAAGCACCTCACGCCATTAGGTGTAGAATTTTCGACCCACCTCTCTATTGCGTAGGTGGAATGCGCTCAATAAACTACATAATATTGAACAAAGATTTTATGCAATATCAATCAATTCATTTAAAGAATTATCCTCATAAATATTAAAATATTTACCTTAGCAACTTCGCTCCATCTTTGTAATATTAATAACTACATATTCTAATCTAACTATATTAATAATTGGAAACTTGCAGCAAAAAAATATTAAAAACCTATTAATAGTCATTAAATATCTAATGTCCTCGTAGTGTGCGCCCATTTAATTTACTTAAGTCAATGAATTAATATTAAAGCGTTAGCAAAAGCGACCTTAGAACATTTACATTAGTTGAGAACTAAATTAATTTTATTTCATTTCAAACCGACTTTTAATTTTCACCTAAAATATTTTTGTTTGATTTTACCTAAATGTTTGTATACCTAAATATTCTTACGTACTCTCTACCTTTTCTAGATAATAGTTCGACCATTTAATTTGTATAATATTTATCAAGAATAGAAGTTAGAAGAAGTGCACCTCCCTAATGGCAAGAGATTATCAAACTTTTCTACGTCTCAGAGCAACAAACTGAGTTCTACACACAACATCCATATTACACCAATTGTACTGATTTCTACTGATATTATTTAATAAAATATTACTGTAAGTTTAATGGCCGAACTATAATATACCTTCAAACGATCCCGCTACGTATTGAAAATTCTTTAGCAAAATATTTCCATCTCCCACGCATTCCATTAATGAGGTTGTAACAAGAATTTTGAGATCAGGACCTTAAGTATAGTAAGGTTTAGTTACTGCCTTTTGCTTTTTGATATTTAAAAATTTGGACATTTTATGTCAA
Source organism: Ostrinia furnacalis (assembly GCF_004193835.3). Lineage (NCBI taxonomy): Eukaryota > Metazoa > Arthropoda > Insecta > Lepidoptera > Crambidae > Ostrinia > Ostrinia furnacalis. Next base: position 74,565 of record NW_021131157.1, read on the forward strand.
TAAATCGAATATTAAATTTTTTCGTAAAACTCTCTAAAACAATATTAACGCATCCCTTACTGTACTTAGGGGTGTTAATTTATAAAATAGACACTAAATGCGTAGTATATTATTAATTATATTATTATTAGTATACAATAACATCAAAACCTTTTTTGGCCGCTATAGGCAGCCGCTCACCCATCAAGTATGGATTTTCCACCTGAAAGAAAATCAGTTGGTTTATGGAATTATTGAAAGTGTGATTTTGATGTGCTGGCCACAAGAAAGTTACAAATAGAAAGAAAGAAAAGGAAATAGATATTTTTATTGATGCAGTCAATTCATAGTTGTACCTACTCAATATTGAAGTTCTTGACTCCCCTTTAGTGAACAGTATTTTTTTTTGTAAAATTTCAAATGTGCTTTTGAAAAAAAATTGAAGTGACTCTAATTTGGACTCATATTCAAGTTATGTTAAAGAGAACAGTTGAAATAGGTATTATGTCAAATTTTATACTCGTATTTAATGAATGACTCCTTCATAAGTGTTGCACTTATCTTCAAGTCAACACAGAGAGCATTTGAAATACTCTACTATAGTTGTCCAATCTTATACTTAATACTCACGTCAGGCTTATACTTCTTGGCAACCAGGTTCTTGTGGTGGTCAGGGAAGCGCATGTCCAGCTCAGAGGGCGACTCTGGGCAGCTGAACATGTGTTCCCCGTCGCACATGCAGCGCTGCGACAGCTGATACTCGCGGCTGAAGGCAGCCGTGTTCTCGAACTCGCTGATGCAGCCTTGGTCTTCTGTTAGGAGAAGATATATGAAGCTGAGAACCCGCTGGATAGACGCTATCACAAAGGCTACTGTACACCATGGTCCAGTGTACTCGCGACGCTTCTAACCATCATGGAAGCACATCGCCAGGAGAGCTATCATCGGAGATGACATCGAACACCCCACCGTGTACCTCGTCAGCGCAACCACGACCACTTTGACAAGAGTGCCCGACTAACAAGAAGATAATTTATCTGGACCTGGACTGACAGGCTTCCAGCTTGTTACTTGCTTGGATTTTTTGGTGGACGAGCGAAAGAAGAAAGAAAAAAAGAGGACAGAATTCAAGAGAAAAAATGAAAAAGAGCCGTTTACAGTACAATCTAGTAAAAATAAAGATGAATTAAGTAGCTAACAAATGAAAATAATATTGAAGTTTTGAAATGTCAAATATCAATAATGGAAAATCGCGAGCATGTGCTCGCGAGCTAAATATGTTCACTTTTATTCGCCTTTGTTTCCGTGCGCATACACATGATTCTCCGTCGTCATGTATTTGCCTCTGGTAAATAAGAGAAGGTCTGCCTCCCGAAGTAAAGTCTAAATGAACTGACGATGACGATGAACTAAAGAACAACTTAAACATTAACTTACCAGTGTAACCAACGGGGCATGGATTGGGGGGGTTGCAGTAGGCCGGCAACACGGCGTCGGTCTTCACCATCTGCCGGTTGGGCACCACTCCTGAAGGGTGAAGACGCTGGTCGCCTTCCCCGGCACCCCCAGTCACGTACTGATGCCCCCATAGTGAGCTAGGAAAGTTTAAACTAATTAGCTATCTTATATTATGTGTTAGGAAGTACATACACAGTTACATAAAACGGTAGACAAAGGATTTCATTGTTTCCAGTTTGCTTCATCTCTAGAACTAACGGACCTATTTCCATAAGTCCATTAAACTCATTATGTGCTGTACTTAAGTCACTAAAACATATAGCTCCATCGTGCTTTGCTGGGTACGTTATTTTATTTGTTCCGTAATTGTCATCCGATTCTTGTATACGAGTAGGTCTGCTGCCCTGTCTTCCTTTTGCCTATTATAACTATAAAGTTGAGACTGATAAAAAGGGCCCACCTGTGCTGCAAATATTCCTGATCGCGCAAGCTTGGGTTTGGGTTGCCGTCGATGAGGGAATCGTAGTCCAACTGCTCGTTCTCCAGCTCCTTATTGGCCCGAGCCATGAGGGCCAGGTGCCTGTCACTAGACGGGAAATCCAGATAACTCGAAGCTGCGTCGTTGAACTCCTTCCCCATACGCTCCACGACCTCACGAAGTAAAGCTTCGGTGAGGATGTGCTCCTATGGAAGGAGGGTAATATGAGCTAACAGTTGTTGAGACGTTCAAGTGNTTCAAGTGAAATCTTCGAATAAGGCGGTGCAAGGTGTGCATGCGTATGTACACTGACTGTACTACAAAAAACGGGACTATTCCCACCTCTCGTTCCCATCGCTGCAACTCCTGTATAGCCAGGATCTACAGCTTGACCGCCAATAAAAACCCAACCAGTGAAGGTCAAGTTTGTACCGGGGGAAAGCTAAACTGTCATTGGACCCGCAACGAAATTAATTAGAAGAACATAGGAGGAGGTCGAAGGTAAGGTTCGACTTTTGTACTACAGTCAGAGCTAATAAGTTCGCAACACTTCTTTGTTACATAAAGCCCGGCTTCCATCAAAACGGAACGGAGCAGAAAAATGTTTTGTATAACCAATCAGATTTCATTATTTCCACTTCTCGTCTCCACTCCGCGCTGCGCGCTGTCAAATTCTGTAGAAAAATTTGACGGCCCGACACTTCACATCTTCTCTCCGCTTTGGTGGAAACTGGGCCTCGGGGTATGTATCTGACTACATAGCTAACTATGTATATAAAATAAAACAAACCTTTCCCCCAATAGAACCATGGGGGATAAAGCCCATGGTTCCGACGATGCTTATCGCCAAGAAGAGCGCTTCGTGCGGGCCCATTTCTAATCTGTGGACAAAGAAATGACTTTATGAAATAACTCAATTTTTCAGTAGCCATACACGTAACTAGGTTTCTTTCATTGTAGGTTATGAACAGTTACACGTTATATTGACGGTTATAAACTGTAATATCATAAAATTTTCTTTTTATATTTTGATCCACGATAGAAAACGAGATTAAATTTTTTAGGGGATCGAATTAGTAACAACGGATTACTTTAAGTAGTAACTACATAAAGAGCCTCTTATCTTGGACTAATAAAGCACAAAAACACAAACAAAGGTCACTAAGTCAAATTGTATTAGTCATCGTAAAACGTTAATATGTAGAGAAATACAGTAGGCGCAGTTATAATTAAAAAAAACTTTATCATAGTTTCTGATTTAAGAATAACATGCTTGACTTGCAATTAAGTAAAGTTAAAATTATTTGAAGTTATGTCTTCAATGTTAATTAATTGAATATTAATCGAGAGTAGAATAGATTTTTTTAGTAAATAGAGGAAAATATACAAAGAATGTACAGACAACTAATTATGTGCCCTTCTGACAGAAAGGGGTGCCTTTTTGTCAGGGCTCAGCAAACATAGAGTCTGATGTCTCGAAACTGAATTTTGAGGGGGGCCTTATCCTAATTAATAAAATTTCCTTATTTCATTAAACTTTTAAAGAATATTTAGGTTTTATAAACACTTCGTTGCTTATTGTATCTCATTTGATTGACAAATCACCACCACGCGCGTGCGCAGTGCTAACTCGTATTTAACTTAGGCTGAGTTGCACCACCTAACTTTGACGGTAACTAGGACGATAACCGGTGCTTTTTGTATGGAATTAGTGAACTATACTAGGAGTCACAGTCAAATATTTATTTATTCGTATGGACTATTAAATACTGCTTACAAACCGTCGATTATTTCTAGAAAAAAAAAACTCTTATGGAGCATTTACGTTTCTCATACTGTTTTTTCCGTACCAGCCTACATTTGGCAAGGTGCTGAGAAGAAGCGCCGCAACAAACTCAGTCACCACTGTCTGCAGTTAATTAGGTTACTGTACTCATTTCAGTTATGGTTAAAGTGATGTGGCCATAGCGACCAGCTAAGCCTTTTTTTGTCGTGGCCCGAAATTTTACTGGTGCGAAATGACGCGAATCAATAATATATTATGACTTATGACTAACATGACATAACATTATTGCCAGATGTTTTGTAAAAAAATATCGGTATTGAGCAAGTGCAAGTTGAAACAAATATTTCGGGTTCAGTATGGTTGATGGTGCTTTATGGTTTCTAATTATTTGTTTGTAAAACATTTGAGCTTTGTGTGTGTGCATCTAAGCATCCTGAAATAAGTTTGCCCATAAAAATGGAATGTTTATTGATTATTTTAAGGCCGCACAGCGTACCTACTGCTCGCTTCAGTGAAAAATTTAAAGAAAATCATATCTTCGACTTTATTATAATAAAAATCTGTTATGAAAATGTCTTTTTCGTTTCGTTTCAGATTTTGTGTTTCTGAAAAAATAATTTCAGAGAATTAGAAAATCGAATTGTATTATAACTTGGAAAAAAAAATCTATTGACGATGTGTAAAGAGCCCAACCTAACGAAGTATGTTGGAAAGTCTAAGAAGGTCGGAATAAAGTACCTAATTATTTACCTTTTTCTTTGATAGTGTAAATATTTCTCTATCACAAAGCGGAACCTTAATAAAAACTGAGCGTGGTGCCATTGTGTATCCATGTGGGTGGGACGATTAAGATACTATCAAATGTTTTGGGGCGGTCTCCTTTGATCCCGCCATGTCGCATGACGTCACTGCTCATTTGTCTCTAATTAAATTCTGTTCATAAGCCACAGACAAGCTCAGGCGTCTGAAGAGAGATAAACGACGATAACTTTTATTTATTAATAATCTTCGACTTAGTGTAAAAATAACTCTAGACTGTATTATTACGATGTAGAGTTGTATATCGAACATCGGTCATTCGAAGTTCTTTAGCTTGCGTGAATTATTGATAGGTCAGCGCTACTGCAGTTGTAGCTTTTACTTATTGATTAATTCTGTATTTAAACCTATTTGCTTGGACTGAGTACTAAGTAACGCATAGATAGGTATTAACAATATCAGTGAATTTTGAAAATACGTTGATTTTGGTGAAAGCAAAGACAGCAAAAGCATAAGCTTTGCATGGATTACCCATGCAAAGCTTATGCTTTTGCTGTCTTTGCTTTCACTTGCTTTTTTAAAGAAAGAAGGAAAGAAACATATTTTATTTGATTCAAACACAGTTTAACAGAATAACAGATAATAACAAAAAAAATTCAACCAAAATGGCACCTACTACTCAGCACATTTTAGTTAATAGGTACCTCTATGATTTGGGTAAAACAAAAAAACAAGTATTTTTTTCAGGAATCAAGTCTCCTTTGGCCGATTGGCCGTGTGCAGTGGCGAAAATATTTTATTCAGGGATTACGTAAGCATTGATGTCATTAGGCATCGGTACATGACTTGGAAATTTACCAATCAGCCGCTTGAATAATAAAACGCGAGTTCTAAAATCGTAGGTAATATCGATCAGTACCAACTACCACGTAAACAATGCAGCTAGGTTGTCACTCCAATTGAATATAGAGTATCGATTGGTCAGTAGATAGGGTTGCCAGGTCAAAAACACAAAAGCCGGACTCTGTGATTCATTTGGCTGGACATTTTACCCTAAAAGCCGGACATGTGACGGGGTCATAGCCTCACGAGTGACTACAATCATCATCGGTTGCCCAACACATCCTGATGCGCTTCATATTATTCTGTGGCTCGATTTTCGCCTGGCGCGGCAAGGACCGGCCAAAAGCCGGTCAGGCCGGACAAGACAATATTTGGCCGGACAAGAGCGTAAAAAGCCAAACATGTCCGGCTAAAGCCGGACACCTGGCAACCCTAACAGTAGAGGTACTAGAATCGATTGCGTGAATAATAAAATTGAAAGGTGAGCGCCGCTGCAGTACTTAGTGGGTAATATCGATCAAGTAATGCAGCTAACAACAAGTATGTAGATTGACGACTCAATTTAACTCAAGTCGAAAGCTGGACTATTGTATTGCATTTCATTGAATATTTGATAAAAAAAAAAATCACGGCTTTAATAGCGAAAATAAGCTTTTTACCCGACTGCGCCAGAAGGAGGGTTATATTTTTAATTTGCGAAAAATTTACAGGAATAATTAAGCCCCATTAGAAAATTTCCGGTAAGCGCAGCAGCAGCAATCGTTAAGACGTTTACAAGGTGGACCGAAGACCTTATAAAGGTAGCGGGAAGGCACTGGATGCAGGCCGCCACCAACCGACTATTCTAGAAATCATTGGGGGAGGCCTATGTTCAGCAGTGGACGTCCTGTGGCTGAAATGATGATGATGATTAGAAACTTTTATCAACTTTCGTGAAAACTGCTTCAAGTTTCAAGTGTTTTGNATGTTTTGGACTTTGCCTAAGTTGCTAAAATAGTAGTTCCATACTTCGGCTGCTAATACCGGAAAGAGGCGTAGGTTTATCGTACACTTTAACAAGCAATTGTAGGGAAAATTTACATTAGGACGTGTAGTACAAGCCTACACAGAAAATAAAAGATTTTCGACGTGGGCCGGTTATGATGCGGCGCACTTAAGGTTCGGCCAAACCAACGCGATCATACGCGATCAGCCGGCGTGCAGCGATGGCGACCAGACTTAAGGTTCAGTCAAACCACGACCAGACAACGTGTATGAATTTGTAGCGATGAGTTCCCATCAAAGCGTCCTGTCATTGGTCGCGGCGATCTATGCAGCGTCTGCACGCAGCGATCAGCGATCATCGCGTGTGATCGCGTTGGTTTGGCCGAACCTTTAGCGCAGACTGCAGACCCGATAACAACCGGCCCACTAACTGGGGATATGCGCGAGATTCAGGACTAAGAGCTGCCTCCATTCACTAGATTGTTCATTCAAGCTTTCTACGCTCAAAGATTATGAAGGTGTGAGGTTGTCTTTGGTGTTTACTTAAGTTTTAAGTAATGTGTAGCATAAAATATATACCTATAAAAAAAAACTATAAACCGATTTTCGCTTTATTATTCATAGACACTTAAAAGTAGCGCGACGAACGCGCGATTCTTTTTTCAGTGCTTGATTGGAAGATCACCGTTATCTAGACGTTAACTTATTTTGACATTAAAACTTTGTTTCTGTAGCACTTTTTTATTATTATTTTGTTATTAAGTTCGAAAGGGGTGGCAAGTAGAGCTAGATCCCATGCCTATAACTATCATCATCATTTCAACCACAGATCGATAGTTTTTTTTTGCAGAACAAGGCAGGATTTGACCGTAATCGCACCTGATGAGGTAAGATGCTGTCTAGGATGGTACATTTGTCGGCCCAGTAAGTGTTTATTCACTCTCGCCTTGAAAAGGCCCAGATTATAGTGTTCGGGTTAATTGTGGGCAGGCCTACTAGGTGGACCGACGCTCTGTTAAAGGTCGCGGGAAGAACCTGGATGCGGGCAGCGCAGGACCGTCCAGTATGGAAAGCCTTGGGGGAGGGAGGCCTTTGTCCAGCTGTGGACGACATTTGGCTGAAACGAACTGTTAGGGATATATTAAGTCCGCTACAGAGCAATAAACACAGTGGTTGGTAGTAACATTATAAATATATTGGTATCAAAGCACACGTAGAATATTTACAATAGAGAGTTCGGCACAGCCATTACACAGCTAAAAACAACATCACATTTGAATATAAATGACAGTTCTATCATAGCGGTTCCAGCTAGCCAGCTCTACGTTATACAGCATGAAGGTGCTCATCAACACGAACGAACGATAATGTTCGGGAAAGATTTGTTAAATGATGTGTGTAGGTATTATCCTAATCTACCTTCGTGTTTACTCTATGCGCGGGGTGAGGACGCGGGTCGGGGGCACCTGCGCGCGCGCCGCGTGGGCGGCTTTCGACGCGTCTGCTCGCGTTGCAAATTTATCGATGTATCGATATCTAGTTAATCGTTATAGCCAAATAAGGCAAATTGATTCTTAAAACACATACAAGTGACTTGATAAGTATCGTTTCTGTATTGTATTTTGATGAGATTTTATCTCTTAACTCATTATGTAGGACCATAATATGTAATATTGGTTATAATCAAGAAAATATATTTTTGAATTTTCCATAAGTATTAAAATGTGTGGATATTATTATTCTTCTTATGTGTTTTGCTTACCAAGAGTTTCTAAAATGCATTTTGTCAAGAATTATTTTTTTTAGAATTTTTCGTAACCTGAAGGTTGTAACGTAATAGTGTATAAAATCGTAGTATTTTTTTCCAGATCGCATTAAGTTACCTACGAATTTCGCACACATACCTACTTAAAAAAAGTCGATACAAAATTTGCACATCACTACACAGCCTGTTTCCAATGCGGGGGCGCCAAAGATAGTAACGTAACTCCCATTTTATATTGATGGAAGCACGCAATATGACGGAGATAACCTGATAGGCCACTGAGCATGTCATGTGTAGGGTTTATGGTACGAGTAGCGTGCGTACTAAGGTTGAGGATATTAAAGGGAAATGCGAGTTTGTAGTAATCAAGTGGCAGTGGGCGGGGCACATAGCTCGTAGAGACGATGGCCGTTGGGGCAGGAAAGTTCTCGAGTGGCGACCACGGGCTGGAAGACGTAGCGTGGGCAGGCCTCCTACTAGGTGGACCGACGATCTGGTGAAGGTCGCGGGAAGAGCCTGGATGCGGGCAGCGCAGGACCGTTCATTGTGGAAAACCTTGGGGGAGGCCTTTGTCCAGCAGCGGACGTCATTTGGCTGAAAACGAATGAACGCGAGTTTGTACAATCGATTTTTTTACGTAATGCCACCTGAGATTAGATAATTCTGCCTCCTTCCAAAAATTGCTGTGCCCTAGCTGGGTCCACATTGTTCTGCTTAAATTGTAAGATCTAATGTGCTAATAAATAATGTGGTAAAGCAATAAAGTATTGAGTAGGTACTGCTACTGTCATAGGTAGGTACTCTTATGTCTCTCTTTTTGAAAGCTGTGGATTGTTGAATGTCATTTTTGAATTTAAAATGTAATATTGTCCTTATAAAAAGTGTTTCTTTTGTAATGTGCTATTTTAACACCGTTAAACTAAGTGTCAAAATTTTTTTCTTTAGGTAGAGTCTGATTGCGACTATACCTTTAATTTGCCACCATATTTGGAAGTATTGTTTAAGGTTCAATGATATTTCCAGAACCTTTTTTAAATCGACCGTTGAACTAGCCTATATCAGTTCCAATAACGATTATCCAAATCCTTAATTTATTGCTGTAGTTTACTGCAGTCCCTAAGTCCGTGCTAAGTCGTGGTGGGTTTCGCAAACGGCTTAATATTTTATGGCCATAACCGTGCGATGGTCACATTGTGCCTACATGAGCAACCTACGTAGTAATTATGATCCAGTGTCGAAAGCTGTGTACTTAGTGCTATCGATAAAATAATTTAAAGTTTACGATAGTTTAGAGAACTATTAAGCTATCGATACTTTAGAAGCTGAGGTTTCGGGTTCAAATCCCGTGAGGTAAGTATATTTTTTCCTAGATAATTGGTGTATTATTGGAACAATTGTCCGGAATAGATCGCTTTATAGCGATAAGACCGCCTAAATTGTACCGTCTCTCTTGTATATTTCATTCTTTTATTTTCTTGTCCTGTGTATAGAATAAAGTATGTATGTTCTATTTATCTATCTATTAATAAGTCTCGTGACTTAAATAAATAAAGAAACTAGTAAACGATATCCCGAATTGTGAACATAATCATTTGGGTAGGGTGACAAACAACTTTTTTTGACAAGTGTTGGTCATGGAAAATAACCCATATACACACACCGGCAGATTNGTGTTTTGGACTTTGCCTAAGTTGCTAGAATAGTAGTTCCATACTTTGGCTGCTAATGCCGGAAAGAGGCGTAGGTTTATCCTACACTTTAACAAGCAATTGTAGGGAAAATTTGCATTAGGACGTGTAGTACAAGCCTACACAGAAAATAAAAGATTTTCGACGTGGGCCGGTTATGATGCGGCGCACTTAAGGTTCAGCCAAATCAACGCGATCATACGCGATCAGGCCGCGGATGGCGACCAGACTTAAGGTTCAATCAAACCACGACCAGACAGTGTGTATGAATTTGTAGCGATGAGTTCACATCAAAGCGTCCTGTCATTGGTCGCGGCGATATATGCAACGTCTGCACGCAGCGATCAGCGATCATCGCGTGTGATCGCGTTGGTTTGGCCGAACCTTTAGCGCAAACTGCAGACGCGATAACAACCGGCCCACTAACTGGGGATATGCGCGAGATTCAGGACTAAAGCTGCCTCCATTCACTAGATTGTTCATTCAAGCTTTCTACGGTCAAAGATTATGAAGATGTGAGGTTGTCTTTGGTTTTTGTAATTTGGTTAATGTGTAGCATAAATATATAAAAAAACTATAAACCGATTTTCGCTTTATTATATTCATAGACACTTAAAAGTAGCGCGACGAACGCGCGATTCTTTTTTCAGTGCTTGATTGGAAGATCACGGTCATCTAGTAGGTTAATGTCTACATTAACTTATTTTGTCATTAATTAAGATGCTGTCTAGGATGGTACATTTATCTGCCCAGTAAGTGTTTACTCACTCTCGCCTTGAAAAGGCCCAGATTATAGTGTTCGGGTTAATTGTGGGCAGGCCTCCTACTAGGTGGACCGACGATCTGTTAAAGGTCGCGGGAAGAACCTGGACGCGGGCAGCGCAGGACCGTTCAGTATGAAAAGCCTTGGGAGAGGCCTTTGTCCAGCAGGTGACGACGTTTGGTTGAAACGAACGAACGATAATGTTCGGGAAAGATTTGTTAAATGATGTGTGTAGGTATTATCCTAATCTACCTTCGTGTTTACTCTATGCGCGGGGTGAGGACGCGGGTCGGGGGCACCTGCGCGCGCGCCGCGTGGGCGGCTTTCGACGCGTCTGCTCGCGTTGCAAATTTATCGATGTATCGATATCTAGTTAATCGTTATAGCCAAATAAGGCAAATTGATTCTCCAAACACATAAAAGTGACTTGAAAAGTATCGTTACGTTACTGTATTGTATTTTAATGAGATTTTATTTCTTAACTCACTGTAGGATCATAATATTTAATATTGGTTATAATCAAGAAAATATATTTTTGAATTTTCCATAAGTATTAAAAATCTGTGGATATTATTATTCTTCTTATGTGTTTTGCTTACCAAGAGTTTCTAAAATGCATTTTGTCAAGAATGATTTTTTTTAGAATTTTTCGTAACCTGAAGGTTGTAACGTAATAATGTATTTTTGTATTTTAAGTAAAAACCAAAAATCGTAGTATTTTTTCCAGATCGCATTAAGTTACCTTCGAATTTCGCACACATACCTACTTAAAAAAAGTCGATACAAAATTTGCACATCACTACACAGCCTGTTTCCAATGCGGGGGCGCCAAAGATAGTAACGTAACTCCCATTTTATATTGATGGAAGCACGCAATATGACGGAGATAACCTGATAGGCCACTGAGCATGTCATGTGTAGGGTTTATGGTACGAGTAGCGTGCGTACTAAGGTTGAGGATATTAAAGGGAAATGCGAGTTTGTACAAACGTTTTTTTTACATAATGCCTACTGAGTAGATACCTACTGCTTTAATACAGTGTGAGTCACGTTAAAGTGTACATATGAAAATATATGAAACTAGACCTATTTTTATCGATAAAAAAGAGGTCAAAAATTTTTTGAGATTTTTTTTAAATTTTTTTTTGGATTTTTTTTCTTCCAATTACTTATTGTAAAGAAAACGTAATAACTTTTAAATTAAGCGGTATATCCTGATAAAATAAAAACAGTAATAATGCTAAATAACAGGCAATACTAAAAAAATACATGAAATACCTAGAAAATGCCAACAAATAATAAAAAATGATACTTTTTGAAAAAAATCTGCTTTAAAATTCGTATTTTTTTGGTTATTTGATAAATTTCTCCAAAAAATGCCCCTATAACAGATGGTTTTTGTTACTTTTTATTATTTTCTATCATATTACTTTTGTAAAACTTAAAAATCGAATGTCTCTATCCCTATCACAACATTTGCTATGATCGTTTGAACAAAGGCCTGCCACCACATTTTTCTCCGCTACAGGTAGAGACAATTTCAATTTTAATTCAAATGCTTATTTTACTTCGAAATCTTTTGTTTTTATTTAAAATCTAACTTGTCTTTATCAAAATTACAAATCTAGAGTCACTTTCAGTTTCGTTGTTGAGGAAGCGTTGAATGGCGCGCCCGGAGAGGCTTAGTTCAAACGATCATTGCAAACGTTGTGATTGGGATAGAGACATGCGATTTTTGGTTTTACAAAAGTAATACGATAGAGAATAATAAAAAGTAACAAAAACCATCTGTTATAGGGGCATTTTTTGGAGAAATTTATCAAATAAAAAAAAATACGAATTTTTAAGCACATTTTTTTCAAAAAGTATCATTTTTTATTATTTGTTGGCATTTTTTGCGTATTTTATGTATTTTTTAGTATTGCCTATTTATTTAGCATTATTACTGTTTTTATTTTATCAGGATATACCGCTTAGTTTAAAAGTTATTACGTTTTCTTAACAATAAACAATTGGAAGAAAAAAAATTCTATAAAAAATTAAAAAAAAAATCTCAAAAATTTTTGGACCTCTTTTTTGTCGATAAAATAGGTCTAGTTTCATCTATTTTCATATGTACACTTTAACGTGACTCACACTGTATAGAAACTTGAGTATACCTTTTGCTATAAAATATGCCACTTTGTACACCGTTAAAATTGTAGAGTTTACCACTGTAGATTGCTCGCTACACCAATTTTGAATTACAATTTTAACCTTTTTAAGGTTAAGTGATATTAGGTAACTATACCTTAATCCTTTTTAGATCGACTCTTTAACATTAGCCCTTAGGTATCAGTTCCAATAACGATTATCCAAATCCTTAATTTATTGCTGTAGTTTACTGCAGTCCCTAAGTCCGCGCTAAGTCGTGGTGGGTTTCGCAAACGGCTTAATATTTTATGGCCATAAACGTGCGATGGTCACATTGTGCCTACATGAGCAACCTACGTAGTAATTATGATCCAGTGTCGAAAGCTGTGTACTTAGTGCTATCGATATAATTTAACGACAGTTTAAAGAACTGTTAAGTTATCGATATTAAGAATAGTCAGGTATCAAATTAAGTGAATTCAGGATATTATCATGGAAATTAGAGTTTCAGGCGAGGTTGCGGATTCGAATCCCACGAGGCAAAAGGTATTATTAATTCAAAGTTTTGTCCTGGACAATTATAGTAATTAATTCTTGTATTGTGTTGTCTATGGTATTGTCGATGATACTGAATAAACGTTTCTTCTTTCTTTGTTTCTAATTATTGAAACCACATAATTAGTATTTACTAGCGGCCACCCGCGACTTCGTACGCGTGGATCCCGTTTTACCATAGAAATGTTTTTTCCCACTAACTCCCGTTCACGTGGGAATTTGCAATATCCTCTTGTAACTAAACTTTAAGTTTACTAAGGTACCTGCATGCCAAATTTCAAGCGTCTAACTAAAGCGGTTTAGATTTTTCATACAAAAGGATTTTCCCGCTAATTCCCGTTCCCGTGGAAATTTTGCAATGTCCTGTTGTAACTAAGCTTTAAGTTTACTTAGGTACCTGCATGCCACTATAGTTATTTTGAAAATATATTTCATGTAGGTACAGAATTGACCTCTCTACAGATTTATTATAAATATAGATTGCACAAACAAGTCTGGTGGCTCAAGAAAAGTACTAAGTTATATCCTACTAGCTTTCCGCCCGCGGCTTCGCCCGCGTGGAATTTTGTCTGTCACAGAAAAACTTTATCGCGCGCGTCCCTGTTTCAAAAACCGGGATAAAAACTATCCTATGTTCTTTCCCGGGACTCAAACTATCTCTATGCCAAATTTCATCAAAATCGGTTGCGAGGTTTAAGCGGGAAAGCGTAACAGACAGACAGACAGACAGACAGAGTTACTTTCGCATTTATAATATTAGTTGGGAAGTTGGGATTCATGTAACCTTTTGGTTGACAAACAAATTTTTTTGACAAGTGTTGGTCATGGAAAATAACCCATATATTTACATGCCACCGCTGTATCGATATATCGATTGATCGCTATCGTATCGATCACCTCATTAGTAATTCCGGCGCACACGCACGAATCCGGGACACGTCGATTCGATTCTATTTCGACACGTACACCTAAATCCTGGTTGACACAAAAATCCCACAAATGATGATGTTTATCATACTGATAGCAATAGCATATTATCTAATAATCGATAGCAAAGTTAAACAAGTAAATATTTTTTTAGATTTGTTTTGCTTTTAGGCTTAACTGAATGTTAATATTTAGCACTTGTTTGGTTAATTTAAAAAACCAACTGATTAAATAATGGACGTCTGTTTTTGCAATGGTCCGTGACCCTCACACTGAAAACCAGCGCTGTGGCATTCGTCACCGTGGGCCACGGCATAATAATATGCTGAGTGGGGTCCCGTTGCAGTGGGCATCTTGTTGGTGAATGGGTGGCACTGCTCAGTTTACTCTTGTTTTTATTTTTTTCTTCTTCCATTATTATGTGCCACTGTCATGCCTATGTAATTGCCTGTATTTGTGTGATGTCCATTGTATTAAATGTATATTTTTTTCTTTCTATTTGTAAATTCATCATCATCATCATCATCATTTCAGCCATAGGACGTCCACTGCTGAACATAGGCCTCCCCCAATGCTTTCCATGTTGATCGATTTTTAGCGGCCTGCGCCCAGCGCTTCCCTGCTACCTTTACGATGTCGTCGGTCCACCTTGCAGGTGGACGTCCCAAGATGCGTTTTCCGGTACGCGGCCTCCATTCCAGAACCTTACTGCCCCATCGGCCGTCAGTTCTGCGTACTATGTGCCCTGCCCATTGCCACTTCAGCTTGCTAATCCGTCGGGCTATGTCAGCGACTTTGGTTCGTTTACGTTCGTTTGATTTATTTGTAAATTAGCCCAATTAATTTAATGAAGAACTAGGCCAAAATGTTAAATCAATAGGTTTAAGAAGACATTATTTAAAATTATTAATTAAGAAAAACATCAATGTTCATAGTTTTTAAACATTAAGTATACCCAAGTTGCAACTGCAAAATTATTTTTTCCATACGTAACATGTTTTTTTAGAATATTAATTTTAATAGTTTATTTTAAGTTCGTAACATAATAACATAAGGCACGCACGGCATCTGCACACAAGCGACATATATGGCGGTCAAGCTGTAGATCCCAGGATCTATTATATATTATATATATTATGTAGCCAGCTACACAGGAGTTGCAGAGGTGGGAACGAGAGGTGGGAATAGTCCTGAAGCGACACGTCATGTCTTTTCACGCGTGCGAAGGGTGCGCGCCCGGCATTGATAAATAGCTTTTCTAAAGGTCAAGTTTTCGTGACACCACTGACAGGTTGATTTATTATCGCCGTGACGTCATAACAGACGTCATACTGTACAATGTACGAATGTGACCGAGTTACCGATGCGGCAAAGTGTGATTTATCACTCTACAAAAGGTTTCGTTGTGGAAAATAAATCTTTTATTGTGTGAGTTTTTTTTAAATTCGTATACGTATTTTATTGGTAAATAAATAGCAACTATAAGAATGACTACTTTTTTTTTGCATGATGGATCAATCATTCAAATAAATGTTACAAAAGTTGAAAAACGTTGGAGTAATATAACAATACGAAAAAGTTTATTTATTTTAAAAGAATCTGAATAAATAACTGCCCAATTCATAAAAGTTTTCATTAGCCCGTATCGTTCCAACTAAATCAATTAAATCGTGTGTTTAAAAGTGAAGTGACAAGTTAAATGTAACAGTTAAGATTCAGTAATAATATATTTAATTTACGATATGCCTTTTATTAAAAAAACTTTAATGCTTTCCAAAAGCGCAAGCGTATTGAATGACTGACTAAACTGTAAACAAAATTCGACCGAATGACAATTGAAGAGGAATGAACGATCGCCTAAATGACGTGTGTGAGCGAATCAGTGAACACAATCAACCGCTCTTTCGTTCACTCCATTTTGGATGTGCTCGCAACAAGTTATTGATTTGTTTGGCAGATAACTAGAGAACGAATGACCGGTTACCAAATGAATGAATAAAAGGGTAGTGAATAAACACTACTCTGTGTTAACGAACGAATGAGCAATGAACGATAACAATTCGGTCGTTCGACTGAACATTACCGACCACTGTAGGTACGAGAACTAGTGACCGCCATTTTCACTTTCATGTTGAATGAGTTAGCAACAAGTTATTGATTACTCGTACCTTGTTATGTTAGTACGTGACCGGAATGAATGATAGGAGCGATTTAATTATCCATTCACTCACATAGATCGGATGAAACGAAGGAAGATTCAATAGAGCCAGTCCTATAAAACTAAAAGCAATATCTTTGATGCGCGTATGAGATAGATTGGTAAAATGTCAAAAAATATTTTTTATGTAAGTAAATAATCTTGCACTCTTTAAGATGATTGTAAGATTTTTTGTATTGTTTTTATTTCTTTAAATTGAAATTCTCATCAATTATTGTTTTTCAATAGTTTGAAACTTTAAAATCAAATAATAATTTATTTAAATATCAATTAGGTACGTTCAATGTCAATTATCAAAATAAGCTAATCGCGCCACCCCTAAGTCTTCAACTGCCCTATCAAAACGTAACAACCCAATCCCAATTCAACTTGAAATATACCTTATCTTCTTTGTCTAAGTCCCACTTCGCCCCGCGCGTGTCGTAATTTACGACGCATCCGAATGCAACTGGGAGGGTCCCCAGGCAATCATATCGATTCGCTATTTATAGACTGAGCTATCAAACTGCGCAGGTCTAGGTAGCCTAGGTAGCTTTCATCGATATTGCCCGGGACCCGGGAGAGGCAACGGCGCAGGTCTGGATGCAACGAGATGGCCTAGATGGTGTAATATGACGCAATTTGTGCACCGGACATGTTGAAATGGAGGATGCAAAATGGCGTCCATGAAAATATTGTGCGACTGAATGATGAATTTATGGCTTAATCATGAGATAAAGGTCGGTTAAAGATAGATTTTGGGTAGTTTTTGAAATTAAATCTCGTGAGAATCAATTTTTAATGGTTTTGAATGTTTTTTGCGAATATTGGCCGAGT
The DNA here is from genome assembly GCF_004193835.3 of Ostrinia furnacalis. NCBI lineage: Eukaryota > Metazoa > Arthropoda > Insecta > Lepidoptera > Crambidae > Ostrinia > Ostrinia furnacalis. The sequence continues at coordinate 91,717 of NW_021131157.1, forward strand.
TTAAAGAACAAAGGAATTGTGAAAAATTTTAATTTGTCCATTTTAAAAGCTCGTACGATTCTAAAGACTTTTTTTGAAGCATTTAAAAGTTGATTATACATGAGGTCTTGCTCATTAATTAATATGAAACGTGAAATCTGAAACGTTTTATTATTAATTTGAAGGGCTATTTAAATCTTTGTCCCAATTAGTCAACCCTTGTTGTTAAGGAGGGTCTCTTGAGCCGGCACCAAAGTAGGTACCGCGCAGACTCCGACCTGTTGCGTCTTGAGACGTCCTTGTTGACGTGTCTTAACGACTTTTTCGTCAACTTCGACGCCATCAAAATTTTTCCGATTTTTTTCGCTTTCGAACAAAACAGAGAACGGAACGATTTTTAAGCGGGTTTTTATCTTGATATCGCAATTGAAGGATTATCAAGATCACGATAAAAATTACGAAAAATCGTACGTAACGCGTTAAAAAAGGCCGCACTTAACATTAACATAGGTACACATTATAAAAAATTACAACAAACAAGTGACAAGAAAGTGTTGGAAAATTGCTCAGGGGTAATATTGTTAAATCAAAATGGAGGCGTTCAAAGTAAAATTAGGCAAACTTGTCAAAAAAATCGATAGCAGTGGCAGAAGTTTGTTTGTCAAAAAAACATTATTTTTTAATAAAAAGCTCAAAGAAGGCTTAGAGACACGTGGGATAGCAGACGTTCACAGTTAATTAAAACAATCGACTTACGTGCAGCCTGACCAAACTCGCAATAATAATGATCAGCGCCACTGCCAGGTACATGCACTCGCTTTTCGACCCACTTGGTCTCGAAAATGGACAAAAATGTGTTCCAACACTGGTTTCGCGGAGAAATTTGGAAGCGTACTCACCAATTTGGTAGCAGCGGGCAAAATGACCCCGGCACACCGGTGCGCGCGATCGATGGGGTCGCGCAGGCGCGGTGTTGAAGCTACGCAGTTGCCGAGGCTTCGCTCTGGAGGCTCACAACACAGGGAGGGACAGAAGGACCACTTGGATAGCACCCCTGCTTGTGGCGACTGTTGCTCGCCGCCAACGATGAAACTTGCATTTTGTGTGGTTTTAAGTGTCGGCGTGAACTGATGTAAAATTCTAACCTCAAGAATCAGCAATCTACTTTTAAGAATGGATCTAAGACACTGAATAAATATTGGAGTAACTTTCAACCAATCACAAGCTTGAATTTTCATCCTTGAGTAACATTTCATACTAAAATATTGGTAATGACTCTGAAATAGACTACTCTTAGCAAATACTAAAACTAACTACCATGTATGCGTTTCTCGAGAAAATTTTCACCGTTTCCCAGCTCTACCATGATTTTCTCTATTTCGTAGTTGGTTATAATAGGTTAGTATAAAAAGCAAAAAACTTTATAGAAGGAAGGCTCTGGATGCAGGCCGCTACCAACCGGCGAATCTGGAAATCATTGGGGGAGGCCTAAGTCTGAATTTAAGTCTGCTGACAGTGGACATTCTGTGGCTGAAATAATGATGAATTAGGACATAATTTTCTATTTGGCTATTAGTACTTCTTGTTGTGTTTACACTGACCTTTCTGCATTTTTCTATCATGTATGAANATGAAACTTGCATTTTGTGTGGTTTTAAGTGTCGGCGTGAACTGATGTAAAATTCGAACCTCAATAATCAGCAATCTACATTCAAGAATGGATTCAAGACACTAAATAAATATTATACTAACTTTCAACCAATCACGACATTGAATTCGCACCCATGAGTTTCATTTAGTACTTAAATATTGGTAATTGCACTGAAATAGGCAATTCTTAGCAACACTAAAATTAAGTAGCATAGGTACGCGTTTCTCGAGACCATTTTCATCGTTTTCCAGCTCTACCATGATTTTATCTATTTTGAAGTTGGTTAAAAATAGGTTATTTTTAAGGAAAGCATTGGATGAAGTCGCTACCAACCAGTCGATCTGGAAATCGTTGGGGGAGGCCTAATTCAGATTTATTGCTGACAGTGGACATTCTGTGGCTGAAATAATGATGAATTAGGACATAATTTTCTATTTGGCTACTAGTACTTCTTGTTGTGTTTACAATGACCCTTCTGCATTTTTCTATCATGTATGAACTTCGACATTTCAGGATTTATTTTTGTTGTGACGCCCTCCACATCACCTAGCCGGGGGTTGGGAATTTTCCGACGAGATGAAATACAGATGTTGTATAGCTCTGTACCGAGGTGGGAAGGTGGGATTCAATCAAATGAGGTTGCGCAAGCAGTTTGTCATGTTTGAAATTAATAATCTTATTTTGTTCTAGACTTTGAACTTGATAAAAATTAGCTGCCTGAGGTGGGAATCCAATCTTTAGCTTGGCGTGTGCCAAGATAGATATTTTTCAAGAATTATTTTTTAAAATAGGTATACATTGCCCATTTTGTGTATCTTTATGTATATGAAATAAATTTTTTTCGGATACTTTAATGGTAATGGTTAATATAAATAAAATAATAGATTTTTTGCTAAAATTATCATATTAAACCTTGCCTTACAATAAGTAGAGCTAGCAAGTTCTTACTTAACGAATGCTAATTTAAGTTTGATTAAAAGCAGTGTAAACTCCAAAGTAATTGTAATAATTGGTTTACACCTAATTTCCTACTTACTATCTATAAGAAATTGCTATTGAAATCTTCATCATCATCATCATCATTTCAGCCATAGGACGTCCACTGCTAAACATAGGCCTCCCCCAATGCTTTCCATGTTGATCGATTGGCAGCGGTCTGCGTCCAGCGCTTCCCTGCTACCTTTACGATGTCGTCGGTCCACCTTGTAGGTGGGTATTGAAATCTTAAAAATAAATAATACCGTTACCAACCGGATAACATGGAAAACATTGGGGGAGGCCTATGTTCAGCAGTGGACGTCCTATGGCTGAGATGATGATGATGAAATGTAAAATAATACGCCCTCAGTCGGGTGGATGGACAAAGCTTTTAAAGCTGTAATTGCACTCGCAAACGCTGTGAACTGTGAGCTTATTGAAGAAAGATACGCCTTTGTGAATTAATTAAGTTAAGCTACATCAGAATCTTTAAAAGTAGGCTTTCCTAAACTAAGTATTTTACGCTCGGGTTAACTTAAAATTCAGTAAAATATATTGTTGCTTGAAGAAAACATACTTAAATGAAATTAGAATTTAAATCGACTCGATGCTATTGATTTAACAGTTTTCATTTAGTAACCTCAACAATTTATTTGAAATGACATTAAATAAAACCTCTTTGGTTGTAACGTATTAAAAAAATGTATCTGGCTGGCTGAAAAGGTGACAGTTGAAAATGAAAGATATGAAAAAGTTTAAAATATTTTCGCGCCTTTTCAGCTTTTGTTTTTATTTGACGTTATCTACCACAGAGCACATAATTTTATCTAAGTAGGTTACCTTCTAATGTAATTAATCGAAACTAAAATAAATTGCAAAGAAACAAAAATAAATTAACATAATAATGTTTTTTTTATTTTTGTTTTTTAATTTCCTAAACGACCTATCTAGTAAGCAGGCTCTACTAACATAATCTTGTTGAAGCGCCATCTACACACAAAGCCTGGAGTTTCATTGTCGATAGAGCTTCACGCTGAATCTAGTCTCCCCTCGGTTTGGAACAGTGCTGATTGAGCCAATGCGACACAGATGGCATTATCATGATATTTATTTGAAGTTACATTAATAATAATAATAAAGGATTAATAATAAAATATTTCAATAATGGAGCTTATAAATGACAATATTCAGTAGTCGGCTTATTGACAACAAAAACTTTACGGTCAGTACACTTCTAGATTCACAATAGAGTATTTTTATTTATTTTTTGTTGTCATTGATTTATAATAATTAAATTAATGTCGTTCACTGAAAAAGAAATGATTTTTTATTCTTGTTGTATTTAGGTTGTTTAATACCTACTGGTTTTATAGACAATCTATCTATTATATAAAAGAAAGTCGTGTTAGTTACTCCACTTATAACTCAAGAACGGCTGAACTGATTTAGCTGAAAATTGTCAGGGAGGTAGTTTAGAGCCAGGAGAAGGACATAGGATACTTTTTATCCCGTTATTTATTGCCATTAAGGCGGAACAAAGTTCGCCGGGTCAGCTAGTAGTTAGATAAATACAACTTACTCAGTGTCTTTCGAATTTGCACGTTATTACTGATTGATCCTTCCCTTCAGTCAAATAACGTCCACAAACTGCTCAACAGGTCATAAACGAAACCTTCCAAAGCTGTTCTTATTGCTCTACAATCTCTAATCTAAGTTTTATTAGATTCCTAAAATGTAGTCGTGTATACAGTTCTCCCACAATGTACGACGAATATTTATCTCCAACAAAGTTCAACTGTAGCCGCCATGAAACCATTACAGCGCTTAACGTGACAAGTATCACTATAAAATGTATCACGTTACTGTGCGCAACACGTTGCATGCACAATCGAGGTGTGTATGGTTGGTTCACATAGTACAGGAAACAATATAGAAACAAATACACAGTTGTTTTTGACAAAAGCATTTTTATTCATCATATTTCTTAATAAGACTACTTATCAACAAAAATAGTTTTCAGTTCATGCTTCAGTGAGCATTATCAAGCTTAAAATCGTAATTCACAAATCTTAAAAGTTAGTTTTTATTTGTCTAAGCATAATGTTTGTCTAATATCCGTCTGATTATAACCTTTTAGAATCACTGGGTAGCGCTCTCTGCTCTACAGTGGGATCATCATCATCATCATCATAATTTCAGCTAAAGGACGTCCACTGCTGAATATAGGCTTCTCCCAATGCTTTTCCATATTGACCGGTTGGTAGCGGCCTGCATCCAGCGCCTTCCTGCTGCCTTTATGAGGTCGTCGGTCCACCTTGTGGGCGTCCCACGCTGCGCTTTCTGGTACATGGCCTCCAGAACCCCAGAACCAGGCTGTCAGTTCTACGTACCTACTATAGTGAGATATTCTACGTACACTACAGTGACAGTATAAGGATTAATCCAGTCCTTATAAAAATGTGAAATGCCCTTATAAACCGTGTTATCGTTAATCTAGCTTTAATTACCGGGTGTCAAGCCTACTGTACCACACGTGGGTCCTTGTGACACGTCATAAACCCTTTACGACCCACAGGTGCGACAACAATGTCCTCGCGAACAAAGGTCGCAATTTGTCTTCATCTATCATGCCGTGGACATCGAACCATCCAATCTTCATCGCTCATTGTTAGGCTGCGTTTGGGCAAACTCAAGTAAAAAAAATAATTATGTTTGAGTTCCGTTTACCTTATATGTTTGTATATATATTTTCAAAAGATACGGGTTATTTTGTATCTACAGGAATAAGATATAAGCCTAGGAATGTACCTACGGTATTGGTGCAAAAAGTTGAAAAGAACAGAAACAATATAATTTGGCTTCCGTTCCGTTCTTATTTTATTTTGAACTAAAGCTCGATTCACACATAATATCAGTGAAGCCACAGTTCCGTCACAGTACCGGCACAAAGCGAAATATTCTTTCATACAGTTTCTATCGTCACTGACACTGACACTTGTTTGTCAGATGTATGGGATGCGTGCCGGGACTGTGCCGGTACTGTAACGGAACTGTAGCTTCACTGATATGTGCGAATCGAGCTAAAACCTTCCTCGATTTTTGTTAAGATTGAAGCAAGTATCACTCAATCCATATGCACATTTAATATTCCAGCTTCATTAGCTTTCATTTGATGATTATGTACAATCGCTTACTCAATCGTTGTAGTCATCACCGTCCAGTTTAGCTCACACTATTACTCAATAAAATCCAAATATAAAATTATAAAAAAGTTATCATAAACTTCAAGTCTCTTACCCCTTTTCTATGGATTCTCCTCCTTTTGCAACATACTTTCATAACTTTGTTTCACGGGGGTTGGCACGTGTCTGTGAATTTAAGAGTACAGCTTCAGTACACTCTTATGTTTGTATCAAAATAGCACTAGTTACTAGTACATAAGGTGCTTCAGTTTAACTTGATTTGCCATCGTATATTTGCCGGTCAGGGACGACACTGTGACATTTTATCTGGAAATAACTTTTGAAACATAACAAATGTTAAAATAGATATAAGAATAATGCGAACGATACAGTGTTTCATAACATGTCGTGAAACATGTTACTAGTAAGTATAATAAGAGTACATGATTTTTATCTAAGTACTAGCTGTATTTGGATAATATTTCCCGTTCTTGCAATTTTTACTTTATACTACTCCGCCCCTATTGTCTGCAGGGTGACGTTATCTATACTTATAATAAATCTGTAGAGAGGTCAATTCTGTACATTAAATATATTTTCAAAATAACTATCAGGGGGTGATTAGTGATCGATACTGATGCCAAAAATGCAATCAGTAAATTTTTTGTCTGTCTGTCTGTCTGTCTGTATGTTCCTTATAGAAACAAAAACTACACGACGGATTTTAACGAAACTTAGTACAATTATTCTTCATACTCTTGGGCAGGTTATAGGATACCTAGGAATTCCCACGGGAATGGGAATTAGCGGGAAAATCGTTTTGTATGAAAAATCTGAACCGCTTAAGTTAGACGCTTGAAATTCGGCATGCAGGTACCTTAGTAAACTTAAAGCTTAGTTACAACAGGNTGCTTCAGTTTAACTTGATTTGTCATCGTATATTTGCCGGTCAGGGAGGACACTGTGACATTTTATCTGGAAATAACTTATGAAACATAACAAATGTTAAAATAGATACAAGAATAACGCGAACGATACAGTGTTTCATAACATAATATTTAATACTTATTCTTATTATGTAGGTAATATGACATTCTAAGACAATTATTTATGTATTTAATTTTTGATTTTATTTGACTGATTTGTTATCGTTTTACTTGACAATTGTACACAATATTGACATTTTTAATTGATATTATTTGCACGATTGTACCTATAACTTGTTGGCGCGTTGGATTTTCTGTAAGCCTTCAAGCAGCCTTCTAGAATAAATAAATAAATAAATAAACATGTCGTGAAACATGTTACTAGTAAGTATAAAAAGAGTAGGTACATGATTTTTATTTAGGTACTAGCTGTATTTGGATAATATTTCCCGTTTTTGCAATTTTTTCTTTATACTACTCCGACCCTATTGTCTGCAGGGAGACGTTATATAGCCTAAAATTAAAGCCTTCCTCTATAATATATGGGATAACCAACACAAATATAGTTTTTCAAATCGGACCATTAGTTTCTGAGATTAGCGCGTTCAAGCAAACAAACAAGCTCTTCAGCTTTATAATATTAGTATAGAAGTATAGATTATGCATCTAATAAAGAGAAAATAGTGATGAAAACATTATTTTTCTTTCCATTTAGAGAGTTGGTTCAAAATAACCAGAAAACGCCTGTATAGTCGTGTATTAAAAGACAACACAAGGAAGGCTGAGTATTTTACTTCTTAAGATATTTACTGGAAAAGTCAAGTAGGCTATCTATTTAACTGGAAAAGTAGTTACCGGAAATGACATTCCCATTATTTCTGCTTTGTACAAAATAGTGGACATAAATAGCTATCTTCAATATTCTATATTATTAGCTGTATAGGTACGACAATTCAAAAGCCTGAAAAGCAGTTTGTTTGAAAGCATTGAAACTTTTTATTTTCCATACGTTGTCAGTACAGTGGTCCCAAATAATAGTCACAGAAAAAACCAGTTTTCCTATCAGTAGTTCTATAGGTAATATGACTTTTCCATGGTAATATGTAGTTGTACCATTAAACTACATGAAATGTGATGCTGATCTACTGGAGATTGAAGAAGTAGAACCGAGGACTATGCGTGTTAATAGCATTCCCCATTTTAGTTTAGAATAATGGAGATTGAAAACCATGTATGTGTGTATTATTATTTTACACGTGCCGTATTTATAATGGTATGTACCTAATTATAATCGTAATTGTAACTAAGCTTAGCCTGTCATCTTCAAAGTTAAAGAAGATTATGATACGCGTACAAAATTACTGGCGTAGGTGGACAAGGTATAAAAGATCTTCCGACTTTCCTTGGTAACATCAAAACTTGTTTTTAACGTTAATTAGCTATAGGATCTTACAGGAAATTACGGAATAATTTCGTTGTTGCTATACTCTCAACTGACTTCAACAAAATGAGGACGTTCTCAATTTGGTTGGTATATTTTTTTATGTAATAACATCTCTCCAAAGAGTCGTAAGGTGCAGATTCGGATGCTACTTTATGTAAGGATAAAGTGGGATTTTTGTAACTGACTGAACATGAATGAACATGAATATGAACATGTATGGCGGCGCGCACATTGCACCGAATAACCGATTTGGTATCGGCCGATTCTCCATACAAATTCGAAGCTGACCAAACTATCGGCCGATAGTAGTCTGCGGGGTATCTTAAGCCTATAGACACAAAATTTTTGTCCGCCGATAGTTGGGTCAGGCTGTTAATTAGTATGTACATGTATGAAAGTGCGCACTTAATATCAGCCGAATCTCTATACAAATTCAAAGCCGACGAAATTATCGGCCGACTAATTGTCTGGTCTCCGGCATATATGTCTTAAATGCCGATGCTGAATGTGGCGAGGCCTTTCTCATAAACTAATGTCGATATCCCAACGGTAAAGAAGAATAAGATGAAACTAACGCAGGGATAGGTAACCTTGAGGTAATGGCAAAGCAGGATCAAGACTCATGGTATTGAGTGAAGTTTAAACGGCTGAACTTCGTTCGGGCTTACACACGCACCATTAACCCTAATTGCTTTAGTTAGGGGAACCAAATCACTTTTTAGCACTAAACATTCGAGTCAATCCATATAAATCGACTAGTATCTAATGGAAAGGAAATAAATGGTTGTAACTTACTTATACCATTTCTCATAGATTATTTAGCTCGTGGAACCCTATATGTACAAGTGGTCGCAAAAGACTGCCTCTATTTGCTGTTACTTGAATGGTTATAGACTTAAGTTTTTAAATTCCATTTCTATAGCTAAAATTAATATTAAACATAGGTAATCTAATTGACTGTTAGATCACAGGTTAGATTAAGTACCTGAAAGATCTGCAACTAAACGCTAGTGAGTTCTTTCCAGGACTGAATTTGAGTCTCCTGATATGCCGTTAGATTTACTACAAAGATAAAAAGGCAAAAGTACCTACTTATCTACTTACTTTGCAAAAGACAGATTAGTTCAAGTCATACTGCAATACTGATCTTATGAACCAAAATAAACTATTTTTCTTTCTTTCTTTCTTTCATGGGCAAGTTGTTTTTTGAGTTCACTGTAAATTAATATTTTATAACTACATATGACTAGCTACAAATTATTATACACTTGTAACTTTGAAAAAGCGTTATAGAATGAAAACAAAACCAGTTCGGCTCAACCCGGCGTCACTTGAAGGGAAACTTTAAGACACCTCTAACCTAAATAAATTGCCCATCAGTTAGAGAATGCCCTCTTGGTTCCTTCGTTCCAAGTGTTTCTTTTATAAATTATTTTCGACGAAACATTCTTGGGATTTGCTCACTCGGGTCTCTGCCTTTTTCAGTTCAGTTTTAACTGAAAACAATATTATTCAAGATGTGGAGTTTTTTTAGTAAGTAACCTTGTAATTGGCTCTGATATTCGAAATGGTATGTGTTTTGAAATAATAATGGTATTTCTGATGTTATTAGTCCTCAGTATCTGAGTTTAATCAAAGAATTAGGTATTATAATACGTTGTTACGCAGTAAGTACGCAGGCAGATTCTCTTTGGAAAGGATAAAAAAAAGCTCGCAGTTTCGTTTTGAAATGCTTATTCAAAAACTCTAATTGGTACTACACATGACATACGATCACGTAATATTTTATAACTTTAGGTAATTCATTTTCAGGGACCACTTTTGAGGCTTTTTAGTGATGAATAATTAACCTCTAGGTCATGAAAAACCTATATTTAGTGTTATTTACTGTATCGTTAAAACAAAACTATACAGAGGAGTGTTGTTTTTCAATTATCTCAACTTGGTGTACTTTTAATTCCTTACGTAGAGCCTATCTCTCTTTTAATGTCTATACCTCTGTAGTTTCTAATTAAAATAAAGGTACCTACCAAAGAATGCAGAATAGGCTAGTTTCATAAAAAAATTTTTTTAGTCCGTCATGTTTAATATCAAAAAATATTGGACACATATATTTTTATTTGTCAATCTAACAAATAATTACATAGTTATGGTGCGTTGAAGTTCCGCACGACGTCACAACGTGCGGCACTTTTATGCACGCATTGACGTCACGGGCCTCTTCTTATGAACTTTGGCGCGCTTTATCTCTTTAAATTTTCATTAGTTTGAAAAAGTGAAAAATACGTGTAGAGTATTTTTTGATAAGTTAACTGACGGACTAATTAAAACTCTTGCTTTTTGACCCAGGAAACATCCCTATTATAGTACTTTTTGAGTACATGCTAGTTGCAACAATTTCCAAGGTATAAAAGTTGCCAGTGGGAGCTTTGCAATTGTAGGTACGTACTTAGGCGGCGATACAATACTTCTTTGCAAATGAAAACTGCGCCAGCAAAGCAAAGGCACTCTTTCAATAAACTGTAAAGAATGTTGCAGGCACTTTAGTAAACTGTACAATACTCTAAATATCTAAGTCTTTCAAAAAGGTTTTATTTGGTTTTTGTATATTATTTATTGCAAGGTTAACTGTTGAAAAGATGATTTTTTTTATAATAGCAATAAAATTGACAGTTCATTTAAAAAGTTCCTTCTTGGTGTCGGAATTAGTGCAATAGATGCCTTTATATGCTTAAAAAACGTTTCTTGCTTTGTATGTTCAGGTAAATATTAAAAATATACAATTTCCGGAATTAAAGTCTCTATTAACTTGCATGTACGTACATTGTTACATGTCAGTTCAGTCTGCACATATTTGATGTACTTAAATTTGACTATTCTTACCTTTAGATAATTCCTGGCAATAAGTGGTGACTGAGTTTGTTCCGGCGTTTCTTCTCAGCACTTGCCATATGTTTGTCTCGAAGCGCTGGTAGGGCCCAAAAGATAAGGAGACATGTAAAGTGCCCCATAAGGGCTACCTTTTTCTTTTTTTATTATTTCCTATTGACGTTCATAAGTGCCACTTGTGGTCTAAACTGAATAAATATTTTTTGATTTGATTTGATTTGATTTGATTACACAATACATCACAGTTCTTAGTTCAAAAGTCCTGTTAAAATAATAATAAGTGCAAATAATAATTTTACAAGATTCACTCATATCCCCTTCCTTTTATGTTATTGGTCTGGACGCGATGGCATAGCCAGTTGTTTATTCAGTTAACTCGCGTCCAGCTGCGATTACGTCCAAGCAAATTCATGTTTGAACTAGCACGGATATTCCAATGTTATTCGTTTTTCAACACAATAAGGTTTCAAATTGGGTGAACATAAACGGACCTGCACTATACCTGGGGACCAATTTAGTACGTTTTGTCCTAGGTTTTGCTTATTTTACCGGTCCATTCTCACGTGAAAACTAAAATCAACAGCTGTGCAAGTTTACATTTTCATAGCACTTTGGGGAATCTTAATATACTTAATTTGTATTTAATTAAAACGGGCAAACTAGTGAAATTCCAACACTAAATAAGCTTGAAATACAGGTGCCAGCAAATCAGAATACTTACCTACATTTTTGATGCAAAATATCTCATAAATGCAACTGTATAAAATGCAACTTTCTAAACTTTATTTATTTTTCCGTCCATTTCTACTTTGCCAGAATTTCCCAAGTGCCAGCGACACACATATAAATGACTTGCTTTTGTATGAGCGACAATACGAGCTCTTGGACTAACTACGCACTACAGTGTTTTAGTACCGACACTCGGCACGGGAGGGCGCTATACGTAGACAGATACTACACACTACTTACATGTATACAAAGCTTAAAGGCAAAATGATGGTGCCTCGTCTGTACTCAGATAATAATGCCTTAGAACCGGATGTGAGTGGCGGGAAAAACTCAAATAATAAAGGAGTGCTAGGTTTTTGTGTCGCGGAAAAAATGTGGCCTGTGCAGGTTATTAAGGAAAATGTATGGATACAATGCAGGAATTGGTCTTTTTCTTTTTTTATTATGTCCACTTTGCTACCAACCTCCTCTATTAGTAGGTATTTTTAGAAAGTTGCCGCAGTTATTTTTTTTTAAGTTTATGTAATCACATAAAAAAGACTACATAAAGCGAATTTAGTTTTACCACAGAATCACCCCTAAAAATAAATAAAGTTAAGTTTCTTCTTTCAATTTTTCAGCAGTCGGCTGCTGAAAAATTCATCTCTTTGGTAGGAGTTTCATTATATTGAACTAGAAACCAATTTAAGATGATAATAATTGTTGGTTTTATAAAATTCATCCATGTAAATTATTTGAAAATAACAGCCATACAATTAAGGACCCTTAAGTTGGCTCGATTGAATCTTTCAGTCCGTCTGGCAGTCTGGTACCAAAGTGCGTCTTCAGTAGTACAAAGTGTGGCATCTTATTGTAGTTATGTTAGGGGCTATTTTGCAGCAAAATTTTACAGCTGGATGTGCTACCGACTGTACAACCCACATAAAAAAGGACGCTTATAATTAATTCAATTTCGCTTTCACAATCGCCACTTTGGGCATGAAAAAGGGTGTTTCATTTACCTTTGTAATCAAAAGCTCGAAACGAATTCTATGAAGCGGCTTGCAAACAAGTAACTAAAAATACATTTCATAAAGTTGAAGTGTCTGTTTGTATTTCATTAAAATAATAGATTTTATTAAACACTTTTAGAACGTTCCTTATATGGGAGATAATGTTTGTTTCTAATGTTCGAAACGAACAAATTTATTTTGCCAGGACTCGGTGTTAGATAGCCAATATTGATACTAACTGATAAGGAAACTGGCCGATCTGTTGTAAAAAGACTGGAGTAGTTTTAGTTTTGTTTTATTTAATACTAGCTTTCCGCCCGCGGCTTCGCCCGCGTGGAATTTTGTCTGTCACAGAAAAACAATATCGCGCGCGTACCTATTTGCTCACCGTTTAGACCTACCCTGGACTACGACAAACATTTTAAAACAAAAATCAGCTCAATCGGCACAGCCGTTCTCGAGTTTTAATCAGACTAACGAACATCAATTCATTTTTATTTATATAGATAGATTATCTGTCAATGTTGTATACGCCTTTAATAGGTATACTCGTTTAAGAAATGTGAACAACCTGTATTTTTTAAATAGTGAAAGTATACAATGACATGTACTGTTGGTGTATCTTTCTAAATAAATAATAAAAGTTATTATTTATTTTATGCTCTGAGATTTCAGGAAAAAATACATTATTGTTTACAAACCTATTTTAGACAAAGCCGCAGGCAAAAGGTAGTTACGTCTATAAAAAAAATGTCACTAAAGGGTCGAGCTGGGGGGAAATAACGATATTATGTCGAAACTTTGACAATATCACTTGAGTGGGATATTTTTCCAAGTACAGTTTAGGTAAGAACAGTGAACAGGGCCGGACTGGGCTTACAAGTGAGGGCACAAATCGAGTTTAGTTAGTAGGGTACTTTTATAGGGAAAACACATTAAAAGTTTCTCCCTGTGTAAATGTTCGGCGAGACATAATTGTAAGTCTTTTTGGTGGCTTGAGGAATGTGGTGGATTGCAGTGGACTGTATGCGTTTGTGTGTGTTCGAGAGCGCTGACCGGACGATGATGACTGCCGTTGAGAGCTTGCCCTTACTATGTCAGGCGTAGTAGGTGCTACTTGCAGGAATAAAACCACTATTTCACTTGCTGAGACTTCTCGCGTTTATTATTCGCTTCCTTTTCTCAGTTCTTGCTTCTTCAGAACACTTGTTCTCTGAACTGAACAAAACAATACATGCCAGCTGGAGCGGTCCATTCCGTATTTATGGGGAGCGGCTATCTCCGTCCNAGGAAGGTAGAGTATACGAGTGTATTTATTGGATTAAAATAAATAAATATAAATACAAATTAGTTTACCAACTATAAAAAACAGACCAATATATCAGGCGACTCTCATGGGCGAGTTAATCTAAAGATCAATCGATGTAATAATTATGTAAGTCCGTGTCAACGGAAACTGACAATCTCGCAAACTAATAAAGTCGATACCAATCTATTTATTTCTCTAGAGATTTCAGTACTCGTAAACTCATATCTGAATGCAAAGTGAAACAATGTTCAAGATGTTCATTCAGCATAATCTCTCATTGAGTTGATTATGACATACCTATTTAATTTCCAAAATTCGCAAGAATCACCATTTATTTTGATGACAGAGAGAACAAAAGCGTAAATGGATAGTTAACACTTTGGCCGATGAACATTACATGTGTCATTCCAATGGATGAGGAAACTAGAATGCAGCAGTTCTTGTCTCTTTCTACAACAAAACACAAAATACAATTAACTTGTCAACCAGTCAGATTACCATTATGTGCATGCCAGTTTCAATTAGGTACGTTTCCGCTCGCACACCACAATAAGTCAATCACAAACTTCGAAATGACAAAACAAAATTCACCAATTACTACACAAATTACCAACTGTGATGTCCCTTGAGGACGCACCTGGGTCGCAACATGGTTTTGCCATAGTAAAAGAGAACAGTAAAACTATTTTGTATTAAAGTTTTGATGTTATTATCATCGCGCGCGTAATCGTTATTGTAGCTAAAAGTTGGCTAGAATTTTGTGATGATTTCCAAGGGCAATCCATCTATGGGGTGATTTTGAAGGTGGGTGATTATTTTGATTATAGCAAGTGGCATTGACATGCCAAATCAAAGCTTTAGCAACATAGCTACCGTCCCTGCCATATCTAAATTATTGTTTTAGCAAAATTTTTATTTTTACGAATCAGGACAATAACATACAATCGTGGTACTATTAGACTTGCTTTCCTTAAAAAAAAGGTGAAAAGTAATGCTACGATTTAATTTTTGCTATGACTTAACTGCCACTGTAAAGGATGTAACGGAGTTCGGATTAGCATTTTATTTATTTTGAATCCACCAGTCCGGATACACGGACGGATGGGATCTGACCCTTTACATGCAACGACGATTTAGGGTTGGAATTTGTAACAACACATAAAAAAACATAACCCTCCATCTGGCGCAGTCGGGTAAGAATAAAAAAAATACTTAAAATTATACCATGTAGAGTTAAAGCATTTTTACAGTTAGTGTTTTTGTTTGCTTAAATCCTTCGTTCGTTTTAACCAAATTACGTCCACTACTGGACAAAGGCATTTCCCAAGGATTTGCACAAAGACCGGTCCAGTATAGACCTAGGATGCGCGTAACTTTATCGATTTCACGTTACATTTGTCAAGTAAAATGATTAATAAGATTTTATCACGGATCACATCCAAGCTCGGCTGCGCTGCCTACATCCAGGAACTTAATTCATAATGATTAAAGTCCAATTTATTTTCTATTGAATTGGTGGCCAGTACATAAAATATTTTAAAGTATTCTTATATTTCTCAAAAATGTCACACGACCATTTTTATTGAGGTCTTTTTTGGACTGTTTACTTTTGTGGACGCCCTCTGCCCCATCTAGGGAACATTAACGCTCGTATTCACAAACGATGCCTGCTTAAGTGGAGCAGCAAATCGAACGCACAGCGTTGAATAGAGCTCTACCTTCGATTGGTTCGTGTGTCACCCTGTGTGTGCGTCTACGCGCACTGTGAGACCTCATAGTAATGCTCATTGTCATCACTTTTACTGAAAGTCGTTACGTGTAAAACCAAATATTTCTACATAACCATAGGATTGTCATCACATAACTCATACGAAGTTGTGACTCTAATGCCGACTAAAAGGTTGATTAACCAATGGCGACCCAAAATGACCTCAACTTTGATGGGAAAGGGAATAGAGGATAGGGGTACAACACATCACACTACATTTTGTTGCAATATAGCTCCTATCACAACTCCATAAGATCCCTTAATTTGACTGTTCAACTTCGTTTTTACTATCTCTTGATATTTAATCACTGATTAATAAATTAAAGTTTAAAGATCTGTTAATAAATAAATAAATAAATATCCTTGGACATTTTACACTGCGCCTCTAGTCCCAAACTAAGCAAAGCTTGTACTATGGGTACTAGACGACGGGATAAACATACTTAAATACTTTTTTTTTTGTAAATACATACATATTATACATAGAAAACACCCAGACCCGTCACAGAAATTAAAATTCATCATTTCAATTTCTGCCCGGCCGGGAATCGAACCCGGGACCTCTCGGTATAGTAGTCCGTTCTGAACCACTACACCAAACGGCCGACAATAAATCAACGTTTAAGCTTCAACCACACCAACGCGTGCAGGTCGTCATTGTTATTTCCCTATGATCCCGTGATCGCGCCGGCGATGGCGATCTGCACGCGTTACAAATATTTTTATTATGAAACACATGTTACATTGTCATTACAAATTAGCCTTATCCATTTAAGTTTTTAAAAACTTGTCCTAGGATAAAGCTGCTCTTCACAATGTTTAAAATTTCTAACATGAGTTACTAATAATTTTACGTTTAACAATTCCACCATTTCAATTTTTATAAAAATCTCTATGAATAAGAATGAAATAAGAAATTAATGCACTGCTTTTAATTAATATCATAATTCACAAATCAATAGTTTTTCAGTTTCCATATAGTCCATCTGTTTCAACCAGTCGTAAATTTTTTTCTTAGCTTCATTACAGGACATGTTGTAGATATGCAGTATTCTATTTATCCGGCGTTGGTGTGGTTGAAGCTTAAATACAACCCGGATAATAAATATTTGAAAAACATTTTCGTCACTTCATTTCACAGATCTCCTGATTTATTACTTTGTGTCACTTGGTAATTTATTTGGTTAATTTAGCGTCGCCTAAATTGGTAATAGTCAATTAAAACAGAACTGAAACAAGAGCTAAATAAATTAACGGTAAAGAGAGCAGCTGAGTTTTAGATAAACTTGTGCCCGATTCTTGTCTCGATATCTTAAAATAGATTAAAACTCGTCTTAGATTAAAACTTCATTCGTAACTCAAGCACAGATTTTAACATTTTTATTTTTTACCAATCAGTGTCATGTTATAAAATAATGGCCTGATATAAATTCCATGGTTTGCGATTGGAAGGAAGTAAAATACACTACATTTTGTTAACTTCATAAATAAATATTTAAATCAAACGTTCTTTTATAGAACACAGAACGGGTTCAAATTTAAATATGACAGATCAAAATACGTAAACTTTTTTCAATTACATAATAAAAAAAAACTTTACTTCGTTTTTCAAATGTTCCATTTATCAAACAGATTCAAATTTCAAATATGACAGATCAAAATGCGTCAACCTTTTCATCTAATAAAAAAGAAAACTTAGTTTATTTTAAAGTTAGAGATAGTTAAAAGACAGAAAAGAGTTTTTATTTATTTTGAAACCATAATTTGCCGCGTGGGATCGGCTTCGCGATCGCGTCTCACCCCGACAGGGTTTTCATTAAAACTTCACTTCATAATTACAACTTGGATATTTTGCTCTTAGACATTTAATCATATTTGAAGCTGAAAACTAAATTACGAGTTGGGCGCCAGCGACTGAGACTGCTGAAATATTTTAATCTAGCCTTTATACCGCGAAAATGTTATCTCAAAAGAGATATAATTTCTTTTTCTCCAAAGTATTAAAACTAGATTTTATCTGATTTATATGAGTTCTCACCAAACTGTCAGCCATCATTTCTTATCTATTTTTAACATACCAATTCAATCTTAAGCGTCATAATGTGCTTTTACGTTTTGTACGTATTTTCTGTATGCGAAATGTGCTGTAGACAGCACTGCTAAAAAATAATCACTTCTCCCGCGAAGAATTCGATAAAAAGTTACCAATGGAGTATGCTGAGTCCAATGTTTTTAGGTCTAGGTTAAAAAACATCCATCCTCACAAAACAGTGCCTTTAACAATGATGTTACAGAAGTGATGTGACAGTAATTTCCAATTACACCCAATCCCTAGTAGGACTAGTCTATCTGAGGTTCTCGTACGTATTTAATCCCATTACACGCTCACGGGTCCATAGATTGAAATGAAAATAAAATGTACGTAGGTATAAGCAGTCACTTTGTTATGTTAGATACTAATGTCCTTAATAATCACTAACCACCTTTAAAATAAAAACCCAACTTCACCAATAATTTAAAATTAATCAAATCCGAAATATCTCAGATTCCTTCTAAAGCTTGTTCCAATTCCCGAGATGAGATCATTAAATATTTACGTTTCTTTACCTCCATCTAATTTTCACGTTTTCTTTGAACACAATTGACAATTTTTTTATTTCCATTTCAAATGCAAATCGAGTTCTAAACTTCGTTTGGTGAATTTCGCGTTTCTGCGACATTCTGGCTTTCTTTGTCGGGAACTTATTCTTTTCCCCCTTTTTCATATTCGCGGCAACACACAGAATTTATGTAATTTAAACACATGAATGTTGTGTACGTTTTTTGTTGGTAATGTTCAACTTTTTGTGCTCGGAGATCTTCGTTTGACGAATAAAAATATGTGAGCATTCGAGTTTTATTGAATTCGAAAACTTTTTATCGCATATTGAAAAACATATCATATTCACGTGAAGTATTCAGGTAGATTGTGGATTAACAAGATGAAAATCAAAGTTGAGTGAATTTCAAAGTGATTTCATGACGAGTGTTTGCATTGAAACATTCGATAAGGCCATTCACATTTGGTTTGAAATCAATGTAAGCCTTTTTGATTCCCGGTTTATTTATTTTTGTGTTGATTGGACAGGGAAGTAGTCGGTTCAGTGGACGTTAAGTGGCGTGGCTGTAAGAGGCCCGCGTAAATCCTCAAGTGCTGTTTTTATAAAGTTGGTACTAGAATACTGCTTACACGAGTTTTGAAGTGTAATTCAGAATTTCTATGAAAACACTACTCGGTTTGAGACTTAAATATGATAATGCTGCAAGTAATACGTGTGTACGACTACTCGTACAAAAATGATGAAAATTGGTACCATTAAAATAAAGATCAAAATAAAGTTGCCTATTACTTTTTGACTCCAACTAAGTGTAAAGTTACTATAAAGTAGTTTCATACTTCGATTATTTAGGTAGGCGATTTAGATAGGAGTTTCATTACCATTATTTTAAAAACCTATTTACAGGTGGTATGGAATACCTAGTAGGGAAAAGTCTGAAAAACTATGAATAATGAATCTAGCTTATGCTTTTTAGTACGAAAACCAGTGCAATCTCTTTCATCACTCGCTAATTTTTTAATAGGACGTACTCGTATATTACTAATGTTGTGTAGAGTCGTGTTTTCTTAATTGCTTCTTGCGAATGTAATTACATTCGCCGCTTTGCTCGTCCTGCTGGAACTAAACGAAACTATTCACTTCCTATATTAGAACGTAAAGATGTTCGTAGTAAAGACAGGCCTTGTCTTCCATTTTATTGAATTGTATTATAAAGGTTCTACGAGTAGTACCTACTCAGTAGGTCAGAATTAGTACAACTTAAATTAANATCATTCAACGTGGCAATGCTGCCAGCCTTTTGGGCACCATTCCTGACTGCGGCGCTGGGGGTGAAGTATTTTTTAATTTGTAAATAGTTTTTATAATTAGTAATTTTTAAATTTTAGTTTTTAAGTCATTTTAAGTTAATGTATCTATTATTATAAAATTTATTCTCATACAAAAATAAGTAATGTTTAATATTTTATATGTACAACTTAAATTGACGTTTAATTTCTTTAAAAGTTTGTAAATTTTTAGAAAGCCTTGAATTCAAAGTTATTGATGGCTTCAATAATCAATTTGTAAGTTTGTTTATTCAAAAAGTTAGCGCACATAAAAGTACTTAACACGAACTTAACAGGTAGGTATAACTTTTTTGTAAGCGATGATACTCTTGTTAGTGACAAAATCATGTCAAAACCACATTAGAATCTTAAGTATTCAATATGATGTTGTAACTTAGTGACTTTTATTTTACCACATTCATATTTGCATGAACTGCGAAATTGTTGGCAGAAACGGTTAAATCTATGTTCCACGAAGTTTTGAGCATGCAGGCAGTTGCAAGTTTCTTAATATGAAATACAATTTACTTGATGTGTTCAAGGAAAACTTAAGTATGTAGTACCTACGAGTGAATTTAGTATTGAATTGTAAATTAAATTAAGTAGCAAAATCTGTAGATCTAAAAATAAGAAGCACTTTTTGCGGGGTGTCTGTCTTCAAATCTCATGGATATATCATGGAAGATTATGTCAGATCGCTAAGATATAATCGTGGGTAAGAAAATACATTACCCTGACTTCAAATTTCATAAGCTACATGGACAGCTCTATTTACCCATATGCATAATACCGCTCTTCCGGACTTTCAATTTTCAACGGATTAACGTAACTTTAGACCCCCGTAATCTTAGGCATTACGGAAAATCAGCTTCATTCAAGCCTGAAATAGGCTAACTTAAATAAACTTAAAGCAGTTAAAAAAGGATTTTTTTAAAGGTTTTGAAATTACATGTTCAAAGAGCCCGCTCTGAATCTTCTCTTGTATGATAAGGCTTGTTGTAACAGTTGAGGTCACGTAGTAAAAACTGAAAAACTTTATGAAAGTTCAGGTAAAGGAAGAAGCACTTATTTTATTTCATGTTTTTGGTAAAGCCTACGGTCCTTCTAATTTAAACTGCGTCTTTAATTGCTGGGTAGTTTTGCATGTTTTGGAAGCATTCCGTAATGACGTGCAACCCTCACCCCCTCCCC
Organism: Ostrinia furnacalis; assembly: GCF_004193835.3. NCBI lineage: Eukaryota > Metazoa > Arthropoda > Insecta > Lepidoptera > Crambidae > Ostrinia > Ostrinia furnacalis. The sequence continues at coordinate 112,680 of NW_021131157.1, forward strand.
CCTCCCTAGAATGTCCCCAATCCTCTAAATTATGTGCTTGCTCACTTTTTGCCACAAGATGTCTTATACATACATAGGTACACGTATAACGCCATATTTACACAGCGTATGCTTAGGATTCCGCGGAAGATTAAAAATGGTTTTGCATTTTATTTCTTTGACTAGAATGTTTATTAAATAAAAATGCACCACGCAAATCTTCATCTCGAAGCAAGTATGTAAATGTGCTGCGACAAACTTGGATTCTATTTTTAAACTTCGAGGAAATGTCTTTGCTACATAATCAGAAAAGTTATATTAAAAATGTTACATTAAGGGCTGATTTTTCAATCGTCAGATATCTTTTATCTGAAGAATAAACTTGTCATTTTGACATAATTCCTATACTGAAACTGTCAATGTGTCAATTTATTCTTCAGTTAAAAGTTATCTGACGATTGAAAAATCAGCCCTAAGATACGCAATGTAATGTAGATAAATTATATGGCACATCATAATAATAGTTTATCTGTGTATTCGGCACAATGTTATTACTAGAAGTATAGATAACAGGAGAAAGAGAGGAAGCGATAAAGATTCTTCCGTCATTGTCTTTACTTCCCTTTAATATAGAGTTCATAAAGAACTCCTGGATGGTTTATGGACTGACGGTTGCTATAAGTCCATTCAGCGTAAGATNAGGTACACGTATAACGCCACATTTACGTACACAGCGTATGCTTAGGATTCCGCGGAAGATTAAAAATGGTTTTGCATTTTATTTCTTTGACTAGACTGTTTATTAAATAAAAATGCACCACGCAAATCTTCATCTCGAAGCAAGTATGTAAATGTGCTGCGACAGACTTGGATTCTATTTTTAAACTTCGAGGAAATGTCTTTGCTACATAGTCAGAAAAGTTATATTAAAAATGTTATATTAAGATACGCAATGTAATGTAGATAAATGATATGGCACATCATAATAATAGTTTATCTGTGTATTCACCACAATGTTATTACTAGAAGTATAGATAACAGGAGAAAGAGAGGAAGCGATAAAGATTCTTCCGTCATTGTCTTTACTTCCCTTTAATATAGAGTTCATAAAGAACTCCTGGATGGTTTATGGACTGACGGTTGCTAGCTATGCAAGGGCAAGGGATTCCCACATAAACTACATACCTTACCACCACCAGCTGGTATGCGTAAAACATCTCTTCAGAGGAAAAAAATATACTTTTACAAGCGCTTTCAATCAAATTAGGATTAATTAAAAATTCTGTTCATGTCATACATGTTTTTCAGTATTTTTAATGGACAGCCAATCCCGCAGTTTATTGTATGGTAATCCAGGACCTAAATTATTAACAACATTCACGCTTGGCAGCTGTTTTCTGCTATGTCAAATATGAGGCTTTGGATTATGTTCCCATATTTGAAGCAGCATATAAAAGGTATGTAGGTATATTTTAGGTGTTTTTTAAATGAATGCCATACATGTTAAGTTTTTCGGGTTTGTATTCAGAATACTTCTATTTTGAAGATCTTCGATGCAGTACATATTTTTTCATTTCTTGAAATGGAAGGATGGAACCTAAAATACCCATGGCACTGACCACTGGGTGGTGGGCTTTATCATGAATAGTATTAATAATACCGACAGTTAAGGTTAAAGTTAAACTTATTCCAAAATTTAGCTACAGTAGGTGGTATGTTATTTCAGGTGAACACAATAGTTTTAGACATCCCAGCGGTTATTTTTATCTGTTTTTTACGAATTAACTCAGCTACCTTATAAAGTTTATTTAAGTAGATAACACTGATCCATTAGAACCTTTTAAATTTCGTTCAATCAATAATAATGTTCTTCTAGGAGAGATTAGAATATATCAGTGTTAAGAAACAAAAGAGCAAAGTTGTTTATGCAACCATTATTTTATAGCACAATAAGTATAATCGTGGGTGAATGTAATTTCATGGCATTTTTTGAGAGCTGTGTAAGTATGAACCTATCATAATTTGACATACTCGTACTTACAACTTAGGAATACTTTATCATTAAGATTTGAATTCTATTCCCATTATTTTATTCCATTCTGTCGCAATTTGAGCACTGAATTCCATCTCGGTTCGTTACTGCTCACATGAGCGGGAATAATGCGTCAGGATGTTCAAATGCACCCACAAGGGACGCCGTTCGTTCAGGGTTCAGTCGGTTGAAATGACGAGACTTCTGTCAGCTTTCATCGCTTTGAAATTGTAGCATTAATGTTGTAACTATTACGTAATAAATACAAATAAATTCAAATCGATCATTAATTTTCCCGCAAATTTCAGTGACAGTAAAAACGAACTAAAGTCGCTGATATAGCCCAAGCTAAAGTGGCAATGGGCAGGTCACATAGTACCTACTCAGCAAGGTTCTGAAGTGGAAGCCGCATATCGGAAAACGCAGCGTGGTACGTCCATCCACAAGGTGGACCGACGATCTGATAAAGGTAGCAGGAAGGCGCTGGATGCAGGCCGCTACTAACCGTGCGACGTGGAAGTCATTGGGGGAGGCCTATGTTCAGCAGTGGACGTCCTGTGGTTGAAATGATGATGATGATGATGATGATGTAACGTTTAAACTATTTAACAATTTAGAAAAAGCTCATGACGATGTTTCGACGACAGCATTTCATGTTAAACACTTGCCCCCTTAGGTATTACAAAAAGTTAGACTCTGGTTGAACTTGGGTAGTTCAGTGATTCGTCCCACAACAGGTTCGTCCCACTGGTAAGAAACACTGAATTTAAAAAAATATATATTTTTCGTTCTGGATTCGTCCCATTTAATTTATTCTTTAACATAATGAGATTTAGTAGACATGACAAAAAAAACTGAGGTATGTCTCGTTTCTGTCGGGTCTTGGTTTTTTTTGTATGGGGCGTGACCGTTCTTCTTTAAGGTCTTACTTAAATTTAAAGTCCATGCAAAAAGCACCGTTTACCGTTATAGTTCCGGTCAAAGTTAGGTGGTGCAACTCAGCCTTAGTATGGAAATATAATTTTAATGTTCGTCCCGGGATTGCCTTTTTGTAATAAGGCCCTTGGGCATCTTAAACAGTTGCCATTCATCCCATGTTGCCTTTTAGTAAATAACTGTGTATTTTTTACCAATGCAATTTAGCAACATCCTTTCATTGTAATTAGGGTGATCCAACTTAATCGTAACGAAACTATGTTGTATTCGCTACGTTACGTGTCAATTACCAAAACTTTTTAGATACCTACAGACAACGATATTCTTGCATCAGTTTATTTACGGAAAGAGGGTTTTAAAATGCATAAATTGGAAGTTCCTCAGTCGCAGGCGAGAACACTCCATGTTCTTTATAATTGGTCCTCGAAATTGCTCTTTGCGTGCCTTGGGAGCTATTGGGGAAAACATGCTAAAAATAGGTATAAGTAGCATCTCTATTATCATTATTGTACACATTTTATGAATTAGTAAAGTACCCGACGAAAAGCATAATAAGTCATTATTGTTTAGTTAAATTTAATATTAGATAATAAATAATAAACAATACCTACTTATAAAATAAAAATACTATTAATTTTACATCAGTCGATACTGCTCAACATGTGCAACTAAGTATTTATAATTTGAAACAATTATTTTAAACCTTAATCGCGATCAAAATAACGAAAGTTCTTGTAAAACATCTTATGCAAACTTTAAAAACCTTTTAAACGCTTATTTAATCTTAAAAATAAATAATATCACAAAAGTTCCAAATTGCACGTAGAGCATTATTATAAAACGAGAATTCAATAAGAGATAGATTAATAAATTCATTAGGTGACCCGGAAAGAGTGACCCTGCTTAATTTGGGTTTCAAAATAAGCACCCCTCTGATTTACGAGCGAACTTTTTGAAGTAGATTTATTAAGAAAAAAGGTGTGTTACTTCGGCACCGGAAGTTGGTGGTGTTGCCGACTGCAGAATTGACTGTAATGTTTTTGTTTTGCATGCAAATACATGGTCTACATAAATATTATAAAGGCGGCTTCGCTGTAGCCGTATTTTAGGTTTATTTACTTTGATATTTATGCAAATATTTGTATTAACGTAAGCGCAAACTGTGCGTGCTTTGCGCTGTATCACATAACTTACCCCTTTATATCTGTAAGTAAATTCTTAAGCATGTGTAACAAAATACATAGTACCTACCCTAAAAAGTAACCTAATTTATCGATTCTTCTTTCGATCCAAGCTAATTTCAATTTCGTGCTAATATAATTATAATACGTTCTAGTACGCACCTAGATTATGTTCCACGATGCAATATCAAAGGTTCGCGCTAAAAGTTGCCCGTAGTTCGGTAGTTCCCACTTTCCACTGGCAAACAGGGTATTGCTTTTAGTTCCTAACTAAATAGTTCGGAGTGCGCTATAAGATTTAAATGGGCGAACTCCGTATGAATCAATTAATTTTAGCTTTGATTTTGTGAGGTAATTAACTTTTCTGGATCCAATTTTCTGACTGGCTTAACTGTTTTTGTCTCTGAAAATACGATGTTTTGTTAAATGTCAGGTATTAATCCAGTACGTTAAGTAGGTACTGATTTTCATGCACGTATATTAATACTGGGACCTATGAATATTGATAATATCAAGTTGTGAGATACTCAATCATTGCAAATAGCGTACACTTTTAAATTAAAACTATGGAATTTTTACAGCAAACCTAAAACACGGGTAGAGCCGCAAGCACGAAAATGTTTATTTTCATAGAACAGTTTTGAAACAATAAAATTCGAACGACAGGAGATTTTTATGAATTGACACTACTCGTAGAGCACAATACAAGAAATAACAAAACAATGCAAAAGTTATTATTGATGATATATGAACGAGGGATTGTGTATTGATATGTCATTGTGAGGGATTGTTAGTTGCCGCGACGCGCGACGCGGTTGGAAGAGACTAAAATATTTTTTTAAAGATTAGTGAAGAAAACCACGGACAATCTTTGTTGTATCTTTATATTAAGAAAATATGGCTGCTACTAAATAAAGTAACGTTTGTTCATATTCATAATCAACGCTGCAGGTTAGGTTTTAATAGCGGCCGAGTCACTTTGACCCGGCTCAACGAACTACAAAGAGTTCGCTGACGAGGGGGTCGTCAAAGAGAGAATAATACTCGTATAAACGTGCACTTATCATTAATATTGTGATCTCGTAGTTATAATTATGTAAAAAAAAATCAAATTCATTCGTATTCATTGCCATTAAAATTCTCCGTTAGATCTAAGTCTAGCCTCCTGCAAGAGCCATGAAGCTTGATTTCCCACTTTTTGCTTCTTAGGAACATGCCATCAGTCTCTGTATTTTCTTTGCATTATTTTCACACAGCGGTATTCACCACCACCACTGCAATATACACAAAAAGAACTACAATCATTATGCCTAGTACAGACGCAAAGAATTATGCGGGCTAAGTTGCATTTACATTCATAATATTCCTATAATTTTTTCTACAATCTCTGATAATATCTGTGGGTGCACCACAGTAAAGGATAACAGTAAAATATTGTTACAAAAAAGACTTGATTTTGCATTAATAAAAACTATGTTTGTCTGTACCAAGTTTTCAAACAATTTCACTAACTACAAATGACATTTTTATCAGATTCTTATCCAGTGACCATCACTTCAGCAATGTAATACGATGCCATGTCAAAGTCACGACGAAAGCTTGAAAACTGTACTGGATATTATAGGCATTTTAAAGCACTGTTTGTTATTGTTTCAGTACAAATATAGGTACTTAGTTACTGGATGCGGGTGGCGCAGGACCAGTCTTTGTGGAAAACCTTAGGGGAGGCCTTTGTCCAGCAGTGGACGTCATTCTGCTGAAACGAACGAACGAACAAATATAGGTAAGTATCGTGCTTNCCAACTAAATGCCTAATAAATACGGATAATCTATCGTGCTTCATTATGCCCAAAATTGTCTCTTTCTCTATTATCTATACGTTACTGTTTTATTTTACTATCGTTCCGTGAAGTCGTGAGTAGGGAAGTCAATCGATATGCAGAACCACGCCAAAGACACGGCGAGCAACATGTTTCATTTACATTCACGGAACGTGTTCCCTCTCTCAAATTGATTCCCAATCGGCAAATGACAAATTGGAGACGCCGGAAAATGATGGAGATTGGTTTTGCGTTTTACGCTTTTTACGCGTGAATAATGAAGTATGTGCGAGTGCATATGATGTTGATGTACTGGTTAAAAAGTTTTTCTGACAGGAAGATGTAATAAATGAGCATAATAACATGTTTTGATAACTATTGATTTAGATCGTTTTACACAAACCATGAAAAAGACTATTGCCTGTTTTCACCATCAAGCTCTATAATTTTTAAGTGACCCATTTGAAAACAAAATTCCTGTTATGTGTTACTATACTATATGTATTAGGGGTCAATAAAAACAAAACAGCTTTATACAGCGTGGACGAGTAGAGTTAGAAGCTGAATCTAATTGGGATCCAATAACTTTTTCACGGTGCGAACCAATGGTCTCATCATAGCAACGTTTGTCATGAAAATGTTTTTTGTGGGATGCAATAGTTCTTATAGTAATGAAACGGCCAATCCACCAAACCATGGTAAATACTGTATAATGTGCGCTATAAAGATATGTGACTATGTCAGACGCAATGGAGGGAAGTCGAACCTTAATTTCGAACTCCTCCTATGTTCTTCTGATTAATTTCGTTGCGGGTCCAATGACAGTTTAACTTTCCCCCGGGACAAACTTGACCTTCATTGGTTGGGTTTTTGTGGCGGTCAAGCTGTAGATCCTGGCTACACAGGAGTTGCAGTGGTGGGAACGATAGGTGGGTATAGTCCCGTTATGTCAGACGCTTATAATGGCTTAGGGCTCTCGCCCGCGGCGACATTTTGTAGAGATGCAGTCGCGCTGCGCGTTAGTAGCGCGTTAGTAGCGCGTTGGCATCCCTTCTGTAGTGCGTAAAGTGCGTTGCACATGCGACTAACGCGCGTTAGTAGCATGTGTCGAGCGTTTACAAAACGTGGGCGAGGGCCCTTAGTTATAAAGTTTCACACCGCTGTTGTATTCCCAATTATTTAGACTCTCCCGATAGAAAGACTAAGATGAATTACGTGGAAATCAAGTAATTTCGTTTCACGCAAAATAACCTAATATACAAATCCTGATTATACTTAGGTTTCGACCTATACATTAGACCCAGAATAATTTAGATTGGTTCCTAAACTTATTCAAAGTTAATCTAAAACTTTTGAATTAGACTTTCGATTTGGTTCATCCTATTTCGCTTTACTGATTCGCATATTATTATGTTATTAAATAGCTTGTAGGTATCATATCATAAGAACTATTAATTAAATTACCTGGATCATTGCCTTTTGTGTAATAATCTGATAATAATATGGCCGAATATAGATTTATTATATACGGCTCGCTACTAATAAATTTTCGAGGGAAAATATTGTTCCCGCGGCACATACAAAATGTCCTGTCGCCTCGTTGATTACGTTGAGAACCCAATATATCGAGATGATTATTTTACCGAAGCTGCCCCGTCGATATTTTGGTGAATGATTATTTTATTATTCGAAGAGGAAGAAACGCTTTGCCACAAAATAATACTGTTTTCCTTGAGAGGATGACAACATTTTCTATTATTAAATTATTAGAAGAATACATGTGCAGGACCATATAAATGAAACTACATTTAGAAGTAGGTACCTACTACTATCAATAATAATAAAAGCGAAATACCACTCACTTATTAATGCCTTTCATCTAAGGGTATAGACATCCGCTAAGAACGGTTTTTACGAACTCCACCCCTTTGGGGGTAAAACGGGGTCCACGCGTACGAAGTCGCGGGCGGCCGTTAGTTATAATAATATTATTACAACATACAAAGGCTATCATGATGTCTAATTTTACTTTGAGCTCATTTAAATGATTAAGTCGGACTTCGAGTGCATAAAAGCTTTTACTAATTTCCACAACGTAACTTTAAAAAAGCTTACTAATTAACAAAATGGACTGATTCAAGCACACTCTTGTCTAGGTATGCAGATTATGTGATTAAACATACTACGTCAATATTAATCTGCTTAAGTTTGTAAATTAAGTATAACAGGTGTGTGTGTACAAGAATATACATAAAAGGCAAATTAATTAAAGTTTCGCCTGTATACGAGACATACAAGTAGATTTGTGGTTAAATTATGTACTTACTGCTATCCTGAATTTCGAACTCCTCCTATGTTCTTCTGATTAATTTCGTTGCGGGTCCAATGACAGTTTAACTTTCCCCCGGGACAAACTTGACCTTCATTGGTTGGGTTTTTGTGGCGGTCAAGCTGTAGATCCTGGCTACACAGGAGTTGCAGTGGTGGGAACGAGAGGTGGGAATAGTCCCGTTTGCTATCCTGAGGACCTACTTGGCTTGAGTTGCTGACGTGGAACATCAAGTCCTTTAGGAAAAACTACCATTTTGATAGTATGATAAGTACACACCTATGATTAAGTCAATTAAATGACTCTACACAACAGTAGAGTCATTTAATGACTAAAGGCTTATAAATATTGTAATAACAGGGCAAAAAACAATATGTAGTCTTTTAAGACTTAATTTATTAAGGAAACTAAAAATTCTGCCGACTTGAGGATAAGTAGGCTTGGCTCAATTTTCTGACGTGGAACATCAAGTCTTAAGAGGAAACTACCATTTGATAATATACACACGAATGGTGAATTGTGTAGAGTCTCTAACTAAATATAGTAGAGTTGTAATAACAGGGTTGAAAACGATAAAGTCTAAAATAAGGAAACTAAAAAAATCGCGCGCACTTTTAGTAATTCGTAGCTCGATTTTTCAACAAGTTCCCTTGGAATTTGTGATCAAATTAAATGCAACAATGTTTACTATTAGTGCCGACTATACTGCAAGTCCGATTTAATTCCGACTCACAATGGTCTAAAGTTGCATTGTAATTTTAGTGCCGCATCTAAAGGCTTTCTGTGAATTCATGTTTCACGAAAACCAAAGTGTAGCAACATTTTAGAAGCAAGTCCTTTTAATTAAGTTAATTTTGGGTAAAATGAGACAAGTAATTTCCAAAATACTTAGATGAAGAGGTTACTTATTAATTAGCGTTGCCGCTTCAGTTGGATTTCACAGAAAGCTGAAAATATGATTTTTGACTAGCGTTTATTCGGTTGTGGTTGACATTGGCTAAATATGTATAGTTGACCAGTTCAAGTGCGATAATCTGACACAATATAACAGACGTAGACTATTGTGCCATATGATCCTAAAAATCTGGTAAAAAAATTATCTAAACATGTATTTAACAGTTGCAGAATCCTCAACATTGCTTCTAACAAAAGAGAAGAATACAAGAACAATCCGATATCAATGTTACTCCTCCACTTGCTTGAAGTGTTGCCAGTTTCAAACACACTTTAAAACATTATGAAACAAGCGAGTGTTGCCATATTCTCAGCTGAATCCTTCCGCTAATGAGCAGCTTGTCCGCGAGGAGCTCGTTAAAAAGAACATTTGTATCAAACGAGAGTTTATTCAGCCCCTAGGACAAGGAAGATTTAATGAAAATTACGCTTGATTGTTTACAAAAAGAATGCTTGTAGGCTATAAGGGAAAGGGGATCATGTTAAGTGGTAAACAATTCTAGGAATTGTTTTAAGTTGTTAAACATATTGAAATAATAATTATTTTTGTGTTGTTGGGGGAACGTGAAGGACCTAGGGAGCATGGTTGTGACTCCACATTTTTATAAACAAACGTCACTGTCATCATTTGCTCAATAAACTACCTTGCGTTGAAAATAAACGAAAATCTTGATTATGTAAACCTGTAGTTTACATAATCTCCACAGTTTCATTCAGATTCTAGTCCAATCTAGGGATAAGTGTGGATTATTAATTTGTGTCAAAACGTTCTACATTGTCTTTAAATATTGGCCATTTCTAATGACTCTTTTTAATGTACAAATGTTTGTTCCGGCGTTTCTTCTCAGCACTTGCCATATGTTTGTCTCGAAGCGCTGGTAGGGCCCAAAAGATAAGGAGACATGTAAAGTGCCCCATAAGGGCTACCTTTTTCTTTTTTTTATTATTTTCTATTGACGTTCATAAGTGCCACTTGTGGTCTAAACTGAATAAAATATTTTTGATTTGATTTGATTTGATTTAAGAGGACGAGAACACACACTCAGAAGCAGTGGCAATAAGTTCGATGTTGCCGCAAAAAGTCTAGCTTGTTAATCTTTAGTTTCTTGATATTAATACGGTCACATTAGTTAGCTATTTGATAATTAACGTGCGTAAAAAGGTTCTCATGTACGCCGTATTTCAGGAAGGCAAAAAGGCTAAGCTGTTAATGACAAAACGTTTGGGGACGGCTCAGCTTTGTTGGGCCTCATTAGATAATATTTTGGGGTCGCTAATTTGACGGGGCTTTAATATTTAAGTGGGGGTGTAGTTTTTCGCTTGACGTGATTGTCATACTTTTTAATTAGGGTTTACATTTTAATAATAGGTTGAAAGATGGATTAGGATAAGAGCTATATTTCTATTCAAAATACTAAACTAAGTATCAGATTTTTAAAATTGAAATAACTTTTTAAGTAAGCGAGATATAATCTGTATATATAAAAGAAAGTCGTGTTAGTTACTCCACTTATAACTCAAGAACGGCTGAACCGATTTAGCTGAAAATAGCCAGGGAGGTAGTTTAGAGCCAGGAGAAGGACATAGGATACTTTTTATTCCGTTCGAAATAATAAAAAGTCTGCTTATTTATTGCCATTAAGGCGGAACAAAGTTCGCCGGGTCAGCTAGTTTCAAAATAAAAACTGCTGAACATAGGCCCCCAATGATTTCCAGATCGGCAGGTTGTTAGCAGCCTGCATCCACCTTTATGAGGTCCTCTGTCCACCTTGTGGGTAGGTGAATCATGCCATATTTGGGGCAAATTATTTAGGCTTTGCACTTTTGTTTTGGATTTATTTCTCCAAATTATTTATCCATAAACTCAGACCTCAGGAAACTTTGTGTTTTATTGCTCCTACTCCAAAAGTTACGCTCATTTGATGCATTATCTGCCCCGAACCATTCGCACTGACTCCACAAAGTAAGCAGTATTCCGAGCACAGTCCATAAAACGGGGCATAACAAGATTTCAACACTGAGCTAAGGATAAACAAAGGTCTTCAGTAGGGCTGCCAAAAGAAGTAACTTAATTTACGCAGACTTCTAAACTGAATAGGTTTGAATTCAGTGTTATGATGAGTATTTATACCTGGGGCCATGGTTAATTGGTGTGGAATAGTTAGAAAAATTACAAAATTAAATAAATAATATCGATAGGTACGTTGGTTTCGAACTTTTCTTACAATAATTAACTTTTTTTAAAAATAAAACCGACTTCAAATGCGTGAACACAAAAAAAAACTAAAAATTAAAAATATTGCGTATAAAAAAGTTCATCCCCAATTTTCCACCCTTGGGGGTTGTTTTTCTATTATTAAATTTAAATGGGACCACCCTTGAGGTATTACCTATACGCCGAAAAAAGATTTGTTCAAATCGGTTCATAATTGGCGGAGTTATCGCGTAACAAACATAGAAAAAAAAAAAAAAAAACATACGGGTCGAATTGAGAACCTCCTCCTTTTTTGAAGTCGGTTGAAAAGAAAACAATGTAATAACAAAGCTTTGACTTCTAAAAATCTTAGAACAGCATTGCGACCATAAAGTTTGTTTTCACTGGGCTACCTATACAAAATTTTGCATGCAATAACCTCGTTGTAAAGGAACCTATCAATTTATTCGGGTTTCGTCTCAAATTACACGAAGTGACAACCCTGGTCTCCAATTTGGTCTCTGCACGCTTGACTGATCCGCATTGTACGAACTAGGCTCACTGTATCTGGATATAGATGTAGGTATCAAACTGTAGGTAAAGGAGATGCTTTCCATCCCTTACCTATATGCTATGATACTCTGTAATAGCTAATCTATTTCTATAAAAGCGAAGAGTCACTGACTAAATGACTTACTCTTCACGAAATCTCAGAAACAAGTGCTAGGAGTCTCAAATTTTGCATGGGGGTTCCTTTTAGAACGTAGGTGCTCACTAAGACGGGATTTTGCAAAACCCTATCTCTCGTAAAGTCGCGGGTGACCTCTAGTTTGTTTATATTTACGTTACTTTGAAAAAATATAGAGTCACATTAGAAGGCTAGATTGAGAAGATGAGTATGGATGTAGGGAGATGTTTGCTAAAAACTGAGAAAATTAGACAATCATTTAGCCAGTTCAATAATGTCTATTGAATTGTTTCGATAAAACATTAAAAATAAAAAAATCCTTTCTCAGTTTTTAATCTTCTTGCTACGAAATGTTACTGGTGAATGTTAAGGTAAAGTCAAAATGAAATAGTAATTCAATATGCTCAAGTTGAGACTCGCTAGTAATACAATGTAATTTATGTAAGTATGTTATCAAAATATTTACTCGCTACTAACATTTTAATGAAATTGCTGTATATTAAGTTACCTCTTATAATGTTTTTCTTCTCCGATTGTTTATTATTTTCTTATACCACGACCTTTGATTGACCTAAAAGTATATTATAGCCATGTCCTGTTTCTGTTGGATAAAGTTTAATTATGATTCGATGTAAAATGTTGTCTAAGTTTGTTTGTATCAAACATTTAACGATTCCTTCGAGCCAATTACGAAGTTCGCTGCCAATCCACGTGATGCTTTATGAAATATAAATATGGGATTAATAAAAGTATTTTGCTGATATTACAGTTGCCATGATGTAGGTATGTATTTGAAATTTTTGAAAAACGTTTTTAAGGGGAATAACGATCAAAATCGTTGTACTTACCTCATTTAAGTATATCAGAGTGATTTGTAGGTTTGATTTTGCTCTGGTTTTTAATTTTTAAAAATGTATATGTTATAAGTAAGTATAATATAACTCGTCCTTTTGTAGTAGGTATGGTGAAAAGATCTAATTTTACAACGTCCTAACATTGTAATAATGTGTAATTTACCAATGGTAACTTTTTCAGACCTTTTTTGCATGTGAAAGTTCAAGTATGTAGGTAGTGCTATTTGACTCATTTATCAATAAAAGATAAACTTAAACTAACAATTCAAGTTAAAGATAGAACCGTTCATAGACCACGTCCTTTATTGTGTAGCATCAACAGTTATCACGAATCCACACCCTTTTCAATTCGGACGTTTGAAATATATTCCCAAACTACATGATGTTCCCGTCATTGGAAGCGATTGCGATGCTTTTTGAAATGTATTGAATGTTTATTAAAATAAATTGAGCTGTGGAATTTAAAAAGTCCGATTGATAAAACATTATTCGTTTACTCTGAATGCAATCACTTGGATGGTATCAATAAAAAAAAGTTCGTATGGCTAACTAAATAAATACGTAAGTTCAAAAATATTTTATTTTTAAGTTATTATATTTAAAAAGTTAACATATTCTAGAAAGTAGAGAGAGCGTGCATTGGAGACTAAGGTATGTGTGTAGGTAGTGTACGACTCCTGTTCGATGGACCAACCACCTCAAAAATATAATTGGCACTGGCTGGATGAAATAATAGGGAAATCGGCCTTTGTAGCGATCCTTGGGAAACCTTGCAACCAAGGCTGGCCTGTATTGGTTGGTATAACAATGACATATAGAATCAAACTGGTCCTTCTACCCTTTCGTATCTTTTTTTCCTTCGAATCACCTCTAGTTCCAAAAAGTTATTAGCAACGGTAGTGCCACTGTCTGGAATTAATGAAGACATAAAGCTCGAGCCGTGAGAAATCGAAGAATGGTATATTGCTACAATTAAGGCAGTGATTTCCAAAGCTGTGATTTTTGGGAGGAGAGAATAGGGCTATATTGAATAGAATTAAGTCACAATACTAATAAGGCCTTGTCCAGGAGGGCGAATTCGCCGCGAATATCTTCGCGCGTAGAATCATACGCGCGTTGGTCCACATATACAATGCGTCCACAAGACACGCGCGATAGAATTTTCAACACGCGCGTCTTGTGGACGCAATGTATTGGCTTCTAGTATGTCGCCAACGCGCGTATGATTCTACGCGCGTAGGATTCGCGACGAATTCACGCTACTGGACAAGGTCTAAAGCAATTCTCCGTGTATGTTTTCACATGTCATCTTAAATTCAAATACAAGCTTAAATTAAATTTAAGTCTGTAATTGATTGAATTTAACTTTAAATGTTTCTACCACATATTACGTAGATGTTTCACTTTAGTGAGTGGCGTTTTAGAATAATGGAAATAGCAGTAATTCTTACACATTCTTCAAGATCACGATTGAAGAAAGTACAGCATCGAATTTATATTTTCAGACAAACTTTGTTACTTTAAAAGGATTTGTTTCGAAAACTAGCAAAAACTAAATGATTTCTAAGTAAGTAGTTTTAAAGTTATAGCATTAAACTTGGTAAATGCTTCAACTAATCATTTTGTGCTACAGACTGAACACGAGTACAGTCTTCCACGACAGACTTTGATATAATAAAAATCCAATATCAAAACTCTTTTCATTTTAAACTTCCTCTTGTGCAGCGTAGATACTTACGAGTGTAGTCTGCTTCCGTGGGTTTTCGATTTAGGTAAATGCCGGAATATGTACATACATTACAGGGTGATTTTGTAAATAGTATCGCACCATTATGTCTATTAGGCTTTATAATTACTTGTGTGTACGTATTTTTCTATGAACGAATCAAATTATCCACGTGTGCCAATTTTAAAACCGCGCGGATAAAAATAGTTAAATTTGAAAAATATAATTATGCTTTCCTTAGGTACGTAAATGATTATGTTACTGATTCTGAGTCGCTCCTAAAAATTTGGACACTGATTGCAAATTCACCCTGTCTCTTTTAACTCGGATGCCAAACCAATCACTAAGTAACTGGGTCAATTTCCCAAACACATTTTTTGANAGGTTCCTATACTATCCTAAGAATTATTGATTACCTACATGGCCAACATACCTTTCAGCATCTTTGGGAAGCGAAAAAAAAGATAAATCCGGTAGATTTATTT
Source organism: Ostrinia furnacalis (assembly GCF_004193835.3). NCBI lineage: Eukaryota > Metazoa > Arthropoda > Insecta > Lepidoptera > Crambidae > Ostrinia > Ostrinia furnacalis. Next base: position 127,858 of record NW_021131157.1, read on the forward strand.
TCGAATTTAAACACCCGAATGCCGCACAATAATATTTCTTTCTCAATTTTTAAATAATACTTCGATCATAGAATTAGGTACTACAACGCACGCCAGCGTCCTGACGGGCGCGCGCGTGACACTCGACTGATATAATACCCGCCGGCGGGGCGCTTCGCTGTAGGTAATTATCGGACGTACCGCGCGGAGTGAGCCAGGCCTGCTATAAGATAATAACTCGTCCTTTTGTAGTATGGTGAAAAGATCTAATTTTACAACGTCCTAACGTTGTAATAATGTTTTTTTTTATGCTGGACAAGGCAGGTATTTGACCGCAATCGCACATGGTGTTATGTGAGATGCAGCCTAGGATGATACATATCTGCCCTGTAAGTGCCTATTCACTCTCGCCTTGAAAACGCCCGGATTAATAGTGTTCAGGAAATACAGCAGCAGGCAGCAAATTCCAGTCCAATGTAATTTACCAATGGTAACTTTTTCAGACCTTTTTTGCGTGTTAAAGTTCAAGTAAGTAAGTAGTAAATGCTATTTGACTTATATTTGAATGATCAAACGAACTTACCAAGTGAAGTTCGATCTAAATTATCCTGTTTTCGCCGAAGAGATTTAAAATCCTTTAACGACTATCTTTCACCGTCTCTTTATTACGAAAATGAGTTTAATTGGATCAATTTCAAATCAGTCACGGAGAAAATTTCTCCTATAGGTGCATTTAATTAATCTTTGTCTGCGACGTGCCATTAGCAATAAAAGTAATTTACAACAAATGTACCAATTGCAGCACATCAGTCTACAATTGTTTGTTGTAAGATAATATCACCTGAAGGTACTAGAGGTGTAATTATTGTGTAAAGTAATCGAAATCATTTGACAGTTCATAACGTACGATCAGATCCGTTAAACAAAGCGTTTGACAGAATAATGACGATTGCTTTACACAATTCCACCTCAGAGTCATTAACTTGATGTACCGTCGTCAGTAGTGTTAATTGTGAAAATTCAAAACGTTAATAACGGTATCGTTATAGCCAATGTGCTGCTATCATAGTGACATTGACGTAATGTCAATATCACACGTGTAGAAACGTCCGAATAAATGGGTGCGCGTGGACGATTCCACGCGCCTTTAGTGCTATTTTATACATAAATTGTATTTAACATGAGGCAATAATAATATAATGTGAAAATTAAGTACCTATCCAGTGTTTTATTTATGAAAATAGATCTACCGGCCTCTAACATTAGGAACTTCTTAATAAAGCCAATGTCCACCACTCTTTTAGCCATAATCCTTAGCTGTCATAAAATTTAAAAACGTTTTTAATTTTCTTAATGCCTTTACTTCCCAAACAATTTTAATCAAAACGTCTAGAAGTTTCTTATATTACCGGGCCATTCGGCACTTCGATGTCACGTACATAGTTGAAAATTTCAATTTAAATGGTGCAAATAAATTAAATTTAATATTCATTGCGATGACTGGTGACGCGTCTTTTTGGAATGTTTGAGTTTGCCATCGGACTGGTATGAAATCTATATTTGGGACAAGTGAAAACGAATTTCTAGAGCCGCTTTTGTTTTTGGATCTTTGATAATTAAATACAGCTAGTAAATGTTTTGATCTAACAACAATATTGTGAGCAGGTGCTTCTTCAAAGCAGTCACAGTATTGTAATGCAGAATCACTATATGAAAACTTATGTGAAAAAGCTATGACGCCTGTAACTGTGAATATAACCAAAAGAGAGACTGTCCCGAGTCTCTCCTTTGGTTATATGCAAAAATATTGTAGTTACTTAGTGATTGGTTTGGCATCTGAGTTAAAAGAGACAGGGTGAATTTGCAATCAGTGTCCAAATTTTTAGGAGCGACTCAGAATCAGTAACATAATCATTTACGTACCTAAGGAAAGCATAATTATATTTTTCAAATTTAACTATTTTTATCCGCGCGGTTTTAAAATTGGCACACGTGGATAATTTGATTCGTTCATAGAAAAATACGTACACACAATTAATTATAAAGCCTAATAGACATAATGGTGCGATACTATTTACAAAATCACCCTGTAATGTATGTACACATATTCCGGCATTTACCTAAATCGAAAACCCACGGAAGCAGACTACACTCGTAAGTATCTACGCTGCACAAGAGGAAGTTTAAAATGAAAAGAGTTTTGATATTGGATTTTTATTATATCAAAGTCTGTCGTGGAAGACTGTACTTGTGTTCAGTCTGTAGCACAAAATGATTAGTTGAAGCATTTAGGTTACCAAGTTTAATGATATAACTTTAAAACTACTTAGGAATCATTTAGTTTTTGCTAGTTTTCAAAACAAAATCATTTTAACGTAACAAAGTTTGTCTGAAAATATAAATTCGATGCTGTAGCTATTTTATTCAATCGTGATCTTGAAGAATGTGTAGAATGATTTCTATTTCAATTACTCTAAAACGCTAAAGTTAAATTCAATCAATTACAGACTTCAAAATAATTTAGGCTTGTATTTGAATTTAAGATGACATGTGAAAACATGCATGTAGATTGCTCTAGACCTTGTCCAGGAGGGCGAATTCGCCACGAATCCTAAGCGCGTAGAATCATACGCGCATTGGCGACATACTAGCAGCCAATACAATACATTGCGTCCACAAGACGCGCGTGTTGAAAATTCTTTAGCGCGTGTCTTGTGGACGCATTGTATTTTTTTTTATTTTATTTTTTTTTTTGACTGCTAGTATCTCGCCAACGTGCGTAGGATTCGCGGCGAATTCGCCCTCCTGGACAAGGCCTTAATATTGGTATTGTGACTTCTATTCAATGTAGCCCCATTCTCCCCTCCCAAAAATCACAGCTTTGGAAATCACTGCCTTAATTGTAGCAATATACCATTCTTCGATTTCTCACGGCTCGAGCTTTATGTCTTCATTAATTCCAGACAGAGGCACTACCGTTGCTAATAACTTATTGGAACTAGAGGTGGTTCGAAGGAAAAAAAGATACGAAAGGGTACGAGTAGAAGGACCAGTTTGATTCCATATGTCATTGTTATACCAAACAATACAGGCTAGCCTTTGATGCAAGGTTTCCCAAGGATCGCTACAAAGGCCGATTTCCCTATTATTTCATCCAGCCAGTGCCAATTATATTTTTGAGGTTGTTGGTTCATCGAACAGGAGTCTTCGTACACTACCTACACACATACCTTAGTCTCCAATGCACGCTCTCTCTACTTTCTAGAATATGTTAACTTTTTAAATATAATAACTTAAAAATAAAATATTTTTGAACTTACGTATTTATTTAGTTAGCCATACGAACTTTTTTTTATTGATACCATCCAAGTGATTGCATTCAGAGTAAACGAATAATGTGTTATCAATCTGACTTTTTAAATTCCACAGCTCAATTTATTTTAATAAACATTCAATACATTTCTAAAAGCATCGCAATCGCTTCCAATGACGGGAACATCATGTAGTTTGGGAATATATTTCAAACGTCCGAATTGAAAAGGGTGTGGATTCGTGATAACTGTTGATGCTACACAATAAAGGACGTGGTCTATGAACGGTTCTATCTTTAACTTGAATTGTTAGTTTAAGTTTATCTTTTAATGATAAGTATTATCCTGCTTTCGCCTCCGAGATTTATTTTACCATGTAGTACCCCTGTACGACAACCCCATCCGCACACAATATTCAGCGTAGTAGTCTTAAAAAACAACAGAGCGGGCAACCCCACCCCTACCACGCTGTGGGCTCGGTGTCCGAGCGGTCTCATTCCTTTGTGCGCACNGGACAAAATTTAATGTCTTAATCATTTTAGAAACAGTATAAGTTTCCAATAAATTTGATCTATAATTAAAGAATAAAAATACACAAATAACAATTTCCACCAAAATTAGGCAAAAATATGCACTTGTTGAAATTCACCCAACTACAATATTTTTGCATATAACCAAAGGAGAGACTCGGGACAGTCTCTCTTTTGGTTATATTCACAGTTACAGGCGTCATAGCTTTTTCACATAAGTTTTCATATAGTGATTCTGCATTACAATACTGTGACTGCTTTGAAGAAGCACCTGTTCACAATATTGTTGTTAGATCAAAACATTTACTACCTGTATTTAATTATAAAAATACCAAAAACAAAAGCGGCTCTAGAAATTCGTTTTCACTTGTCCCAAATATGGATTTCATACCAGTCCGATGGCAAACTCAAACATTCCAAATAGACGCGTCACCAGTCATCGCAATTAATATTAAATTTAATTTATTTGAACCATTTAAATTGAAATTTTCAACTATGTACGTGACATCGAAGTGCCGAATGGCCCGGTAATATAAGAAACTTCTAGACGTTTTGATTAAAATTGTTTGGGAAGTAAAGGCATTAAGAAAATTAAAAACGTTTTTAAATTTTATGACAGCTAAGGATTATGGCTAAAAGAGTGGTGGACATTGGCTTTATTAAGAAGTTCCTAATGTTAGAGGCCGGTAGATCTATTTTCATAAATAAAACACTGGATAGGTACTTAACTTTCACATTATATTATTATTGCCTCATGTTAAATACAATTTATGTATAAAATAGCACTAAAGGCGCGTGGAATCGTCCACGCGCACCCATTTATTCGGACGTTTCTACACGTGTGATATTGACATTACGTCAATGTCACTATGATAGCAGCACATTGGCTATAACGATACCGTTATTAACGTTTTGAATTTTCACAATTAACACTACTGACGACGGTACATCAAGTTAATGACTCTGAGGTGGAATTGTGTAAAGCAATCGTCATTATTCTGTCAAACGCTTTGTTTAACGGATCTGATCGTACGTTATGAACTGTCAAATGATTTCGATTACTTTACACAATAATTACACCTCTAGTACCTTCAGGTGATATTATCTTACAACAAACAATTGTAGACTGATGTGCTGCAATTGGTACATTTGTTGTAAATTACTTTTATTGCTAATGGCACGTCGCAGACAAAGATTAATTAAATGCACCTATAGGAGAAATTTTCTCCGTGACTGATTTGAAATTGATCCAATTAAACTCATTTTCGTAATAAAGAGACGGTGAAAGATAGTCGTTAAAGGATTTGATACATATAAATATAGACACATTTAAAGGTGTTGATTTCAATGTATGCCACATTGACGAAGGTAAATTGCGGTGGTGAAACGATTTCAAAACATTTAGCTTTCTGTAACTAAATAAAAAAAAATCTTTACATTATACTTATTCCTTTCTTATTTTGAGACGAAAAACAAGCATGACAGTACTACGAACTCAATAATAGATCAATCAGTGACGCAGTATAAATTGCTACATAATGCTGGAAACCAAATATTGCTTGTGAACAAAAATTCCCAATGAGAGAGCACCTTTATGATAAACTAAAATAAACACATTAGAAGAAAAGACAATATTATGGTACAATATAAATGAGGCTTAACCCATTAAGCAGTACACTTTACCAATAGGCTTAACCTTAAAGCAAACAAGCTACCTAGTAACAGTCAACCTAATTTTGGTCCTGAATTCTTATTATGGTCGTGTTGTCTTACTATTCCAGAGGGATCTGGGACCTGATTTGCTATTCGGCTCTAATCCGATCCATAGCCTTAGTAGGTTGCGGGCAGATGTACTAACTGAATAGGCGATGACAAAGTTATAGTATAATCAATTTCTAGAATGCATTAATACAGTGTGTCCGGGCATGTAGTGATCAAACTTTAAAGGCGTAATCTATGAACAATTTTATCGATGAAAATACTTCAAATTTGGGACTTGACCCATTTCTCGAAAAATTACATCGATTTAAGTTTTTAAAATTTAGTTTACANTCTAGTACTTAACTTTCACATTACATTATTATTGCCTCATGTTAAATACAATTTATGTATAAAATAGCACTAAAGGCGCGTGGAATCGTCCACGCGCACCCATTTATTCGGACGTTTCTACACGTGTGATATTGACATTACGTCAATGTCACTATGATAGCAGCTCATTGGCTATAACGATACCGTTATTAACGTTTTGAATTATCACAATTAACACTACTGACGACGGTACATCAAGTTAATGACTCTGAGGTGGAATTATAAAGCAATCGTTATCATTTAACAGTTCATAACGTACGATCATTCTGTCAAACGCTTTGTTTAACGGATTTAATCGTACGTTATGAACTGTCAAATGATTACGATTGCTTTACACAATTCCACATCTGGTATCTGGGGTTGATTACAACCCCAGATCCTACCTATTAAGGTGATATCTTACAACAAACAATTCTAGACTGAATGTGCTGCAATTGGTACATTTCTTGCAGATTTCTTTTATTGCTAATGGCACGTCGCAGACTAAGATTAATTAAATGCAAACTATAGGAGAAATTTTCTTCGTGACTGATTTGAAATTGATCCAATTAAACTCATTTTCGTAATAAAGAGACGGTGAAAGATAGTCGTTAAAGGATTTGATACATATAAATTGATACATTTAAAGGTTTTGATTTCAATGTACCTATGCCACATTGACGAAGGTAAATTGCGGTGGTGAAACGATTTCAAAACATTTAGCTTTCTGTAAATAAATAAATATATTATTTACAATAAATTCTTTGTGTAGAAATACAAGCATTACATTACGAACTTAACAGCAAATCCATCAGTGAATCAGTATAAATTGTATTGTAACATAATGCTGGAAACCAAATATTGCTTGTGAATAAAAATTACCAATGAGAGAGCACCTTTATGATAAATTAAAATAAACACATTAGAAGAAAAGATAATATTATGGTACAATATAAATGAGGCTTAACCCATTAAGCAGTACACTTTACCAATAGGCTTAACCTTAAAGCAAACAAGCTACCTAGTAACAGTCAACCTAATTTTGGTCCTGAATTCTTATTATGGTCGTGTTGTCTTACTATTCCAGAGGGATCTGGGACCTGATTTGCTATTCGGCTCTAATCCGATCCATAGCCTTAGTAGGTTGCGGGCAGATGTACTAACTGAATAGGCGATGACAAAGTTATAGTATAATCAATTTCTAGAATGCATTAATAAAATAGTGTTGAGTCCAAAATGAACGTGGAATAGGTTATAGTTCTAGTTAACTTATTTGTGATTTTATGCAAGTTTTTTTCGGTAACGTTGCTATAAATAATAATTAGACACTCAGATTCACCTTTACTGGGAAACTATTTTGTATTCTTTCCAATTCTAACTCTAACCCATTTCTGAAGAAATTGCTCAGGTAGGTACCAGCTCACGCACTCTACAACTGTTTTTTTGAGTGAACTACTATGAGCCTTATTATGAAGTTTATACTTTAAACGGGATAGATGCTGGGATTTGATCGTTAGAATGAAATATTCGAGAGCGGACATTCGCAAACGCATGCTCGGTATTCCAGCCGTAATCGGCTTACGGGAGCCGCTCCACTTACCGGGGTGGCATTTGATTTGCTGGGACAGGTTTTATTGTATAGGAGTTAGTATGGTGTTGAGTTCCTACTTTGAAAGCAGTTATCTCGATTACTTTAAGGCTGAGTTGCCACCTAACTTTAATCGTAAGCAGTGTCTTTTTATAGAGTTTGACAACTCTATACCGCTTTTTAGCGTTTGTTAAAGTTTATGTAAAGCTTCAGCCAAACGCGTTCGCGCGTCCTGTCATTGGCCTTAAGATGGCGAAACCCAGCCTAAACATGTATGTAGTAGTTATTTTCAAACTTCCAAAAACGCGTGTTAAGGCTACGCGCGACGCCCACCTTAGAGACGTTTTTTTAAGGCTGCGTTATGGTTTTTCAATTTAACTATTTAAGTAGTCAATAGTAAGAAAACAAGCCTTGTCCTTTAGGTAACTACCAATTTTGGGAGAGGCTATTTTGTATTTAAATATGTAATGATCCTACAACAATAATAATAAATGAATAGTAGATTAGGATTATCTAAATAGGTTTGGTCCGTGGTTGGAATAATACATAGCATTGGCATTATTCAGCGTACATAAGCATTGGTAAGTTTCAGCAAAGTGTTTCAGTGTGTTTTTTAATTTTGTTCTTTATTTATTAAATTGCACCCGTAACAAGGTTTAAACACAAACAAGGGCGAGGAGCATTAAAGAGATATATTTTTATTCATGTAATCGTAAATAACATGAACTTGTTAAGGCACGATGATAACGTACACAGAGAGGTTTTAATTACATCACGCGTGGAGCTTCATTATGAGTAGCGAATGGCTACGCACGCTGACAGGCGCGAGCGTGGGAGGAAAATAGGACGAAGAAAAATCTTGATGCTGACAGGTTTTGAATTATAAAAAAATAAATCTCCGGTACATCTTCGTTCGTTTGTTCGTATCAGCCAAATGACTGATCCACTGTTGGACAAAGGCCTGCCCCAAGGATTTCCACAAACACCGGTCCTGCGCCGCCCGCATCCAGGCACCTCCCGCGATCTTCACCAGATCGTCGGTCCACCTAGTGGGAGGCCTGTCCACACTACGTCTTTCGGCTCGTGGACTCCGGACATGTTATTACCAAATATGGCGCAATGAAATAATTTTAAAGGCGTTTACTCCCCTTACCTACCTGATTTTTACTCTAATCTTATGAAAAATCATAATTTCTCCCAATTTTCAGGTTCTCTATAGTTTTACACCTCGTGGATGATTTAACAGTTTTGCCAACCAAAATAGATTTTAATCATCTCTCTCCTTCCTTCACTGTGAGCAATCACCAATTTGCGTGTCTTACGGTGATGTCGCACTCGTCAGGCCAAAACGATCCATAACTAAACGCCTTAAGGGCGTCGTTACGACGAGCGACTTTAATCCCGAATTCCAGGCTACGCCTAAGCATTACCTGGAGATAATCATGTTGATATACTTGTGGATTAATGGATTGTTATTAATTTGTTTACTTAATTTGTTAGAGCATAAACATTTTATAAGAGATCTTGTTCGTGAAACAATTATTTATTTAAATTACTTCATTATAGGAGAGCGAGATAAATAATTTCTTAGGCTGAGTTACACCACCTAACTTTGACCGTAACTATAACGATAACCGGTGTATTTTGTATGGAGCTATGACAGATTTTTGAAGTTTTTCAAAGTTAAAGTAAGATGGTGCAACCCAGCCTTAGCTCAGTTACTGGAGCATAAAAAGTATTATTAATTCATGTAATTATACCTAATTTTGTTCTTTGTTTCAAGCCAGTATATGTATTTTTATTGAAACAAAATCATCAGCTTGAATTTTAACCATTTAGGAGTACTTAACTACCGCCTCCCTCCTGACAGTGACATTATTGGCATGACAGATTGAATTCCATGGTCGCTCAACGTAGTGACGTAATCACTACCAAAAAAGACGTAACGAAGCGAACACGAAATAGAATCTGTCACGAATATTACTCTCGCCCGTATTCACAAACGATACTTGCTTAAAGTGAAGCAGCAAATCGAACGCACAGCGTTGAATAGAGATTGGTTCGTGTGTCACCCATGAGTCCACGCGCACTGGAAGACCTCATAGTAATATTTGTGAACACGTGCGTCTGTCTAGGGGTTGGTACTAAAATCATTTGGGGCTACACTTAGTTGATTTGCGCGAACAAAAACACTGTTCAAAGTGGGCTTACACAATTCATGATAAAAATGTTGACTTTCGCCGGAGCTGTTTGCTTAGACAAGGGTGCGCTGGAGAGACCGAATGTAAATTTGGTTTCGCAGGCTACTTTGCTTGTAAAACTAGACCTGTTTTGTTTTAGGGAGGTAAGAGTGAATTCAAATTCAAACCTTTATTACATCAAACACGTACAGGGTGGAACGTAAATTAAGATAATACAGTACCACAGTTCAAAATGTCTCGTCAAATAAATGCCATAGAATACAGAGCAGAATTATGCCCGATCTCACAGTGCGCGTGGACGCACCGGGTGACACATGAATAGGGTTGCCAGGTCCAAAATCACAAAAGCCGGATATTTTACCCTAATAGCCGGACATGTGACGGGGGGGGGGGGGTGCAATTAGTATTCAGCTCATGAGTGAGTACTATCATCATCGGTTGCTAACCAAAACATCCTGATGCGTGCGCTTCATATGATTCTGTGGCTCGACTTTTGCTTGGCGCGGCAACCAAATAAAAAGCCTAACAAAAGCCGGACAGGCCGGACAAGGCAATATTTGGCCGGACAAGTCCCTAAAAAGCCAAACATGTCCGGCTAAAGCCGGACGCCTGGCAACCCTACACACGAACCTATCACAGAGCTCTATTTAACGCTGTGCGTTCGATTTGCTGTTTGACTTAAGCAAGCATCGTTTGAGAATACGGGCGTTAGTCTGTTTTATTTTTTGTTAGGTAAGTTAGTGAAAAATTTAAATACGATTTTTTTGACTTTATCAAACTATCGATTAACTTAGAATATTAATCAATTTGAATACATGATCGACAAACTATAATATAATTGTATTAGAAAACTTCTAGCTTTTCCAAATTTTAAACATTTCACAGTACCTAGGATACTCAAAAGTTATGGTTTTTTGGAGTTACTAACAAACAAAGGACCATTAAAATTTTCATTACAATCATATTTTATAGTTTGGCTAAAACAGACAGACACGTAAAAGTTTTCATTATTTCAGAACGTGAGCGCAACCCTAAAACAAAAGGAAAGACACACACCGAAAACCACCAAACGTATAAATCTAGGTTACGTTCAAAATTACGTAGAAAATACGGACAAATACCTAAGCCCCACAATAGCGTAGCCAGTGGACAAACCGACCACAACAGTTGTCTTATGGCGCAAGTACACTATGCGGGAAAATGGCCAAGACGTAATAGTGTGAACACCATCTCGGTTACTTTCGCCTTCTCCACCGGTGAGTCGCCCATACTTCGGTGTGCGCTTCGACTTGGACAACTTTCCGCATGGTGTACCTGCGCCATCAGCTTCTTTGAAGGAACGACATTAATTACCTTGAAATCCATTGTCTCGTGTGCATTGAGAGAGACTCGTCTCTAGGTCCTTAATGGTTAAGCTGACATTTTGCTGTTGCTTACTAGGGGAGATCCAGGAAAGTTGGAACTAAAGTGAGTTATCATAAAGCCAATTTCTCTACACCTATGATACTAATAGCTGTCAGTTTCTCGAAAACTGTCGAGTGCCGAAAGAAAAATTCGTTCGTTCGATTCAGCCAAATGACATCCACTGCTGGACAAAGGCCTCCCCCAAGGTTTTCCACAACGAACGGTCCTGCGCTGCCCGCATCCAGGCTCTTCCCGCGACCTTTACCAGATCGTCGGTCCACCTAGTAGGAGCCCTGCCCACGCCACTCGAGAACTTTCCTGCCCCAACGGCAACGAAAGAAAAATTACTAGCTCGATAAAATTAGGTTCAAAGAAATTGTTTTGTAACAACCCACTTCTGTTACAGCTCTCTAGATCCCCGGTCGCCCCTAAAGAAATGGGTTTTCAAAAGCGTGATGTTGAAAACCACTCTTAGGCTGGGTTGGACCATCTTACTCTAACTTCGACAAACGTCAAAAATCTGTCAAACTCCATACCAAAAGCACCGGTTATCGTTATAGTTACCTTTAAAGTTAAGTGGTGCAACTCAGGCCTTAGTAGGGGAGCGAGGGGCTTGTTGTAACAGTTTTCATTAACCCTTAAGTAACATCCTTATTTTTGGTTACACATTGAACACCCTGGGGTAAAAAAATTACCCCAAACGGAAATTGATTTTTTTAAAGTAAATATTGAAAATAAATTCAATTTGTAATTTAAAATGTATTAGCGGGTGGACTAAATTATACGATTGCCTTAAAAAATCGTCTGTCTCGCGTAAAAAAACATTTTAAATCAANTAAAGCTTGTAATAATTAAGTAATAAGCAGTCTTATTTAGTTAAACACTACTTGTTTACTTGTTATTGTAACATGTTACAACCAGCCCCCGCATTTTGTTACAACTAACCCCATGGTATGATTTTTAACATTTATCAAGATAACTATTTAAACAATTTAGCAACCATGAAAACAGTTACACATTATCAGAGATAGATAAATTTGAATGGAAATAAGAATAGAACATTTGAAATTAGTCAGTAATAATAACGCAAACCGAAATTTTACGACAGTACAATTTTATATTACCTGGCAAAAATGAAGCACGTGCACAATTCCGCTCACTGCGCCGGCCGCCGCGGCGGGACACTAGCTATGGCAACATGATACGGCGCGGTTTAAAGGTTAAATCGAGTCAAAGACATACGTCAATTGCGTTTAAGATCCTAGTGAAAAGAGCCTGTTACTACTTACCCCCGTTACAACAAGCCCCTCGCTCCCCTACCTATAATACTAAATACAGCACTGTAGATTATAAAGTTTTCATCATTCACGTGTCACAGGTTGTGTCTAATTTCAGATGTATTTGATGTTAATTAACACAATCAAGTCTAAATATATTAAGACCTAATTTTATGCATGAAAGACAACTAAAAGTTAATTATGTAAATTACATACATTTTGATTTGATGTGATCCGGTATAACGGCAAGTTAATTTCAGTTTCATAGAGGTAGCCGATTACCAAATAAGTTTTTAGTTTAATTAAATACTCAGCTTTTGTCCGCGGCTTCACCCGCGTGAAATTTCGTTTGTCACAGATCGTGATAAATTATATATTTTGGGTTATAAACAACAATACTGTTAAGTTTCATCAAAATCCAGTAGTTTTTGCGTGAATGAGAACTTTCGCATTTATAATATTACATTAGGTAGGATAACATTGGTTATTTTTAATGTACATAATTTCATCTAAGATTACAAAGACGGATTAAGACTTAGGTACGCTTTAAGAATTTATTAATCATTTAGTTTACAATTTCCTTAATACCTAACTACACTAATCGCACAAGATGTACATTATTCTGAATAATTAAGGGGTTATAGTAGTGGCTTGGAAGCCAATCAACGCAGATTTCGCCTGCATTGAATAGAGACTAATCAAGTATGGAAATGTTATGCAGTACTATCCGTGATAGTGGGAGAGACTATCATTAAGGAGACATCTATCAACTGGAAGATGGAGATTTTATAATGATATTTGCTGTTTTCTTCAGTAGAGATGTTACTAAGCTAGAGTTAAACTTTGACGCCTGATTTGACGTTTTTATTAGTCGAAAAGTAAGAGGTAGCATAAAAGAGTTTGTTCCGGCGTTTCTTCTCAGCACTTGCCATATGTTTGTCTCGAAGCGCTGGTAGGGCCTAAAAGATAAGGAGACATGTTAAGTGCCTTATGGGCTACCTTTTTTTATTTCCTATATTTTGACGTTCAAAAGTGCCACTTGTGGTCTAAATTGTATAAAATAATTTGATTTTGAAAAGCAGGAAGGCGCTGGATGCAGACCGCTACCAACCATGCGATGTGGAAGTCATTGGGGGAGGCCTATGTTCAGTAGTGGACATCCTGTGTCTGAAATGATGATGATGATTAGTAGAAAGCTCGCTAGTCGCTACACTATCGAAGTTGCATGTTCGATCTCCTTATATTTCTATTTTTTTGTAATATTTATGTGCACGAAAAAAATTGTGTGTGTTGGCGAGTGCTAATAGGTAGGTATATTGTGATTTTAACTTTATTCGTTTTCGTTGCTACGCCAAACTTCAAAAGTTAATTGAAGTTAATATGTTAATATATTTTGATTTCCTTACAAGTATAGGTATTACAACACTATTATGAAATACGTGTTCATTATTATCACAATATACTAATAGATATAATCTCCTAATATAGTTTAAATCCATATTATCTATATTATATGTTTGTATGTTATATTTATTTATATATATTATATGTTTGTATGTATCTGTATATATGTATGTATATGTATGTATGTAGGTATATGTATCTTAAATATTATATCAATTAAAAATTTAACTTCAATTTTAACTTCTACCCTTCTACCTCTACCTTCGCACTCACAGCTTTCTGCATAACCCAGGGGTCGACTGGCTGAGAATGCTTAAATAGCATTAAGTCCACCTTTTGTACTATTTTATTGTGCAATAAAGTTTTATAATAATAATAATTATCAGATCCATTACGCCATCGTCTCTGGCTCAAACAGCGACTGTGCTTCATCTATAATAACCAACTCAGCTTATTTGCTGGCAAACCTCTTCGATATAACGACCGCATTAAAAGGATTACATGAATTATCAGCGTGACCAGATCTTCATTTACATCAAAAACCAAAAGGCTGGATAATATGCTTGGCTTTTGATACTGATCGCCACGCTCACGGTTTACATTAACATCGATTGTGGCCGAGCCCTCCCATTATTTTGATGTCATCAAAGACAATTACTGCTAATTGGTTTCAACGGCCTTGTATAGTTTGTGGACGAATCAATTCGATACTCCCTATCGATTTTTCTTTGGATTTTAAATTACTAGTTAGGTAGGAGGTTTCAAAGTCACGTGATAAATTACCACCAATTTTGACTGCGGTTAGACTCGGTTTAATGACTTGGGATAGTTAATAGAATGTTAGTTAAAATATTTAATGAAACGTATTTTTACAAGAAAAAATTATGATACTATTTATTTTACCTATTTTCTTTTAGGCAAGGGCTTCTACACGTGCTATCTACAAGTTATCAGTAACTCAATTAAAATAATACCTACATCAATGAATGAGGTATGTTACTAAAGAACCTCCAAAAACATTGTCCACTTACATCACAATAAAAGTAAAGTTAATGCCAAAATATCAACAAACAATAGTGATCACTCCTATAAGCTAAACTTAACCTACAAGGCTACATAACTTAATCACTACTATAACAATAATATTCTAAGACTGGGTTGCCCCATCATAGTTACTTTGACTTTAACCCATTTAGACCTACCGTACCCTATGTGGTACGGTATATTATTGAATATATTTTGAAGTACCAAACTGTTGTTATTTTGTAAAAATGATTGTGACAGTAAGCTTCAAGTGATTATTTTACATAAAAATATTTAAAAATGCGTTTTAACAGGTGGTTTCGGAAATATTTTTAAAATTCCTCGACAGAAAACAAAAAAAATATTTACAATGTATTCAAGAAGGTATATATTTCNGCTGGAGCTTCTCTGGTTTCAAAAAACGAGGGCGATTTGCAAAGACCTCACCTGGGGCACTTTTAAGGACTTCAAAGAGTGAGCCGGAGTGATTCTCAAAATCTAATTACAGTTAGTAAACCCCTCACAAAAGGAGCTTCTCCTAACGTTTTTTAAGAAGACGCCATCTTTTTAGCTGAAATTCTCATATTTAATTTGGTTATGAATTTATTCGTTAGGCGATGTTCATTTCTAGGAGCACTTTTATTTAGTAAGCTCTTAATACCGATACAGTTTTACACGTAAATTATTCAGATGTTATTTGACTTCGTTGATTTCATAAATAAGATTTTTCTCACTCAATTATTTCTAAACTATAAAAAATATAGAAAACTGGATCCTGTAGGCCTAGGATGCGCGCTGCGATAAGCGCTTATCACGCCATTTTATCGATTTTATTTNTTTGAATTTACGCGATAAGCCCATACATTTGTCGTCTAAAATCATCGATAAGATTTTAGTCTAGAGGCAGTTGGAATGATTTGTGTAATATGATTCTTTTAAAATATCAAGTGAATCAGATTATTTTGGATTGTCATAAAAACGTGGACCATCGCTTTCTTAAAACAAATTATACCAATTAATATTTCTGAAATACTCTCTCAAATACTTCGGCAAAGTTAACCGTCATCTAACTTTTGCCTTTATACCTAACCGAGTACGAACGTGTAGGTTTAATCAAAGCTTTGCAAGAGTTAAATTGCCCCATTGAAACGAAAGAAATTGCTTCCTGTTTACACTTGTTCACTTTTACGGTGGGACAATTATAATTACTTTATGCTTAATGAGAAAAGAAGTTCAACTTTTAACTGTGTTTTTAATTAGGTACTTTACTACTATAAGCCATTGTAACAATTCTTAGATTGTTTTGAAAACGCATTAATACATGGATCTGTCCAAAATTTATCCGGATAGCTACGCACGCCCATAGGCTACGCCATATCACTTGCCAAGCGCTATAAAATTAAAAATGTTATTAAAATATTGATAGTCAACTGAATTTTTTGTGTGATTGTTTGTCTGTATATGAAAATTGATTGTTTCTCAAATATCAATAAACAAATTGTATAGGAATTAGTAGTTACGTCCGTGAGAGTTTAGGTATTGTGATATCTTTTTATTGAATGTTTTAAAATCTTTTAGAATACGTCTAGGTCCGGAATCCAGACACAAATGAAAAGTTTTCTCTGAATTATAGGTTTACGACTTAGAATTAATGACAAAATTTCAGTTATTAGTCCGTCAGACAGATAATTAGAAAATATTAGAGCGTATTTTTTATTTTCTTTCATAATTAAATAATAACAGTGCTACATCGAGTTGAAATGATGATTAAGAAAAAAGTAATGATTCGATTAAGAAAAAAAGTGTCCAATATTTTTTTAAGACTAAATAGAATTTCGATTTCATTAACCACTCATCATCCCAATTCCCACTGTGATCTGATATGGTCACTATAGATGTCCCACCAAACACATTGACAGGGGTCGCCACCATCGTTCAACTATATGTATAATTTCCAACGTGACAAAAATCGGAACCAGCGATCTGGTATCTGGTATTGACGGTGGCGCCCCCTGTCAATGTCACGGGTGTGACAGTTTGTTGTAGTTCGTCTCCACGTCATTTTCCACTGCGGTAACTCTATGTATTGACGCATTACATTCTGTAAGAGCCCCTTGACACCGTTTATGTCTCTGATATCTTGGAGTTACCCGGTTTGACGACGAGGAGTCTTGATAATAAACCGTTTCCATAAACGTAAGACCATGGAAGCGGCATGGCTGTTTCCAAAGAGCATAATGAAAAGAACCTCCTTTTTGTTGGTACTGGTCTCAATGCAGAGCATCGTTTTTAGCTATTGTGTTGGCTTTATTTTCCTTTAAAAGCTTGCTAAAGGTTTATGTTACAAGGTCAATTGATAGGGATGATACTGCTTTTAAACATTGCTTACAAAACGATTTTAGATGTTTAGTATTAGGATGTGTTTTTAGACTTTGACCTGTAGACCTAGGATGCGCGCCGTGATAAGCGGTTATCAAGCGGTTTTATCGATTTTGCCCATACATTTTGACGTCGATAAAGTATATCACCGCGCACATCCTAGCCCGGCTGAAAAGGAAAATCGAAACCATCTTACACAAAAAAATAAGCAATGTTAGTCAGTAGGTACATAGTGTTCAGATATGTGTGGCCTCCCTAACCCGTCTGGCCAGTATAGGATAAATCCTCCATTTGCCTCTGGCGAATTAGAGGGGGTGCTCCTGCAGTAGAGTTTAACCTGTTAACATCATTAACACGTTGTGTGACGTCAACACAAATTGTGATTAATTCGGAGACTCAAACTGGTACCGTGACGCAAAAATATGTTAAAATGATTTAACTCTGTGTATTTCTTCATGTCTTAAATTTATTTTAACACTACGTTAATTAATTGTGTCATCCAGTTCCTATAAGTCTTTCGAGCAAAAGATTTAGCTGAAATCTGTAGGAAAGGGCTGAGTGCGCGGGTGTTGCAAATGGCCAGTCCAGGGGATAAATTGGGAGTAATTTTATCACCGTCCCTTCCAAGGAAGTTTTAGTACGAAGTAGGACCAAACTCGATGCGGTGGAAATGCTCCACTGGTTAATAATTAGCGAGTGAATTTACGAAAGTAGAAATTGATTTAGTCTAGCAACAACATGTAATCGTGTTCCGGTGAGTGGTATTAATGAATTGGGTAAATAAATAAAATTAGACGATTGTAATTACTTGGCACAAAATAATGCAAACGCTGCAATATTTATGACACTTTGTGTTGCAAGAAAGCTTTGAAAATAACCCACAGAAATTAGGAAATAAAATGTATGAGCCAGATGCTATTTTCGGTACTTGATAATTTACTTTAACTTGCTGCCCCAGCGAACTTCGCACCACCTATATTCATCAGAAACAATATCGAATTATAGTGGTGAGAGAACTTTTCGAATAATTAGCTAATACTAACTACTAATACCTACCGTATTACTCTAATATTCCAGTAGTTTCAAAGCCTATAGCAAAATCTTTCCTCTTTATAACATAGTGTAGATACCAGTTGGACATGTTCATTGTATACCTAGTACCTACCCATCTATTCTGTTAGGGCTGACTTTGACCCCCGTATCACTCATGCCATCTTCAGTTCAGTGAACAGTGCTAGTCCAGTTAAAATAGAAACTGGGGACACTAACATTGCTCCGACTTAGCTTGGAATTTGGTTTGTTGGAGAAATACGTCCTACAGGTAAAACGTTGTGTTCGAGGAGTGTGCCTCTCTACACAACTCCTGGGAGGTTATGGGTATTTCTCATCGCCACGGTTCTCATCGTCACCTTCGTGGCAAATTTTATTTCTAACTAATTTCAACTTTTTGTAAACAAAAATTGTAGCGCTTGATGTGAAGAGTGTATTCTCAGTAAATCAGTCAAATAGTGAGTCTCGTTTGGAAGCTTTAACGTTTTGAATTTTTTGATGCCACGAAAGTGATTCTGTACTTCAAAGCAATATTTTTTTCAAACTTTACTACTGTAAATGACTCTTAAGTGTTTATAAAACATATATTTTGTCTTATTTTCATAGATAAATAGCAATAACATAATATAAATAGTATTTTTTTTATTTTTAAAGCTTGTACATATTTTAATTTTTACCCTTTTTTATTTAGTTATAGTTTAGTTGAGTGGTTATTTGTTAATATTTAGTGGTATATATGTATAGAATATTGTTTAAATAAACCTTACGTCACTTTTCCTTGTCGATATTAAATAGGTACCTACTTAAATAAAATAAAACTTTACCTTTACAAGATAACATTTTACCTATAATGCCACCTACTAAGTTACAAGATTCTACGCAATTGGTTTTAAGGTTGACACTGGTGGCAGTCTGAAATGCTAAAGAAGCAAAAAAAAGGATTATCAGTACCACAATAAAAAAGGACTCTAACTGATTATCAGTCCCTCAACAAAAATATTTTTTTTTATTGAGGCCAGATGTTGTACAACTTTAAACTCAAACTTCAGATTAAATTTATCTTACAAACAGATACACGGTCACATATAAAACGTGTCCCAAAATTCAAGGATAAGCCGGCGCCGCAGGATGGACATAGTCGTAATAAACGTCGTGGTAATGTAAAATATCATAAGGGGTGTCAATTTTCGTCGAATTTCATAATTTATTGTGTAACTCAAAAAATAATTGAGATAGATTTTTTTCCTTATTTTTCCTAAAGTAGTCATGACTATGTCCATCCTGCGGCGTCGGCTTATCCTTGAATTTTGGGACACGTTGTATACAGACATACATACAGTCATACAGAGAGACAGACAACAAAAATACGAGGCCCTTATTTTTTATTGATGTACTGAACTCTACTTACCACGTATAATTTATTAGTTATTAAAATATTGTAAAAACATAAACACCAGTCACTATACTTTAAAATAAACCAAAGCAAGAAATCACTTTCGTGGCCTAAAATCACCTTCGTGTATAAAACACCACGAAGGTGATGCCACAAAGGTGACGAAAATTTTAGTTTTTTATTAATTATCCTTAAATTTGAATTTAACGGTTCAAATCGAATACTACACAAATAAGTCTAACATGTTAAGTTTTCAATGGCCTAAGTTTCAATTAAATTGTTTAAATTTTAGAGGTAGAAAATATTGTTCAAGCAAGCGACGGTATGTCTATGGATAATCACAAAAAGTTACGTATTTTTTTCGCGGAGCGACGATCGACCTATCTCACCTCCCCAATGGCCGGAGCGCTACTGACGTTAACCGAATAGAATGATGTGATTGGTTACTGGTGTTCGGTTTAACGGCAATCTTGTATTTTTACTCAAAATTTTAGGTACCTAAAATCGTGTGACCAACGTATTTCGCTTTCTCAATTCGAAATAATTATAAGAAGATATTTTTTTGACTATTGTGTGGAAAGTATATTTAATTAGGATGATTTTAGTATATGCTACACACAAATTGAATGAAAATTGTGAATGCAGTAACCAAATGTTTCATTGCAACCGAGGGTGTGACACGATGAGAACGCGAAAAATGACCCCGTTTTTTATCGTTTCATGTGATTTTTTCGTATTATTTTTGCTTTTGCTCAATGTTGATTTAGTCGATTTTCTTCTGATGGGAACATGTAAGACAAAAATAAAATTTCCAATATTACAGACCTTCTAGAGCAGATGCCGCGAAAACTATACAATTTATAGAAAAACTTGTCTATCTCATCTGTAGCAAATTGAATATGCTTTTTTTGGTTCAAAGTAGTCATGTCACTAGGACGCATAGTTTCCGAGGATTAAGCGAAAAACCGAAAAGTGGCACCTTTAAACCCCCCTCTCCCCGCCGGCTCAAGGGCTAAGGGCGGGGACTTTTGCTATGTTCACCTCCTAACTAGTCTAAATAAAGTCCTGAAGTCAGAAATTGTGTTCTACAGTTTTCCATCTATAATTCTTTATTGACTGGACTACATGTGTACACCGATACATGTACTTTTACAGTGACAGTGTATCAAACTCGACATTTATGTAGATATTTTGATAGTTTGATACTGTTTTGATAATTTTAAAAAACATTTGTCTTTGCTACACAAAAGGAATATTTTTACAACACTAGAGTTTGAATCGCATAAATAATGAGTTCGCATTTTTTGGAACTGAAACTGAGAAACATCGAACTGAAATTGTCACTGAAAAATGTCCCAATTTTCCATACAAACAATGTCGAACGATACGGGAACTTACGAAACATAACACCAAATTCTTACTCAACCGCGCAGAATGCTGCGGGCGTTATGTGTTAAAATTATCACTAGTTGAAATGAACAAGCATTTTATGTTAATGACGCTTTTGATTGCAATCCTCTGTCTCTTT
Source organism: Ostrinia furnacalis (assembly GCF_004193835.3). NCBI lineage: Eukaryota > Metazoa > Arthropoda > Insecta > Lepidoptera > Crambidae > Ostrinia > Ostrinia furnacalis. The sequence goes on from NW_021131157.1 coordinate 148,995, forward strand.
TTAAAACAATCCGATTATAAAAATTATTTTTGCTAATCTTTTTCAGAATAATTTTTGTTCAACTATTTGCTACTAGCTTTTCCGTAATTTTCTTTGCGTAGATAACAATAAAAAGAGAATCCTAACCAAGCTTACTGATCAAGGTTTTTCAATTTATATGCGCACCTACTCTCGACTGTTATTAAAGTAAATTATTGAGCTCAAGTTTCACGAAAATCGGTAGATTACGTTTTGCGCATAGGAATAACAAAAAAAAAATGAATCCTCCACAAATTTTGTATGATTATGCTGAAAATTATTTTTTTTACTCTTTAAGAAACTTATCAACAGAATTCGGTGGCATTCACAACTTAGTCGCTCTAATAAGGCAAAACAATCTCTACATAGGTACAAACTTCTATAGATATTATGTTCCAGCTTTTGAAACAGTATAAGCTTCATGCTCCATTAAAAGCTCACGCTTAGACAAAGCGCGCCCGCGGGTTCAAATAATGGCTGCCTTTACATTCAATTCAATAGTTCCAGCTGCTATCTGGATTCCAGTTTGCGCTTACGGGATAGCAGGAGTGGATTCCGATCGGCGATACGGAGATAAGGAAAGCGGTCATTACACTGAGAAAGGCTGTGCGTTGCGCGATTTCTGTAGAGAGAGATAAATGTATCTTTCTTTCTAATTTCTACTAACTATATTTTTATAACAGTTACTTTTGCTAGTGTCTTAAACCCTCTTGAGGCTTGTACAAACACTATTGTTCTTTGAATGTGGAAGTATGTAAAAATTATAAACGTTTTTAACTTTTTCACGTAAAAACTATAGAACGGATTTTGATTAAATTGACAGTATTATGGTTTATACATCAGACTTACATCTAGGCTATAATTTATAATAACGATTTTAAGAAATTATTACTAGTAAAAGGTTATTTGAATCTACTGAAACAGCTGCAGGTTGTCTAATGGGGCTCTACATTACTTATTTTTGCTAGTTATATCTATTTGCAATGAAAAGCTTATTCTAGAAAGCTTTTTGGTCTAGTCTAGCTAGAGTTTAGCGCATTTTGTCGCTAAAAATACTAACTTTGAAAAGTAGCAATGAGTGTAGGTCTAGGTATGCTCTTGCTGATCACTCTAACATTTGACTCGAGCAAGATTGAAACCCGCGATTGTACTTTTCTGTAGATCGGTTTGAACCATCAGGCAATTATATGAAAGTTTCTAGTCTTGTCCTCTATTTTGTATGTACTAAAAAGTAGTGTACACAGAGTGTACACAGAGTATAAAGTGTACACAGAGTTTATGTGAGTCTTAATAAGATGTCATTAGTGACTGTCACTCACTATCTACGTAGTATGAAACGTTTTCGTTGGTATGGAATTTGAAAGCAACATGTATCATCGTTCGAGCCATTATTTGACTTACTTTAACCATAGTATTACCGTGCTTTAACGAAAGAAAATTTTTTTTAACTAGCCCAAAATTCTCAAAAATACAGATTGAATATTTTTTCTTAGGTTAAACGAGTATGCTACCAATCGATCAACGTGGAAAGTGGACGTCCTACGGCTGAAATGATGATGATGATGATGAAACGAGTATGCACATAAAACACTTAAGGCGTATTTAATGTCTTTTCATTCTCCTATAGTTAACTTAGCCTTACTTTTCGACTTTATCATCAAGATACGAATTAGGCAAAGAAGAAATGTTACTGTCTTATCAAACGACTCTACGCGTGCAAGACCCCTGGCAATTCATTCATTTATTTATATTAGGAATCAACACCAGGGTTTTCATAATTACAATAACTTATTTTACAATTAATAACACTTGAAACCACTAATAGGTACTTGAAGATAGAGCCACTTCTTCTCAGCACCAGCCCATATGTTGTCCCAAAATGGTGGCAGGGCAAGCTATATTTAAGACGTGTATTTGTGCCCTGGAAAGGGCCTATGTACCTACTGAATAAACTATTTGCATTTGAATTTAAAGATGTGGTGGGTATGTAAAGAAAGTACACAGATCTAAGTAGCACGATACATGATACACCTGCATCAAGAAGTTATTTTAAATAAATAATTCTTTAATTATCGTCGGCGCCATTTAAGTAGCATTTGTTTTTTAGATCACAAAAAATCATCGAAGAGTGAAATTAGGTTTTAGCGATCGATTCGACGTTGACAGGCGAAGAAAGTTGTATTTAAAGTGTAGGTATAAAAAAGAATGTCAGCCTTTCTTGAGTGTGACAGCTAAAATCGGTCAGTCGCGGACGCGGTCGGATTCCGTACGGGACCGAGTTTCGATCATTTCACTGACCCACATTGTGGGCAACGGAACGTAGCGCCAAGCAGACATGTAAACATGGAATTTAAACTTATTCGGTTTTGAGTGTCGCCTTTTGAGCGGATTTGCTTCAATAGTTTTTGAGTTAGTTTTGTTAACTCTACTAGAAATAGGGCTAGAGTTAGCTGGATAGAGTTAAAATTAAGCTTCTAACAAAGGTTTTAGTTAAGTTACACTTAAATTATAAATTAATCTCTGACTATTTTAAATAAAAATAGGTCTTTGATTAAATAGAGCAATTAATAATACTGTTTTAAAAACAAAAGTTTCAGTTGATGACTGTTATTTCGTATCACATTGATTCTCTGTCTTTTGTTTTTTTAAACTCAGAATGGGGTTAATTCTTTATGATTTAACGGTGATGCGCTAAAAAAAGAAACTGACTAGGTGGTCAGCTGTGGCAATAAATTTCTTCGTTTTAATTGCGTGCCAATCAAGACCACTTTAAGTTTCCACACTTGGGTTAAGAAAAAGTGATTTATACCATCGCCAGGCGGCGCTTTTGCGAGTACTAGTCCGGTCTGAGCCTTTATTAAGTGGCTCTATATCTTGTGCGCGAACGCAGTAGGAAGAGCAACAACCTATGATTGCAGGGCCGTTATTCCCGATGGTCTCGACACAGACCTGATAACTATGGAAAAACGGCGACTCTTTCAACGATTACTTTGTAGTGAAGTGTAACAACCTCACTTAAAATATGTATTAGTTTTCTTTGACTGAAAATTTGAAAGTTTAAAAAAAAGGAACAAAAAAATATTCACCTGTTTAGTTTGCACCAAGACGTATACTCTCACAATCACAGTGAACTCATTATCCACCGGCACTGGGGTCTTAACAGTTACTTGTACTAAAAGCCGTGATTAACAACTTTTATTATTAAAACCTTTTTTAATTTCGATTTTTTATTTTTTCGAGTTTTTATTCTGTGGTGACAGTTGGGGGACGTTTTTTGACGTTTGCCGGAGCGCGCGCTTTTATTATTTTCAATTTTGAAAGCAGCGAGGCGAAGGCCTTGACCGCTGCGTGGTTGCGGCCGCACTGATGGTTCGTTGCAAGCGAGCTTGACTCGTTTAAGCCGAGTAAATGACTTCCCTACAGTTACTTTTTTCGCTTGGATGCACTGATTCCGGTGAGTTTTTTAAGCTCCGGTATGCAAAGGAAAGCTTGAAGATAACTTCGATAAAGCGTTGACTTGCAGGGCGTAGGAATTCTTTTATTGATTGCGATGGTTCATGTTTTAGTTGTTGTTTTTAATAGCATGCAATACGAATGAATAATAAGTTTTTATTGATAGTGATATTCTTTATCTAAATTCTTCTTCTTTTCTATGTTTCCATGTTTGCCAATGTCACGTGATCATAGCAAAGTTTCCCGTTTAATTAGACGTCCAACATCTTGTGACTGGTTAAAAGGACACATAAAAATGTTTTTTATAAAGCATACTGTGTTTGAACCAATAAATTATTATTTTTCTTTCTTTCTTTCTTTCAATCGCACCAGTGAGATGCAGTCTAGGATGGTACATATAATATCTGCCCTGTAAGTGCCTATTCACTCTCGCCTTGAAGAGGCTCGGATTATAGACAGACAGCAGCAATATTTAATTGTTTAAGAACTTAATTAAATTACCAACTTATTAACTATCGAACAATTGAATTAAACCATAACTACATAATCTTCGTAAATAAGTATTACTTATCTCGTATGCATTTTTCGTAAACACGTTTGATATTATGTATTATTATCTGTGATATTATGAACATAGAGTCGTTAGACAACAATATGCTAATTTACTTTCTATTAAAAATGTTTAAATTAATAGTCAATATTATTGCATATTTTATGGTAACTTTTGTAGGTAATTAGGCAATATTAACCAACTTGGAGGAGGCCTTTGTCCAGCAGTGGACGATATTTGGCTTAAACGATTTCTTTCCCAATAACAGATAAGGGGGTAGTGATAAATGTATCATAATAAATTAATGTTAGGTAAATCTCTTCCTAATAGAGTTACCTAATCCGATTAATGGATTTGGATCCACGTGTTGGTGAAGTGGTGATACTTGCTCTCTAGCTCTCTCTCTCTTTCGTTAATCGTTCTTGAGGACATAATCCTCATTTTTCCTTAGTTATCTCTCAATTCAAAGTTGTAGAATATTAAAATTAACTCAGAGTAAAGACAGAATATTATAGGATTGCCGACATGTCGTGCTTAAACCTCCTTCCATATTAATTAGTAAGAGATAAAAAAGTTTTAAAAATTTCAATTGCTTATGATTCATCGATAAGGGCATTGATCCTATAAGTAGCCCTTAACACGTTGGTTTCCAAGAGACTTTAATATCTTCACGTCTGCGTCCTTTGTATATTGATTGAAGTTACTCTATGTAGAGCATGATGGGTTAAACTTCAATACGCAAAATTAGATGAAAATTTTGACATTAATTAACAATGCTCAAGGAAGTTTTCTTAGGAATTGATCCGGCAACGGACCTGTAACGCCCCTGGGTCTGCGGGTGTCTATAGGCGATATGGGTGTCTATTACCATCAGGTGATCCGTCTGCTCGTTTGCCTCCTGTCACATAAAAAAAGACTTATTTGGAAATTTGAAAGAAAGAAAGAAATTAAGAAAAAATGTAAAAATTTGAGGATTCCGGATGAAGCTCGCTTCCACCTTCGGCCTGATCGTCGCTTACCATCAGGTGAGATACAGGCCAAGAGCTTCCTCGTTGTGGATAAAAAAAAATCCTAAAGATTAATAAATTACAATAATTAGGACCAAAAACTAATTTGGCTTTTAGAAACAAAGCCTTCTTGTCGCAGCGGAAAATTCCTTAGGTGTTTGTTGGACTGGACATATCGATGAGTCGAAGATAATTTTCAATCAACAGTAACATGAAACTATTAAAATTTATTTATAAACATATCATCATTTTATTGAACAGATGGTCCTTGAAAAATAGCAGGTGGAAGAAACAGAAATATTAATTTTCATTATCCTTAATTATTTTATAGTCCTGTCCTGTACTTCAAGTATGGTGATAATGGCATGTCATGTTTCAATTATTTGAGCTATTACTGAATCCAAAGAGCAATTGATTTTTACAAGGTGTCTCAGATTATACATACAGGGTGGAAACGATAAGTGATCTCACTCGATTATTTCTAAACTATACAAGATATTAAAAAACTGGTTACTAATCCTGAAAGTGCTTCACGAGCTCTTTCAAACAGCATCAGTAAAAGTTTACAGAATTAACTGGATCCACCCGAAAATTCTATTTTTTCAGCCTCCATACTAAATGTGTGCCAGCCACACAATATTAGAAGTGTTAAATGTTTTTATTAAATAATGAACACTTAAAATGAACTGATAAAGCATTCTTATTTAAAATTATTAATGGAAACCATTGGTTTTTGGCTTTATTTGCTATAATATTATTAAGACATGAGTGCCATAACTGTGGCAGTACGAAATGTATATGGAAGCTGAAAACATTGAATTTTCGGATAGCTCCAGTTTATTTTGTAGTTAACTTATTATTGATACCGTTGGATAGAGCTCGTGAAGCAATTTCAGGATCACTAACCAGTTTTTGGATATCCTGTATAGTTTAGAAATAATCGAGTGAGATCACTTATCGTTTCCACCCTGTATAGTTACCGATGGATAATAAAAACAAGCCCTAACTGTTTAAAAATAGATTAGAAATTGATTTGAAATAATAGGTACAATATTTTTTGATATAGGCATTGGGTACTTACAAAACAACATACGAGTGCCTACTTAAATATACTTTCCGCCAATGATCTGGAGCGCTAGTGGAAACAAGGTAAAATGATTTCATGCTCTTTCCATTGTTACTTCTATCATCATCATCATTACTTCATTCAGCCATAGGACGTCCACTGCTGAACATAGGCGTCCCCCAATTATTTCCACGAGGGGTTGGTGGCGGCTTGCATCCAGTGCCTTCCTGCTTCCTTTTACTTAAGTCATACCCAGCCTCTGGCCTAGTGGGGGGTAAGTCATACCCAGAACTGGCCTAGTTGGGGGCAATTAGGTTTGATTTTTAATTTGTTTTAGTGGCTAGGCCCCGCCTTTAGTGGGTAGGCGGGGAGAGTCCCACATAACCCACTGGCTCTCCCAATCGACCAGACGTAAAAAAAAGGTTTGAATCAGGTCGTTTATTTATTATTAGCTCCTTCACAACTTAAGCTGCTTATTTCTCTAGCTTGCGCTAATCTTAGCACCGCATATCCGTATGTCGATGTACCGTTGCTTTTACAGGATGCGCAGTCGCAGCCCGCGGTAATCAGTGGCCATCCGATCCGAGTACGACTCCCGTTAGGAGCCTGTTCGATAAAATTATATTTGCTAGGCCGGCTGCAGGCGGGAGGAGGAAAATCACGACTGTAACACACAAGAGTATGGTAAAGTCACATAAGTAGAGTGATAAGATTAACCTCGATAATAGCCAATGTTAATCGTACCTACAGTTGAAGTGAGGTTGAAGCGGCTGAAAGTAAGATGGCTCCGGTTGCCAATGCTTAATAGGCGTCACAAAATAGGTATGTAAAGAACTACGAAATATTTATGACTAGCTTTTGCCTGAATGTGCTTTCGTAAATTTCGGACTATCACAGAAAGTCCTTATCGTGTGCTTATCCCCTTACCAAAACCAGGATAAAAACTATCCTGTTTTTCCCTTGGTTGAGTTGAGACTAGTATACCTACATCAAAATCGGTTCAGAGATTTGTTAATGATAAGTTAAGTAGGAAAATTGGAATTGGAAAGAAAGATAGAGTAGGATTTGCACTATTATGCAGTTATAGCAGCCTGATCATCAGTAGTGTTGTTGTTACAATCCACACGATGTTACAAGACGACTAAGTCTCCAGTTTCTTGTAGCTCAGATGGAAGAGCAGTAGCCCGGCAACCGAAAGGTCGTGGATTCGATTCCCACCTTAGGAAGTTTGAGTTTTCCATGTTATTTTCAAAAATATATAAGATTACTGCGTCCTGCCCCGGCTTCGCACGGGTGCTAAGTTTTAATAAAGCTAGTATTATATTATCTGTGATAAAGCTTCCTCTTGAATCACTCCATCTATTAAAAAAAAACGCATCAAAATCCGTTGCGTAGTTTTAAAGATTTAAACATAACATGGGGACAGACAGCAAAAAGTGACTTTGTTTTTTACTATGTAGTGATGATGACTAATGCCCGTTTTCACCACCAATCCCTAATTTTCAAGTGACACCTAATGGTAATAGGTACATACATAACAGGAATTTTGTTTTCAAAGGGGTCACTTAAAAATAGGGATTGATTGTGAAAATGGGCATAAGCATCTAAACTACCTAGGTATTTGGTGGTCAGTCTTAAAAGAACCTACCTACATTTGTAGTGCTCGGCCAGCCTTAGAGGACAAGTCGGTGTTAGCGCCGCTTTCACTTCGGGAAAACCAGCGCGGGCGCAAGCAGAATTCTCATGAGTTAATGCGCATTTAAGAACATATTTACGAACGTACAGCTGATGGACATTTTGACCTTGTTTGTTTTAAATTAAGCGGTCGATAAGATCATGTTGTATGACCATAACCATAAATAAGTAATTTAACTTCGGACACACTGTGGGTCCTAATTAGACTAAGTAAGCAGAGCTGTTAAATGGAGAAAAAGATCAATTATTCTTTGTTCTATTCAAGAAAATGGTACGTGTAAGAAACTACATACAATAGGTACCTACGTAAATCATAAGGTTTGTCTTTCGTTTGCGAGTTAGACCCATCTCTCCTACGTACGACCAACTAGTAGGTGATAGTAGGGTACCTACTATGTTGATAGTTGAAACATTCTTAAACAAATAAAGTAAAATAGTATTTTTCTTTTCATGTCGACAACAAACCTACACAGTGTCAGCCGAAAACACCGCCACAAGATTGTGAGTGTGAATAATACTAAGTAATCAACAACCATAACTTAAGATTTTAATTTTGTACTACGAGTAATTCACATCGTGGATAGTGAGTAAGTATAAAAATAAAATATGAGGTTGTTAGCAATGCATCTTGCCATAACAAGACATATACAGGGTGTCCCGTAATGTAACGTCAAGCCGGAACTGGGTGTTGAGGCAAGTTGCGCTGGTTATCAGAAAAATATAAAAAAAAATCTATGTGGCATATTTTAAAAATAATAAGTAGGCATTTAAAAAAAATCAAAAATTTCTACTCCAGGTGACGGTCCTTTTGCTCGTGTTGCCACAAATCTTCACTTTTTCCAAATTTTTTTTTTGTTATGTAACCCTGAATAATGCTTCTCTTAATTGTTATCAAAATTACAAAACCAGCTGCTCCAGCTTGGATGAAAAAAATACATTCTTCTCAAAAAAAATTTCAAAATAAAAATTTTGCCTAGTTTAAACTGACTGTACTGAAAAAAAAGTACTACGCGAGTGTGGCAAGTGACGTCATAATTTGGCGCATTTAATAAGGATTCCAAAGTGGTATAACACTTGGTAAATTTATTGCTGTAATTGTCGACAATTTTTGGATTTTTGGAAATAGTCCCGTTTTTAACTTTATTTACCTTGGTTAAAAATTATTATTCTAATGTGCCCAAAATTCAAGTTTCTGTGACTGACTACCGTACAGCTATCATGGCTTTGAGGCGATTTATAGCTAGAAGAGGTACCCCCTCGCTCATCTACTCCGATAATGGGACTGCTTTTGTTGGAACTAACAACAAGCTAACAGAAATATACGACTTCGCTGCTAGCAATAAAATCGTATGGAAGTTTATACCACCAATAACTCCATCGATGGGAGGAGCGTGGGAACGGCTGGTGAGGTCCGTCAAGACTGCGCTATCGGTAACCCTAAAAGAACGATCACCCCGCGAGGAGACGCTGCACACGCTTTTACTGGAAGCAGAAGCGTTGGTCAATTCGCGTCCACTTACTCATGTTCCCGTGGCGCCGCACGAAGATCAGGCCCTAACACCATTCCATTTCCTTATTGGAACAGCCACGAATGAACCAGTCCTGCGTCCTGTTTCAGACACAGACCTTTGGGGACGCACCCAGTGGAAGAAAGGGTTAAGGTTAGCTGACCATTTCTGGAAGCGATGGGTTGATGAGTACCTTCCAACACTCGTACCAAGGCGCAGCATACCCCCGCAGCCAAAGGTTCAGCTGAAAGTTGGCGACCTTGTCCTAATTGGTGATGGAGCTCTTCCTAGAGGAACCTGGCCCCGAGGCAGAGTGACCGCCGTGTGGCCTGGATCAAGGGGAGTCGTCAGATGCGCTGACGTTGCCACGAAAGGAGGCACATTACGTCGCCCCGTCAGGAAGCTGGTGCTGCTGCCGACTGTCGCCTGACTGCTTTATGGTTGCTTCACACCGCGGGGCGCCATGTTGGCGACAGACCTTTTTTATATGCGTTTTTTGTATTTTTTCTTTTGGAATGTTTTTTATATTTTGACGCTTTGTTTTTTTACTTTTTTACTTCAGTTGTTCATTAAACACCATTAGACAAAGACGTGTTTCAATATAGTACAAAGTGAACATCTCCAAATCAATTAAATATACAATAGGTATAGTAACGGGCACACCCGGTGCCCAACACTATGATAAATACCCTCAAATCATATAGTAGCAAAACGGTTCACAGATTGATAGTTTTTTTTAATCGAATTACTAATAATTAGAGAGAAAATGATCATTCAGACAGTTGACTTAAGTATAGACTTTGAAGACTAATAACTTAAAAATTACTTGTTTCTTTCAGATTTTTTTTGTTGCACATTATAATTTGGAATGTTTACTTTCAAAATTCATCAGATTTAATGCGAAAAGAACATATTTAGTTTTTCACCCTCGGTAACATTTGTCATGGAATGACCCTTAACCTATTGTACGCAAAATAATAAAGTCTGTATATGTATAATAAAAAGATGATAAATAAGCATTTTATTTAAGCAAGTTATTCATATTTTTTTTTTTTTTTAGAAAACGAACATCATTTTATAAAACTCATAGAATTACTAATTAATATTAATTATAAGCATGGATAACTTGTTACTGAAAGACAATAAAATTAAATACTTAAAAAAATATATCTGCACATATAAATAATTGCAACTGACTGATGCAAAGACATAGCATAATTTAATTGTTATTAAAATCATGGGTTCGATTCCCGCCTTAGGCAGTTCGATTTCTCAAGTTAAAATATGTTTAAAAAATATAGCACATTACTTTTATTAGGTTGTTTATGGTATCAATTTAAATCAGTACCTTTTTTATTATCCCAGCCTAGATGAAAAAAAGCTTTTTAAATTGACAATTTATATTAATTACAAGTCTTAGCTTACTTTATGAAATACTAGCTTTCCGCCCGCGGCTTCGCGCGCGTGGACTACATTATCTACATATTTTACGGAACCCTATTTTTTCCAAAATAAAATTTAGCCTGTTACTCGTGGATAATGTAGCTTTCAAATGGTGAAAGAATTTTTAAAAACGGTCCAGGAGTTTTTGAGCCTATTCATTACAACCAAACAAACAAACAAATAAACAAAATTTTCCTCTTTATAATATTAGTGTAGATTACATTAGGGAAAAAGTTAAATTGTATTTTGGACAAAGTAGGTACCTACTTAGTACCTAGATAATTGTAGCAGCCAGATTTATATTCCTACACTACAGTTTTATGGCACATTTTATTGATAAAAACAACTGAAACTTGCTTGGTTTATTAACTGGTATAATCCAAAATGTAGTTCTGATGATATGCACACACAGTTAATGTGAATGTTTTCAACCTGGCAATAGCTTGATGATTATGCATGATGATGATGATTAAATCAAGGTATCTATGAGTTTCATGAAAATCTAACCCTAGGTTGCTATAACAAACATCAAAAGTACAAAAACACCAGATAAAGTTATAGTTATGGTTAAAGTGATGCAAGTCAGCCTAAGTAATTATATTGCCTTACATTCTGGATATTGCATATTTAGATGTATTTAGAAGTTCACGGGACATTTGGACATGAAGATCAGATGTGACCAGAGGTGGAATTGTGTAAAGCAATCATAATCATTTGACAGTTCATAACGTATGATTATTCTGTCAAACGCTTTGTATAACTGACTTTATCGTATGTTATGAACTGTCAAATGATTACGATTGCTTTACACAATTCCACCTCAGATAGAATGCAATTGGTAAACCAAAATTAGTAACATTTCTTGATTGTTTATTAGAGGTGTTAGAAACAAAGTTGATTACAACTCTGAAAATCTTTGTTGCATTTACTGTGAATTTATTGCATTAAATACTAATGGCGGAATTTACAAATATTGTCCAATGATAAATCGCCAGAAATCTGGTAAAATCTGGTTCGACTCATGAGAATAATGGAAACGCGAAGGTCGATAAGAATAAAACTAAAGTGAAATCATAAACTGCAATCTGATATCGAAAAAATGTTTGAGTGCAATCAGCAATTACACGCGCTACGAGTAAATACTGAACAACAAAAGAAAACGGACGGTCTCACCTTCACTTTCGCGAAACTGTTAAATCATCCAACTGTCACAAAGAAACCAACAATACAACGGACGGTGTTCACAATCCACTGAACAGTTTGTCAATATCATCAGTTTTCATCAAGTTCATCACAACAGAATCAATTTTTTCACGATTATTGGCACGAATCCACGGCTGAATACGAAAATTTTGACACTTCATCCAGAAACAGCGTGATAATCAAAATTAAATTCCAAAAGTTTTTCCACACAAATAAAGGGAATAATCCCAATTTGCTAATTAGTCACTTCATAGGAGTCCAAAACTAGCGAAATTTTGAGATTTCCCAAATTTTACACAGTAAAAATAAAAATAATGCAATCCCATCAGCAGGCAGATGATCGACTGCATAGTGATGTTATTAAAGAATCCGGTTTTATTATTTTACACATAAAATCCGGTTTTATAATTCATTTATTTTAAAATACAATATTATGAATCGTTACAAGTCAAGAGATTAATTGTTAAAATTTGCATAAGATTATTAAATGACACAAAGTTTTTGTAGAAAGCAGTTAATTGCTTTTTAATTTATTTAATTCCTTTGAAAACCGGTTTTTAAACTTACTTTCTGATACAACTTAGCTAAACCATGGAGGTATTATCTAATACTATATAATTAATAATGAGCTAAACTATTCAATTCAAAGCGTACTATTTCAAAAATAATTAAAGTACCTAGATCTAAAATAAAATTAATGTCTTTTAATTTTACTACAATATTTATATTTTCATATTGTTTTGCTAATTTTTAAACTAAAAAAAATTTACCCTTTAGAGATAGGGATGTTTGCTTGAAACTGCCAATAAGTATCGATAATATACATAGACAGTGGTCACTGGTCATCACCATGAAAACAATCGCACGACACGACCCTCGCTCTATGTAGGCGCGCGCGAACACATGCCAAGATTCTAAATATAATATTATATTTTTTTATTAGTAGGTCCTTTTCAGGGCAATAATGTAAATAAATTCAAATTTATTTATTTTGCAAATATATTATAATAGCTCTTTTACCATAAACTGGATCTTGATTGGATGCCAACATTGCCAACCCAACCACTCTCTATCGGCTTATTAAAATCTGTAGTCTGCGAAGTGTCTTATTTAAATAGGTTTGCCTAAACATGAAACCCGGCACACCCGGCACCCGCATACGCGTATGCTCCACATCCACCACAGCCCCGATTACGGTAATTTTTAACGTCTCCAATCCAGACGCGTTTCATCGATTCTGAATAATAAATAAATAATAATAATAAATCTTTGGACAATTTCACACAGCGCCAGCTAGCCCCAAAGTAAGCAGCTTAATGCTTGTGTTGTGGGTGCTAGCTTAACGGATATACCTACTACTTATATACTTTTTTTTTTAAATACATACATATTATACAAAGTAACACCCAGACCCGTCATAGAAATTAAAATTCATCATTTCAATTTCTGCCCGGCCGGGAATCGAACCCGGGACCTCTCGGCATAGTAGTCCGCTCTGAACCACTACACCAAACGGCCGACACATGAAGCTACAGATAAAAATGGAGGCCACACTCCGAATACATACTTGAAGCACAAACTAAGTATCTCTATCTCGCTCTCTGTGGGCAGACTCGCTCTTTCTAAATAAACAAAAAATATAAAATTGCTCAAATTCAATGAAACCAATGTAAAATCTTTATTTCTTCACATAGTTATCATTAAAAATGATAAGTGTAATTACTGGTAAAACGTTTTAGGAAGAAATTACTGTAAAAAATGTGAAAAATGTTTACAATGATCCAATGTCGGAAATCACGAAACAAACACTTACGCGTGGAATCTTATGTCACTTCCAGGACACCACGTACTACCGCAACCACGCACTACAAAATTTTGCACCAATTCTTGTGATAAAACAATGATTATTTCCTGTAAACAATCTCAAACGAATTTAACTGCTTAATAAACAAAATAGTAAACAACCGCCATGATGGGCCGGATTGGGCCGATGTTGCCACATGGTACCGATTTTTTGGTTTTAAAATGTTTGTCGTAGTCCAGGGTAGGTCTAAACGGTGAGCAAATACGCGCGCGATATTGTTTTTCTGTAATAGACAAAATTCCACGCGAGCGAAGCCGCGGGCGGAAAGCTAGTATGTAATAGAAAGAGAGGTCAATAAGTCAAAATGACTAGCATGCAACTACTCGCGTATAAATTGTAATCACGCACTTATTACAATACATACATGATTAGTCCGTATGCGTACTGGCGATGTATATTTTGGAGGAAGATAATTGACCTAAGTCACTACAAAGTATACGCGAGCAGTACGCAGCGTATGCGTACTGGTCGTGTATAGTTTGGAGGAGCTTAGTAAAAAAAGTCATATCCAAACTATACTCGATTAGTTTCACACCCTTGCGTTCTGGCTATGTATAGAATGGAAAGACGCCTCTCCGTCCCGCTCATACCTTTTAAAATGGCTTCTCCACCTCACTTAAGCCAGAAACTTAAATTTTGGGCACATTAGAATAATATTTTTAACCAACTAAGGTAGATAAAATTGTCGACAATTACAGCAAGATTTTACTAAGTGTTATACCATTTTGGAATCCTTACTAAATGCGCCAAATTATAACGTCACTTGCCACACTCGCGTAGTACAATTTTTTTCAGTACAGTCAGTTTAAACTAGGCAAAATTTTTATTTTGAAATTTTTTTTGAGAAAAATGTATTTTTTTCATCCAAGCTGGAGCAGCTGGTTTTGTAATTTTGATAACAATTTAGAGAAGCATTATTAAGGGTTACATAACAAAAAAAAATTTGGAAAAAGTGAAGATTTGTGGCAACACGAGCAAAAGGACCGTCACATGGAGTAGAATTTTTTGTTTTTTTTTAAATGCCTATTATTTTTAAAATATGCCACATAGATTTTTTTCTATATTTTTCTGATAACCAGCACAACTTGCCTCAACACCCAGTTCCGGCTTGACGTTACATTACGGGACACCCTGTATACGTAGAACGTAGATAAATAGAACTACGTAATAAAGTATAGTTTTTGAGATCGAGCAGCTTCGCACTTGAAACTAAACCTTTTTGGGAAATCAGGAATCAGTACATTATTTCATGTGATAACCTTCCAGTGAGTACTTTCTGAGCCTTCACTTAAACTATTTAAATTCACTAAACTTAGCTAAAAAATAAAACTTATTTATTTCAAACCTTTTGCATTTCAGTCCACAGCATAGAGGAATTAACGGTCCACAGGCGTACATTTCTGAACGAAAATGGTTTTCATCACAGATATGGATTGTTTTCATGGTGTCACTTTGACAGCTGATATCTGTCAAAAAAGACAAGTTAGAACAAAAATAAACAGTGCATTTATAAGGAATATAATAAATTAATTAAAATAAATGAACTTGATCTAGTAATATACGTGTGATCAATAAAAAATAGGCTCTATGGCGCTCTTGATATAAAAAATCTATGCATTGGACTAAATGTTAGTTTTTACTTTGAAAATCGCACGTGGGGAAGACACGTTTTTAAATTGATTTTCGAAGCAATTATTATTTATTGAATGTTGATAATCGGTGCTAATTTCAAGTCTATTACTTACTTCAGTATGGACTTATAAAATAGATCAATTACCGATATTATTTAAATTATAACCTAAAAATTATAGACTCAATACTCAATACTCAATAAGTTTATTGCTTCGGTAACTTGTGTTCAGTTCATAATATACTTAATAACAAACACAAATTATCTTTAAAAACAGAACCACCATGGTAGAAGCTGAAATGTAAGTACCTATTATGATGATAAAATTAGTCTAGAAAGAAATAAAATATAATACAAAGTTTCATCATCCATCCTTTAGTTTTTATAAAGTTTAACAAGCAACCAAATCTTTTCTTTATATCATGGGTTTCTTCCTTGATGTGTTTTAGTATGGAGAAGCCGTCACCTAAGAAAACTGTAACAAGAAAGAGGAAGAAGAAGACAAAATCTCCCTTAGAAGAAAAGACCATGAAACTGGACGTGATTTCCGAGCCAGTGGTGCTTACAAAGCATAATGCAGGTACTGTGAAACTAGCAAAAATTATTGAGGATTGAATAAACAAGCAATGGACGGCCTACGGCTGAGATGATGATGATGATGAAAAGCATAACAATCATAGTCTGAAAAGTGTAGATATAGTACATTGTTCAAAATTGTACATTTTGTACTCAGTACTCAATACTTGATAAGTACTCAATAAGCCAAAATGACAATGTTAATAGAGTTGGTACTTTAGAGATAGGAATCTGGGTGTATCTTTGTCCTCATCACCTCTAAAAATCAAACAACATTGTCACATCTTATGTGCCTGCTTATGATGATTATGGCATTCTTCTAGCTAAAACATTACAATGAAATGTACAATTAATTAAAGTTTAAGAATTTAATTTAATTAACATCTTAATTGTAAATTGTACCTAATCTTTGCAAATAATACTTTAAGTTTGACTTTACCATTAATTTCCACAGGAGTACAGAAAACAGAATGCCCCAAAGTGATGTTCGAAGGCCTGTCAATGGATGAGATTGGCGAGAGGTATCCAGTGCTGAAGAACGAAGAGTTGGTGCAACGGTTCTTGAATGTACCCATGAATAACAATCAGAAAGGTATGTTTTCTCTATACTCTTAATTACCTATTAATCTAAATTTTTTTTTTTTTTTTTGCGCTCATCTGCAATCAGTCCCAAACTATAAGCAGATTTGTTCCATGCAGTTTTGACATGTTGAAGGAGCTCCCCAGCAGGATACTCCTCATTCACCATCTGTCACCAAGTATATCGTGGCGCTTCAGTCGTTTAGTGTAGCTGATGGTTGCCAACGCAGTAGCCAACTGATTTGGGTGATTTTCCAGTCGCGTTTTATATTTATTCCCTGTCAGCTTTAGCTCCTCCCTAACAGTTCTCATGCTCAGAGCTTCGTGGATTTCAGTGTTGGTAATGAACCATGGTGCATTTGAGATGGTTCTTAGGATGCCATTCTGCAGTCTCTGCACTATGTTTATGTTAGAGTCACTAGCACTTCCCCACAGCTGTGCGCCGTACATCCATATTGGTTTCAGGATCACTTTGTATATCAACAGTTTGTTGTCGATCGACAGTTTGGAGTTACGTGCCATTAGCCAGTAGATATTCCTAAACCGTATATTCAGCTCGTCTCTTTTTGTTTTGATGTGTTTTTTCCAGGTCAGCCTTTTGTCCAGATGCATACCGAGGTATCGAACAGATTCACTCTGTGGCAATACATTGCCTCCCATTTTCACTGGAGCGCAGCTTCCCCTCCTTAATGTGAACGTGACATGCACGGATTTAGTTGTGCTGGCTTTTATTCTCCATTTCTGGATCCATTCGTCGACTTTGTCAAGGCTATTTTGCAAGACGGCGGATGCTGCAATTGGATCCTTGCTGCTTGCTAGGATTGCAGTGTCATCAGCAAATGTAGCCGTTGTTACATCTTGTGTTTCTGGGAGGTCAGCAGTGTAGATAGTATATAATACGGGGCCAAGCACAGATCCTTGTGGAACTCCCGCCATTACATCTTTTATAACAGACAGTTCTCCGTCCTCTCTCACCTGGAAAATTCTGTTTGTGAGGTATGACTCCATCAATAGGTAAAAACTATGCGGTAGGTATGTTTTTATTTTGTAGAGGAGGCCTCTATGCCACACTTTATCAAAGGCTGCCTGGATATCCAAGAATACAGCGGAGCAGTATTCCTTTTTTTCGAAGGACTGTCTTATTCTATCACACACCCGATGCACCTGTTCTACCGTAGAGTGCTGCTGTCTAAAACCAAACTGGTGTTGAGGTATTGTTAGGTTTTCATTGAGTATGGGTGATATTCTGCTCAAGAGGATCCTCTCAAACACTTTAGACAGCACAGGCAAGAGGCTTATGGGTCTGTACGACGAGGGGTCCTCCGGGGGCTTTCCCGGTTTGTGTATCATTGTTACTATTGATACCTTCCATAATCTGGGAAAATATTGTACTCGAAGCATACCGTTAAAGAGAACGACCAGGAAAACCAATGCCTTCCTGGGGAGTTGCATGATAATTTCTTTTGTAATGAGATCGAATCCAGGGGCCTTTCTGTTTTGTAATCTGTATACGGTTCTCTTCAGTTCCCCAACTGTGACCGGTCTTGGTGGAATGGACAGTTGCAGGTCCTGCTGCAGTGTACATTCGACCTCATTTTCAAACTCCGCGTTGCTGCCTTCATTAGGTGTAAAAATGGTGGATAGGTGTTTTGCAAAAACGTTGGCTTTTTCTTTACTTGTCCTAGTCCAACCAACCTGTGCCCTTAGGGGGCATTTATATTGCTGTGGCCTATTCAACTCCTTTGTAAACTTCCAGAGAGAGTACTCTGTGGATTTTGTGGCAGTTAAATTTTCCAGTTTGTCCCTCAGTGTGGCATCATTTATAATATCTATTGAGTTTTTCAACTCTCTAATGGCTTTGTTTAGTGCAGTCTTGTCACTTTTATGCCCAGTTTGGTGCCATATCCTACGTAGTTTTCTCTTCTCTAGTATTTGGCGTTTGATCTCGAGAGGTAAGTTCCCACCCACTTTGCAATTTGATTCTTTTTTTAGGGGAGTGTTGATCCAGCAAGCCCTTTGTATTAGATTAGTAATATATTGGGTTGCGTCATCTATCTCGTCTGGTGTTTTCAGGGATACTTTTATCTCGATGCATTCGTCAATGTATTCTCTGAAGCCTTCCCAATCAGTGAGGTTGTTGCACAAGGTTTCAGATTTCTCATGGCTAATGATAGTCGTACTAATAGTAAGAAGAACAGGAGTGTGGTCGGAGCTACTGTCTAAGCTGGATTCCGCCTTCATGTAATTTGCCGAAAGTCCCTTTGTCACGAAGAAGTCCAACAAATCTGGTTTTTTATTTGGATCTGAGGGCCAATACGTTGGTTCTCCTGATGAAATGCAGTTGAGGTTGTTTTCGTCGAGGCTTAGTTTTAGTTGCCTGCCTCTAGTTGTTGTTAGCCTAGATCCCCAGTATGTATTTTTGGCGTTCCAGTCACCACCAGCCACATATCTTCCCCCCAATGTTGAGAAGTATTCCGTGAAGTTTGTTGAACTTATTGTATGTCTGGGCGGACAGTATACCGCCGACAGGTTAAGCTGTCCACAGCCGCTTTCCACCGCAATAGTCGTAGCCTGAATGTGATTCGTTTTAAATTCTGGAAGCACTTGGTGCTTGATGGAATTTCTTAAGATAGATATAAGTAGGTATTTGACTCAAGTTTTTGTTCCAACTTTGCCCTCCATTTTTATCTTTAGCTTCATGGGCCGACATCTGTTTACGTCAGCTGTTTTGACCAATCGTATCGCAGAATTATGAAGCGCGTCTGGATTGGAGACGTTAAAAATTACCATAATCGGGGCTCAGTGCCCCGATTGCGCTAATTTTTAACGTCTCCAATTCATTAGCGCTTCTTCTCCTCCAGTTGCACTCCGTTTTTTATTTCAGCTGAGGTGCAAATTCGGTATCCCGGTAATAGACGTACCTTCCTAGTATTTTCATTGTCACATGAGATATTTAGCTAAAATTGAAGGTCAATTTCAAAAAGAATCAGGGCCCAGCACAGCATTGAATAGTGATCGCTCGCAATGCTATGAAATGCTAGCTAGGTAATTAAGTACGAAAAAATCATAGTTTATTAGGAGGAAATTATATCGATACTTTCGCCCTAACCTTATAGATGCACATCACTAATTAATTATCAGCTGATTGTCATATTTGTATGTCAGTTTCATTCATTCAAATATTTATTTTCTTCTCTTTTAATTTATTTTCTTGATTTTCTTCTGCTTGAATGATTTCGATTATGAATACTAGAAATATATTTCGAATGTGCAATAAAATGATAATACCATCAATATCGTCGAGGAGCTACGGCTACAAAGTAATAAAAAGACCGGATCCTAAAACATTGAAAATGCCTGCACCGGGCTCGGCTCCTAGTTTAATGGAAATAATTAAAGAGAAGATCCGTCTAAATGGGCCTATAACAGTGGCCGAGTACATGCACATAGTGATAACGAACCCTACTGAAGGATATTACATGAAGAAGGAAGTGATTGGCGAAGCAGGGGATTTCATAACCTCTCCAGAAATAAGTCAGCTGTTTGGAGAAATCCTAGCCATCTGGTTTTATGCAGAGACGCAGAAAATGGGTTTCGGCAAACCCTTGAATATCGTTGAACTTGGTCCCGGGAAAGGAACTTTAATGGTCGACATTTTAAGGGTATAAAAAATATCACTATCATTATTCCATACTGTTAAAGATAGAAATTATAATGTAAAGTATTTCGTTTTAGTATTAATTTCTAATTGTATTGGTTTTCGTTCAAGGTTCTTAATCGTCTTGGCTATGAATCAACCAATGTGAGCCTACACTTAGTTGAAGTCTCATCTACGATGCAAAATGTGCAAGCAAACAGGCTTTGTATATCACACAGAGCTACTGATATTGAATCTCCATATAATTATGAGGTAATCATGATTTTTGTATAGTATTCTAACCCTGGGTTGCACCATTTTACTTTAGTTCGGTCTTACTGTTATGGTTAAAGCTAAAGTGGTGTAACTGAGGCTTAGTTTTGTAATTGTAACTTACATCTTACTTAATAAATGAATATTTATTTTTCAGGGTGAAACGTTAAGCGGTATCAAAGTATACTGGTATAATGACTTGAAAAAGGTGCCACATGAATTTTCCTGGTATATAGCCCATGAATTCTTTGATGTACTTCCCATTCATAAGTTTCAGGTATAGTGAAGAGATACATAAATGTTTTGTATAAAGATCATACTTAGTTTTTTTTTAAATACATGAATGTTTAGAAATTTTTGACAAGTTGCAAATATTTCTAACACTATTGGTTAAATAATTAAACTATCCCTTGTTCTAGAAAACTGAAGATGGCTGGAAAGAAATATTAATAGACATAGATGAAACTGGTAAACTTTATTATAGAATATCAGCAAAAGAAACACAATCAGTAAAGGTATTACTGCGACCACCACTGGACTCTGGAGACCGAACTGAAATTGAAGTCAGTCCAAGAAGTCTCGGTATCGCTAGACAACTTGCTCAGAGAGTTGATGAGTGTGGAGGAATAGCGTTGATCGCTGACTACGGCCATGAAGGTGAAAAAGGAGACACATTTAGGGTATGTATATTTAGTGTAATATAAAAGGTTTTTTAATAATTAGATTAAAAGTTGCAATAGTAGTCTGTCTTCTGGAAAATTTAAACCATATTGCAACCTCTCTTAGTAAATATTTTGACCATACAGCAATAGTAGGCAATTTAAGAGAAACAAATCTTCTTTACCCGGAAGCTTATTACAAAATTTACAATAACCATTCTTTAACCTTTCAGGCGTTCCATAAGCATAAAGTGGTAGACCCATTAGAGAACCCTGGTGCCAGTGACCTCACCGCTGATGTGGATTTCATGCAGCTTAGAATCGCAGCTGCCAAAACTCCAAGCGATGACAACTATGCCATAGTAATGGGCCCTGTGCAACAGAACGATTTCTTGGAAAGAATGCAGGCACGAGTGCGTTTGCAGGTGAGATTTCGTGGAAGATTTGATACCTGAATATTATTATTCATTTTCAATGGCCTCCATGGTGCATTTAGCCAATGTTGAGTGTTTAAACACACACAGTGCCAATAGAAATGTTTATAGATAAAAATTGATAAAATACTGTCAATTAATAAACAAAATATTTTACAGGTACTGATGGACAATGCTAAGACAGAAGAAGAGAAAGAAAAAATCAAAAGTGCATACGAGATGCTAGTGGATCCTAAAAAAATGGGCGAAAGATTTAAATTTATGGCATTGTACCCATCTTCCATGGAAAAGATATTGGAGCAGCATCCGCCTTTAGGTTTTTCTGTACCTAAACCCTAGTTATAAAATAATTGATATAAATACTGTAAATATTATTTAAAAATATACATAACGTTTGTTTTTATTAAAAGTTTTTTTTTACTATCAAATTACTATAATTGAAATCTTTGACTTTAAATACTTTTAAATTTACTTTAAATATTAAAAGTCAATTTAAAGTGCTATTCCAAAAAATATTTAGAAATGGACACAGAGTTTCACTCGTGTACTTTATTTTATTAATTGGGTTGCCTTTATGAATGATATACAGGGTGGAATTTTGTAATGCCACCTGGAGGGAAAGTACTCTTAATACTGTACATAAAATTAACTTTAAAAAAAAATAAAACCGACTTCAAATGCGTGAACACAAAAAAAACTGAAAATTGCGTATAAAAAAGTTCATCCCCAATTTTCCACCCTTGGGGGTATATTGCGTATAAAAAAGTTCATCCCCAATTTTCCACCCTTGGGGGTGAAATATTTTCTTCAAATTCGCATGAAACCACCCTTTTGATAATACCTATTCAACAAAAAAATAATCGTTCAAATTGATTTATAATCGGCGGAGATATTGCGTATAAAAAAGTTCATCCCCAATTTTCCACCCTTGGGGGTTGTTTTTTCTATTATTAAATTTAAATGGGACCACCCTTGAGGTATTACCTATACGCCGAAAAAAGATTTGTTCAAATCGGTTCATAATTGGCGGAGTTATCGCGTAACAAACATAGAAAAAAAAAAACATACGGGTCGAATTGAAAACCTCCTCCTTTTTTTTGAAGTCGGTTGAAAATTTACTGAAAGAAAACATTCCTTTATTTTTTAAAAGAAAGAGAGCTGCATTCAAAGATTTTCGAATTTTTTTCGAAAATTCACTACCATACCATACAATTTACTGCACATAATTAAAATAATTTAAGATTTCATGGTTTTCCTTTCATTTCATGTATCAAGTTTGTTAGAAAGATTTCATCCTTATACTTAACCATAACGATCGATGCAATAAAAATACAGGGTGTAATTTTTAACAGATTTTAGTTGGTTCGGTTCCCAGGTGTGGCAAGCAAATTTTTTTGAAATCTTTCTATTTCTTTTCAAAAATAAAGGAATGTTTTCTTTGAGAAAAAAATTCTATCTACAATATTAGGAGTACTTTCCCTCCAGGTGGCATTACAAAATTCCACCCTGTATAATGTGAATTTGTGAATGTGATGACTGATGATGATACCCCTGTCTGTGCCTCCATATCTGTGGTGCCTCCTGTTCCTATCCTGTGATTTTTCTCTATACCAGTAAAAGGTTAAAAAGTCTGCTAAACCTTTTTTCTGTGTTCGATTCAACAATTTAATTGAATTTTATAGCCTGACCAGGAACATAAAAACCCTGGCACAGAGGCGCGTCAATTGCATTTGATAGTGCAACACTGAGTACAGTCGTACCTGTGTTAAATTAATAGGCTAACTTTATGTATCAGGATTCAGTATTACGGGCTAATTTGATATTCTCATAAATTAACGAAAAAATATTATTATAGGTAACCTGATTTAAATAAATTAAATGAAACCATCAATCGAGCTAGTACAATTTATTTTATTATTCATTGATAATCAAATTCAGAACTTGAATATTCAACTGCAATGTCTGCTCATGAACGCTTCAAACTCGGTACTTCTTTCCCAACCCCATAAAATTCAACACTTAGAAAGTGACAAAAAATGTTAAAATAGGTATTTGAAACAAACCACAGCTAATTTTCATAGTGGACTGTACTATACGATAAACATGTCAGTCAATTTGACAACCTTTGTCGGAAACATTATTCAATGAAAATATTGTCCAAACCCTTAGTATTTCTCTTCGACAAATACTTTAACACATTGTGAACCACTTTTCTTTCACGACTATAAAAATATTTTAGCAATTTAATTCATAAAACCAATTGCGCACATTTAAAATATACTTTGTTTACACTTTGACAGCAATAGACTGACATGCAAGGTGACATGTCAATGAAGTTTTCAGTTACTGTTGCCATTAAAAGAAATTAGTACCATTAGTTTTCCGCAACATGGCGAGGGTTTTTATGTTCCTGGTCAGGCTATAAGAACGATTATTTACCACTGCCCCATCCCTAAAAAGAGCTGTCAAATCTAGTTAAATAATCTGTCAAATTCTCAGACGAAGTGTGAGAATTTTTATTTGCAGTTTCAATTAATTTTATTTTGTTCTTGTGTTTCTGGGAGTATACGGTCTAAATATTATTACTTACAAAATATAGTACTAGTAGTAATACATGTTGAAGAGATAGTGCGCAGTCCATGCCATGCGTTATTTTGTGGCTATGGTAGGTTATGTTTTGATTTGAACGTATACTTAGAACGTTTAAAAACCGCGTGTGGCATTTAAAAACACACTAATAAAATGACTCAGAAATTTCAACAGGAGGCAGAAGCCAGCGAAAACACAAAATATAAGGATGGAGTCAACAGGAACGCTAGGCTTATTGTTCGAAATATATCCTTCAAGGCGACTGAAGACAGTTTGCGGGATCACTTCTCCCAATACGGGACCGTGGAAGAAGTGAAACTGCTTCGGAAGCCCGACGGGAAGCTGGTGGGATGTGGCTTCGTGCATTACACACACGTGCCCATGGCCAACAAGGCTATAACTGCTACTAATAAAAAACCATTTCTAGGTAAAGTACTTATTTTATCTTGACTGTGAGTTATTTTCACTGTAAATGCCTTAAAAAAGTGATCAAAACTTAATTTCATACCTATATTAAAATACCACATGCTGCACATTATTAATACTGTTATTCTAACTTCTGATTGATTGCACGGTACAAGAAGAAGAAAAACAATGTTGTCAATCAGATGATAATATTCGATAACAAATAAATTTCAGACCGTCCCATTTACGTCTCTTGGGCAGTGCCCAGGCATAAATATGGGGAGAATGCAGAGCAGGACCAACCTCCCAAGAAGAGTGCAACTTTTGGTGATTACGAAAAAATTACAGTTAAGGGTAAGTTACGGAATACTTTCAAATATCTTCAAAATTAAATGATGATGTCTGTTAATTCAATTTGATATTTTAAACCATTTTTGTTTTAGATGAAGATCAAACCAAATCAGACAAGGATAAAAATAAACAACGTATCAACCGCAATGCACGTCTTATCATAAGAAATGTGAGCTTCAAAGCCACTGAAGAATCCTTGAAGGAGCATTTCCAAACCTACGGTGATATATTGGAGGTGAAACTTCTCAAGAAACCGGATGGCAAACTGGTTGGGTGTGCGTTCGTACATTTCAAGAATGTGCCAATGGCCAAGAAAGCTCTGTTGAGCACTAACATGAAGCCATTTTTGGGTGTGTATCAAAAATTCATCAATATTATTTAAGTTTCATCATCTTACTTATATTTTCTACATTTGATAGATAGATAGTGTCTGTCTTATCCCACTGCTGAGCTAAGACCTTTGCAGCTCCAATAAACGTAGTTTAATATCAATACAGTCTCCTCTATCTTGTTTTAGTTAATTTTCATCCTCTGCTCCATATTTCCAGGCCGTCCAATATCCGTGGACTGGGCGGTGGCCAAGGACAAGTACATGCAGCACATCGTGAACCAGCAGCTGGAGATGCAAGAGGATGTCAAGAAGGAAGACTCCGACAGCGACGAAGATGAGCCTCCACTAAACATCTCCAATGACGATGTGAAGGCTGAGATTAAAAGTAATTTTACGTTATACTTTAGGCCAGCGGTTCCCGAATGGTGGTCCGCGGAACCCTGGGGTTCCGTGGAAAGGCCGCAAGGGTTCCGTAAAAAATATTATCCCACGTTTCGTGACCGACGTTGTTCGCTCGCACCGACTTGTTTACGCACAAGGGAGGGGCAGGGCGTGCGGGCGGAGTAGTACGGGGGTTCCGCTAGGAAAAGTATAATCAATTAGGGTTCCTTGGCAAAAAAAAATTGGGAAACCCTGCATTAGGCAGTCTTCATCCATTGATTTATAAGGTTACACACCAACGCCGCCAAGACAACTAGGAGTCGGAGTGGTCGCCATGGCCGAAATCGGTCGGATGGATCACTCACTCACTCACTCACTCACTATAAGGTTACAGCCGAAAGACGTCCACTGCTGGACAAAGGCCTCCCCCAAGGTTTTCCACATAGACCGGCCCTGCGCCCGCAGCTCCCGCGACCTTCACCAGATCGTCGGTCCACCTAGTGGGAAACCTGCCCACACTAACGTCTTTCGGCTCGTGGTCACCACTTAAGAATTTTTCTGCCCCAGGCAAGATTTGATCATTTTTCAATCAATTTTAGGTGAATCAGATGGTGATTCTGTAAAAGAAGAGGATGATTCTTCAGCAGAAAGTGATGATGAAGACGATAAAAGCGATGATGAAGATAGTGATGATGAAAAAGATGATGAGGACCAGGAGGAGGAAGAAGATGATGTTGATGATGATCAAAGCCAAACCAGCACTAAACCGGAATGGAAGCGGTAAGTTCATGATCAATATTATGGTGGTTTCTTTACTCTATTGCTCTATCTTGACCTTCATTCTTCCTTCCTGGGTGGGATAATTTTTATAATCATAAAACAGTTATTGCTAATAAACATTGTGCCAAAGTTAAACAAGAACAAGGGGCTAATGGGACTTTTAGTAATTTGTAAAACCAAAAATTAATAATAATCTTTTTTTTTAAAGTGGTTGCAGGGAAAACTGTTATAATAACAGCCCCTTAATAATTAGCCCCTTTTGAGGGCACTCATACATGTCCCAAATGTAGTTTACTTTACTTTTTAACAAGGCTACTATTCCCTCCACTCATTCCCACTTTGCAACCTCTGTGTAGTCAGGATCTACAGCTTGACAGCCAATAAAAACTTAAGTGAAGGTCAAGTTTGTCCCAAAAACTACTTGCGACAACATATGGTTGGTCCTGAAAAGTTGGGAAGCTTCTCATGATACAGTAGAATCCCGATTATCCGGATAATCGATTTCAAAGGAAAATCAAACAAATATTTACTTTTTACAATAGAAAGGGTTTTCAATACATCATTTTAGACCATTGGATGAATCCATTTCTTATAACAATGAACCAAGACGACGTCTGTACCGTGTTACGGTGGCGGCGCCTTGCCGTTTTGATGGGTCCAGACCCTAAATCGGTAATTAGAACCGGGAAGAATGAATGAATCCGGATAATCGATATTCTACTGTATAACTTTTCCGACAACCACCAACATATCGGCTGAGAAGCAGCAGTAGTCAGTACCAACTATCTCTATCTCGCCAGGACCCAGCTGAACGATGCAGAGGACGGCTGCACAGTGTTCGTCAGCAACGTGCCGTTTAGCGTGGACAGCGCACAGTTGCGGGAATTCGCGGAGGGCACCGCGCCCGTGCGCTATGCGCTCGTCTGCGTCGATAAGCTCACCGAGCACTCCAAGGGCTCGGGCTTCATCAAGTTTACCGTGAGTCGCTTGTTCCTTACTAGCATCTGCCACATATCTCAACAAGTTCACAAATCATCAGATCCATCTGCCATATTTGCCACTCTCACTTGTTTCCACGGTTGGATCATTTGAGTCCAAATGGGTATGTGCAAATACTCCACTGTAAATGAGTGTTCAATTTAATATTTATATGAGAGAGGTCTCTCAATATGATTGTCTACCTAACATTATTATTGTTTTCTTTTACAAATAGCTTCGCTGTTCTTCGTTTCAATGAAGCGATTTCGAAATGGTAACGTGTACGCGGACTATTTCCTCGTCTGACGTCTACAACAGGTCATATTATTATAGCATCCTCTGCAGGGAGTACTATCATATAGTATCACGACATAAACTTTCTTGCCGCAGAACACGGCTTCCGTTCGGATCATATAGCATCTACTGAAGGAGTGCCGCAGGCAAACTTGTATACAGTGAAGGACTACCGTGACGTCACCCGTAACCCTTTGCAGAACCAGGAGGACGCGGACAAGTTCCTGGCACTGCCGGCGGCGTCGCTACGACTGGATGGACAGACGCTGCAGGCGCGGCCGGCGCTGCGCCGCGACAGCCTGCTCAAGCAGCCGCGCCAGCCCAAGGACAACCGCAACCTGTACCTCGTCAAGGAGGGCGGTGAGTGCATGCTGTAGCGACTGGACGGACAGACGCTGCGGCTGGAGGGACAGACGCTGCAAGCGCGGCCGCAACCCGTACCTCGTCAAGGAGGGCGGTGAGTGCATGCTGTAGCGACTGGACGGACAGACGCTGCGGCTGGAGGGACAGACGCTGCAGGCGTGGCCGCAACCCGTACCTCGTCAAGGAGGGCGGTGAGTGCATGCTGTAGCGACTGGACGGACAGACGCTGCGACTGGACGGACAGACGCTGCGGCTGGAGGGACAGACGCTGCGGCTGGATGGACAGACGCTGCAGGCGCGGCCTCAACCTGTACCTCGTCAAGGAGGGCGGTGAGTGTACTGCTGTAGCGACTGGACGGACAGACGCTGCGGCTGGATGGACAGACGCTGCGGCTGGATGGACAGACGCTGCGACTGGATGGACAGACGCTGCAAGCGCGGCCGCAACCTGTACCTCGTCAAGGAGGGCGGTGAGTGTACTACTATAGCGACTGGACGGACAGACGCTGCGGCTGGAGGGACAGACGCTGCAAGCGCGGCCGCAACCTGTACCTCGTCAAGGAGGGCGGTGAGTGTACTACTATAGCGACTGGACGGACAGACGCTGCGGCTGGATGGACAGACGCTGCAAGCGCGGCCGCAACCTGTACCTCGTCAAGGAGGGCGGTGAGTGCATGCTATAGCGACTGGACGGACAGACGCTGCGGCTGGATGGACAGACGCTGCAAGCGCGGCCGCAACCCGTACCTCGTCAAGGAGGGCGGTGAGTGCCCCATGCCATGTGCAATCAAACCTTTACATTATAGGAACATTTCGACATCATTTTTGTTCAGAGCAGCCCAAGGACAATCGCAACTTGTATCTCGTCAAGGAGGGCGGTGAGTGCCACGTCATGAGGCGCCAATAATCGTACCTTTATACTATAGGAACATTTCGACATCATTTTTGTTTAGAGCGGTTTATAACAACCGCATCTTGTACCCGATTAAGAAGGTGGTGGTCACTACACTAGTGTTCGGACTTGGCGCTAACAATCATACTATTATGGTACGCCGCAGGCACGGGATTCTTCTATTGGTCTACTATTGAAAATATTCTTAGCAGTCATTCCATTGATAACAGAAACCTTCAACCACACCAACGCGTAACGCGCAAGTTCAGGCGACCTGTCATTTCCCAATGATCGCGTCGGCGAAGGCGATCTGCACGCGTTGGTAAAGCATAACAGTTAGGCTAAGAACTCACGGCGCGAATTTCACCCGCGCCCGCGGCGGTTGTGGAATTGCGGTTTTATTTCAAAACTCACGGGAGCGGTTATTTGCGCGGTTATTCTAAGAACGCGCCCGCCGCGGGTGAAAATCGCGCCGCGCGCTAAGACACTGGTCAAAAATGGTCGCCCACCGATCGGGCGGTTATCCCGACCCGCGTGATTCTTCCGCGCCCGTTGTGCATTAGTTTTTACGTATCTGCATTCTACAGAAACTGCGGGCCCGCAACATGGGTTCTTAGCCTTACGAACTTAATAATGGGAGCACGTTCACATCGCCTGGCAGCGTCAGCTTACCTGACCTCTCGTGGCAGCGTCAGCTGACCGTGACTTCGTGTGCTGCGTGTCTCGCTAATGTCGTGTAGCTGCATCAGCTCTCTTGACGCTAAAACCACGTACGTAGCTTGTACTGGATGCCCTAACTGACGTGTCCTTGTGTCCCGCAGTGGTGGCAGCGGGCAGCCGAGCGGCGCTGGGCGTGTCGAGCTCGGACATGGCCAAGCGGCTGGCGCTCGAGCGTAGCAAGACCCAGATGCTTAAGAACCTCAACAGGTATGTATTGTAGACTTATACATATTTACTTTTGCTTCATAGTGAGACTATCACAACGTGATAATATTACACTCAACATCAAATAAACCGCACCTTCCGCGACGCGAACTTTAAAGATTTTCTTCTGAAACAATCATGGTGCCCCAACAATATTTGAAAGCCCAATAAATAAACATACACATTTAATTTTTTCATAAACACTTAACAGGTACCATAAATATGACTTGAAAAAAGGCCTCACTTGGGGCTCACCTATGGGATCAATTAGACCAATTTTTGTGGTTATAAAACCAAATAATCATCTTACGTGTCTTTTTTAACAGATGGATAGCGATTAATCCCAATTTAACAGTTTTATAGCCATAAAATCCTTCTAAAAACACATTTTTGGGGTAAAAACCTTTCCTTTAATGAAATTAAGTTTAGAACTAGGCTTTCAAATGGTACCAATGTTGGTGGGAAGTGGGGATGCACACGTTTGATAAGTGCTTGTCGCGGGAGGTGCGGTTTATTTGATGCCGAGTGTAGTATTTGTAAACACCTATGTTTCACAATAAATAATTTTGAATTTAAATGCACATCACCTTTACCCCAAATACATTTCATTCATACTAACCCATGGATCAACTGTAATCTGATTAATAAAATATTTGAATTTGAAAATAAAGACTGAATTTTTTTGTCGGCCGAAAGTCCTAGAGAGAAAGAGAGACTAAACATTTTTGGGAGTCTGAAATTCACTGAGATTTAGATATAGAGGTATAAACTACCAACTCATGTATTGTATTCTGTACTTTTTGCGTGAATGAGTAAAAAAATAGTCTCACAAACTGCAACACTGAATATACCCGTAAAGGGAAAAAGTTACAGAGACTGAAAACTACTTCGATTTTCAGGGCTAGATGTGTTTTACAAAGTGTCTACTACAAATGTTCAACTGTGACGTGATACAATTTTAGTCCATTTTTGACCCGGTTCGCCAGTGTCGACTCTCACAGTGCGGGTCAGAAGTGCGGCTTAGTAATTACTTTTTTTCTAAAAAAGATGTCTCGTTTACTTCTCCAACTAAGCTAAAGTCCGGTCGCCGAGCACGTAGAATTTCGCACACTCACTGTGACCGCTCGTCACACATTCGCGACAGCGATATAATTACGCGCGAGCAATAAGAATGGGTAGCTTGGGGTCATTGGACGAAATTACCCGTGTTCGGCGACCGGACTTTTAAATTATGCTTATTTTCGGAGTGGTTTCAGCTCAATAGAACATCGTTTTTTCAGGTTCGTGTCCCGCTACCGGCTGGTGGTATCCAACCTGCCTCCCTCGTGGAATGACACTCGCTTGCGGCGGGTTTGCGTGGCGGCTGCGGGACGCGCCGCCGTCGTCACGGAGGCTCGTGTGATGCGTGACCTGCGCGCGCCGCTCGGGACAGACGGACAGCACCCGTGAGTCACATTACAGAATAGATCATGTTATTCACGAAGACGCGCCCCACCATTCTTCCGCTAATGTTTGAGTGTTATCGGTAGGTACACGCTAAATCATCTAT
This sequence comes from Ostrinia furnacalis, assembly GCF_004193835.3. Classification (NCBI taxonomy): domain Eukaryota; kingdom Metazoa; phylum Arthropoda; class Insecta; order Lepidoptera; family Crambidae; genus Ostrinia; species Ostrinia furnacalis. The sequence continues at coordinate 180,427 of NW_021131157.1, forward strand.
GAGTGCACACGCACACTACAATAATGACGCTCGGATTGCTCGAATCAAACTCCCCGCACCCCGCGCTTCTCTCTCGACCAAACATTGGTGGGGCGCGTCTTTGTGGATGAAACTATCTTAATAATATGTACAACGTAGTTTACAAAAGTTTTACGATTTTTCTTCGCGAAGGTATTAAAAAAATATCTACACAATACCGTCAACAATATGCTGTAATTTAGCTTGTCTCAAGAGTCGAGCACCGTTTCGTTTACTTATGTCAGTGATCGGTATAACTGTGCCGATGCGATACCGACACAAAATAGGGATTATAAAAATCTTTTTCAAATACCATTTCAATATAATTATTTGGATGTCATTAAAACTGTACGTTTTTTACAGGTCAAAAGGCTACGGCTTCGTAATGTTCACTCGACACGAAGATGCACTTACCTGCCTGAGAAAGTTGAACAACAACCCAGACATTATCGATCAGAACAATGTAAGTAACTTCCTGCCCCATACAACCAAACTGTGGAATGGACTGTCGACTGCGGTGTTTCCGGACGGATACGACCTGCAAGCTTTCAAGAGGAGAGCGTATCTTTACCTTAAAGGCCGGCAACGCACCTGTAACGCCACTGGGTCTGCTGGTGTCTATGGGCGACGGTAATCACTTACCATCAGGTGATCCGTCTGCTCGTTTGCCTCCAAAAAAAAAAAAAAAACAAGTTTATAAATATTCTTCCATGTGTAACTCTTACTGATTTAAGTTTATTTGACACAAAGCACAAAATAATCAATCTGACTGTAGTTGTTGCAATTCTCAAAGGCGAGTGAGCTTTACATGTGTGGTGGCTCGCTACTAGCGTTTTGACAGAAATGTCTATGCTGACACTATCGTTATGTGCATGTACACGTACACACACACACACACACACACACACACACACAAGTAAAGCTCACTCGCCTTCGTGAGTTGCAAGAACTATAACTGGCAATATTTTGAAGTGCTTCTTTCTTCTACTATTACCATATTAGATGGAGCTTGAGGTGGTTCTCTATCAAAAACATTATTTTCCAGAGGCCCATCGTCTCCTTTTCCATAGAAGATAGAACCGCGCTGAACGCCAGAAAGAAGCGTCTGGAAAAATCCATCGCCAACAACCCAACGGCCAACAAACCGGACAACGATAACCAATCGAAAAACAGGAAACGCAAAAACATGGCCCCGCCGGACGAGAGTTACGTGAAAAAAGGCAGATTCGATAAACCTAAAAACCATAATGATGACTTCGCTAAAAAGAGGTTAATGGGGAAGAAACATCAAAACCAAAATGAAAACAGCGCAGGGAAATTCGTAAGGAGACCAAGAAACGACGAATCTAATGAATACACTGGATTAACTGCTAAAGAGGGTTCTCAACACAAAATGAGGAGCAATCATAAATTGCGACAACAGGCGGACGTCCATAGACAACAGGTCAAAATGGAAAAGAAAAAAAGTAAGAAGGCCATGCGACTCAAAATGGCGGCCAAGGAAAGGGTGAAGCAGCCGAAACAGAAAATTAATAAAGCGCCCGGCAAGAAAAATAAAAGGAAGAAGTTCAAGTCGAATAATATTAGGGATATACTTAAGTAAATGTACATTATGTATTATATTCGTTTTTAAATACATTTAATTGTAAATATGTATTCAGTTTTTTTATTAATCATTTCTTTGGTAAGACCCGATACAAGTCATTCTTGAATATCATCATCATCATCAACAGCCCTTTACAGTCCACTGCTGGACTATGAGCCATAATCTCCACGCTAGGCAGGCGGGTTGGAGATTGCAGTTTAAAAGATTGATGTTTTTCAGAGAGCGCTGCTGCCCATTCTCTGTTTAATGTGTAGTCCCTAAGTCGCCTCTTACGACACCCGCGGGAAGAGTAGGAATATAATATTGTTTATTTAATAAAACAATTAAATAAGTACAAAATGTATTTACATGAATAATTATGGCGTCATTAACCAGCTATATTGAAGCTGTCTGAATAAATCTGTATAATAACCCACTATTTTATCTTTGTCCAGCAGTGGACGTCTCTTATTTGCTTGAAACTAACGAGCAGTGGCCGATTTACATATTTCCATCTTAGTTTTCTATCTAGTCCATCTACGCTAAGGTATTATGCTGCGGCGAGGCCACGACAAATATTTCTATGTATTGTTGTCTTTGTGTGATATCCATTTTGTAATAAATGAGTCACATAGAAGCAGAGCCAGCGACATTTTTTTTTGTTATGATACATTCAGTAAAAAAGTGGAGGCTGCTTCTATATGACTGAATCAAATGTTTTTTTCTTTTTAAATCACGGTACACACTACCGCAGCATTTTATAAATAATTTTAATTTCTATAGGGCAGAATTAATCCTAAATACCAATTTTATTGGCAATCCTATTGGTGACTGCCACTGCTCCCGAGGCCCGGTCATGACGTCATGACCGGGGCACGCGCACGCATCTTATCCGGGTGCGCGAGCAACTCCCGCGCAGTCAAATGGTCGTGCAGAAGTTGGAGGTACTCTTGCTGGTGTTTGTTGTAGTGCAGCACGTGCGGCGAGCGCTCCCAGCAGTGCCACGTGCACTGCAAGTATAATAAAGATGTTTAAAAACATAATCATCAGACTAAACCAGGGGTTCCCAACCTTTTCCACCCCGCGGCGGAGTTACTTTAGTATTTTTTTATCCCTTTGAAAAAGATACAGCCGAAAGAAATAAGCATATTTAATGATAGTAGTTAGGTTTAGGTAGATAGGAACATAAATTAAAACATCTATCTACAATATGAAATTTCTACGGCGCCGCACGAGGGCGCCCCAGGACGCACACTTTGGTAAGCCTAAACAGTTTTGTTGCATCTCTATTATAACTACGTAAAAGATAAAAAGACCTCAATATTTATGTGCTCTATTTTGTACATCCACATTCTACAGTGCTTTCAAACCTGCCTGCGAAACCTGTATGCATAGGGGTTCAATATCGGTAGCCTAACATCTTGGTGGGTACTGCACCATTCTTGGGTCCACCCCCCCATAAATACACCTATAGGGACTGCCGAACTGTCAGAGCATAATGCGTCCTGTGGATCAGTGTTACCTTGACGCCTAGGTTGACCCAGCTATCGTGCACGCTGCGGTTACTCCGCTCGGCGCCTACGGGGTCACTACGGGACAGCAGGAACAGCGCGGGCGCACGGCACGGGGTCTTGTGGAAGAGATCCGAAGCACGCAGGTAATGCGACGTCGCAGCGTCGTGGAATTTCTTCAAGTGGTATCTAGTATAAAAGTTTTCAATTATAATGCAACTCAGTGTAAAACGGCCTGGCCTGGATGAGGGCGATTCAAGACCGGTATTGTGGAAATCCTTGGGGGAGTTTTGTCCAGCTGTGGACGTCATTTGGCATTTGGATAAAACGGCACATAGCTCGTAGAGCTGATGGCCGTTGGGGCAAAAAAGTTCTTGAGTGGCGACCACAGGCCAGAAGACGTGGGCAGGCCTTGAACTAGGTGGATCGAAGATCTGGTGAAGGTCGCGGGAAGAACCTGGATGCCGGCATCGCAGTACCGGTCATTGCGGAAATCTTGGGGGAGAGCTTTGTCCAGCAGTGAACGTCATTTGGTTGAAACTAATAAACTGTATAACGAGTAAGTGCGACTGACGAGGCTGCTGCGTAAGTGCTGTTCGCACCTTGACAGTCGTTCGAAATTGTGCGAGAGAGAGATAATAATTTATGCGTTATGCGATAAAGAAAGAGGCAATATAGCAACAGAGGGAGGGCCTCTCCTGACGTAGGTAGCTACTTGTGCTATGTGGTTAAAAAAATTGAATGGTTGTTTTTCTATATGACTGTGAAGTTTATTTTAGATATGATAGATAGGTCATAAATCAGTATTGTAATTTGTTTGACAACCAACCACATTACTTACTTGGTATAGGTCCTTAGAGCGTTCTGTAGGAACATATTCTTCGGGAACACAGCGGAGGGGAAGCCGACGGGAATCTCGGTGATGTCGGCCGCCGAGTCCCACACTTGAGCGCGCACTCGGTCCAGGACAGGTTGGTATCTGAGAAGAAGTTTTATACGTCTTAAGTGATGTTTATCCCGATGGATTAGCAAGCTGAAGTGGCAATGGGCAGGGCACATAGTACTCAGAACTGATGCCCGATGGGGCAGCAAGATTCTGGAGTGGAGGCCGCGTACCGGGAAACGCAGAGTAGGACGTCCACCAACAAGGTGGACCGACGACATTGTATAGGTAGCAGGGAAGCGCTGGTCGCAGGCCGCTACCAATCGATCAACATGGAAAGCATTGGGAGAGGCCTATGTTCAGCAGTGGACGTCCTATGGCTGAAATGATGATGAGTGATGTTTTGTGTAACTTTCTAAACTAATTAAACTGCTAATGACAGCTGGAATAAACTGGATGCAAGTGACCAGGGACAGAAGTTGGTGGAAAGTTGAAGAGGAGGTCTATGTTCGCAGACGAACTCCTAATGCTATAGATAGATAGATAGATTGGCAGCAGAAAAAAAACTGAACGTAGGAAAGTCAAAACAAAAAATCTTTATTTATTCTTTAGCACTGGTCCTTGGTTCTGACGGAAGAAACTGAAGACTGGTACTGGCAAGGTACTGTACTTTACCGTCCGTGAATCGACGCTGAGATGTGCCGTTTAAAAGTTTTATTTCTTCTAGGTTGTGTGTAGGATGCAATAAAGATTTATCTTTTCTTGGATAGTAAGTATTCAACTAGAAGGCCTAAGTTAATGTAAGAATATACTGTATATTTTCCTGAAATAAATACTAAACATTGCTCACTAGTGATTTAATTTTGTTGACTTGATGTCTATTCCCACCTCTCGTTCCCACCGCTGCAACTCCTGTGTAGCCAGGATCTACAGCTTGACCGCCAATAAAAACCCAACCAGTGAAGGTCAGTTGATGTCTATAGTAGGTATTACATATGTATGCTGAGAAGATGATCTTCTGTGTCCAGTCTACTCACTTCTCCTTATCCTTCATCGCGTAGACGAGAGCCTCGGCCCAGACGTAGGCGCCGACCGAGAAGCCGTGCAGCACCAGCGGCTCGTGCCCGTTCGCGGCCATGAACTTCATGAGGCTTGCTCCGACCAGCTGAAACACGAAATTGTTTTATTCAGTATCAGGTTTAAATTTTTGACAGGGGTTCTATCTACTAAATCTAAACTAATCTACCAAAAGATGAATGAAAGAAAGAAGATGTTTTCAGCTGTTTCTATTGTCAGCCTAATGGTTTAGGCATTAGATCAGTCTCCTTTAGGCGATTATCACACTGCACCGCGCTTCACCGCGGTACGCGGGACGACAGATTTAAGGCGATTAGAGTCCTCAATGACCTTGGGCGTTTGACCTTCACGCCGCGAGCAACACCCGCGTACCCCGCACCAAAAACTCCGATTTGACACCGATCAAAAATACACGGGCATAGGTAGATACNATTGTACATCCACATTCCACAGTGCTTTCAAACCTGCCTGCGACACCTGTATGCATAGGGGTTCAATATCGGTAGCCTAACATCCTGGTGGGTACTGCACCATTCTTGGGTCCACCCCCCATAAATACACCTATAGGGACTGCCGAACTGTCAGAGCATAATGCGTCCTGTGGATCAGTGTTACCTTGACGCCTAGGTTGACCCAGCTATCGTGCACGCTGCGGTTACTTCGCTCGGCGCCTACGGGGTCACTACGGGACAGTAGGAACAGCGCGGGCGCACGACACGGGGTCTTGTGGAAGAGATCTGACGCACGCAGGTAATGCGACGTCGCAGCGTCGTGGAACTTCTTCAAGTGGTATCTAATACAAGAGTTTTCAATTATAATGCAACTCAGTGTAAAACGGCCTGGCCTGGATGAAAGCGGTTCAAGACCGGTATTGTAGAAATCCTTGGGGGAGTTTGTCCAACAGTGGACGTCATTTGGCCTTTGGATAAAACGGCACATAGCTCGTAGAACTGATGGCCGTTGGAGCAGAAAAGTTCTCGAGTGGCGACAATGGGCCGGAAGACGGAGTGTGGGCAGGCCTACCATTAGGTGGATCGACGTTCTGATGAAGGTCGCGGGAAGCACCTGGATGCTGGCAGTACCGGTCACTGTGGAAATTCTTGGGGGAGAGGAGGACTTTGTCCAGCAGTGGACGTCACTTGGCTGCAATGAAGGAACAGTAAAAAAATCTGCGAGAAAACTAGTATGGCCATATTATGTCAGTGATTGTTTTTCTATATGACTGTCGTCCTTCTTTGCATTTATAGATGTGCTCGCTAGCGAGTTCGTAAAAAAATCTATGAAGATTTTAGAACACTTGAAAGTAGCCGCTAGGGGCGCTTTTTCTTGAATTTTTTTTAGCAGTCCCTAGCGAGCATACATAATGTGTGAACTCATGATAACCACAGACGTCATAAACAGTACTGTATTTTTTTAACAACCAAACAAATTAGGTACTTACTTGGTATAGGTCCTTAAGGCGTTCTGTAGGAACATATTCTTCGGGAACACAGCGGAGGGGAAGCCGACGGGAATCTCGGTGATGTCGGCCGCCGAGTCCCACACTTGAGCGCGCACTCGGTCCAGGACTGGTTGGTATCTGAGAAGAAGTTTTATACGTCTTGACTGGTATTATGGTGTTTTGTGTGACAAAATCTTAACTTTCTAAACTATTATTATACTCATCATCTCAGCCACAGGACGTCCACTGCTGAACATAGGCCTCCCCCAATGCTTTCCATGTTACCCGGTTGGTAGCGGCCTGCGTCCAGCTCCTTCCTGCTACCTTTATGATGTCGTCGGTCCACCTTGTGGGTGGACGTCCCACGCTGCGTTTTCCGGTACGCGGCCTTTTTATATTACTGTTAAGCTATTGACAGCTGGAATATGCTGGATGCAAGTGGCCAGAGATAGAAGTCGGTGGAAAGTTGAAGAGGAGGTCTATGTTCGCAGACGAACCCCAAAGGCTGCTATATAGATAGATAGAAACATATTGAGTATTAAAATAGATTGGCTTTAGAAAAAAAAACTGAACATAGGAAAATCAAAACAAAAAATCTTTTCACTGGTCACTGGTTCTGACAGAAGAAAAAAGGTATGGTTTACTGAACTTTACCGACCGTTAACCGATGCAGAGATGAGCCGATTCAAAGTTTTATTTCTTCTATTTACTAGTTTTGTGTCAAGTATGCAATAAAGATTTATTTTATCTTTTCTCGGATAGTAAGTATTCAACTAGAAGGCCTAAGTTAATGTAAGAATATACTGTATATTTTCCTGAAATAAAAACTAAACATTGCTCACTCATGACTTGTTGACGGCTACCTAAGTAAACTCCGTCAAACGTTAGTTCGACATTACGTTACTCCGACACTAATGAATACACTACTCAGACAAAGGATATTCGCCTTTGTCTAAGTAGTATAGTGTTGAAGTATTTTATTTCCCTTTTTGACGGGACTATTCCCACCTCTCGTTCGCACCCCTGTGCCTGCAACTCCTGTGTAGCCAGGATCAACAGTTTGACCGCCAATAAAAACCCAACCAGTGAAGGTCAGTTGATGTCTATAGTAGGTATTACATATGTATGCTGAGAAGATGATCTTCTGTGTCCAGTCTACTCACTTCTCCTTATCCTTCATCGCGTAGACGAGAGCCTCGGCCCAGACGTAGGCGCCGACCGAGAAGCCGTGCAGCACCAGCGGCTCGTGCCCGTTCGCGGCCATGAACTTCATGAGGCTTGCTCCGACCAGCTGAAACACGAAATTGTTTTATTCAGTATCAGGTTTGACTTTTTGACAAGGGTTCTTCTATCTATACTATCTTTGAAATAAACTATTGTATTCTATTCTACTAAATCTAAACTAATCCACCAAAAGATGTTGTCGTCGTTTTCAACTATTGCTATTGTCACCCTAATGTTTTAGGCATTAGATTGGACTCCCTTCTTATCTAAGACTCCCTTAGACCGCTAATGCCGCTAATCTACTCCCTAGACAAGTGGCAAAACGTGACAGTTATAATTTCTAAATCGCTTACGGATTAAATGTAAACACGCCAGAGTGAAGGGGTAGTATTTATTTTTTATTGAATATTGGTTTACCAACAACTTATCCACTGTTTCGAAATTACTTCTACTGTTTTGCCTACCATCTTATCCTGATACTAGCCATTTGGAGTGGCCTGATCGCATATTTAACGACATCCGCTGAAATATTGGGGCTGATTTTATTCAACTCTGCTGGATTACTCATAATGACGATGTGTAGTGCATTACTATAACAATATATTAGCCTGAGAAGAACTCAGAAGAAGCAAAAAGATATACAAACCTGTGATCCCTTCAAGGGCCACATGAGCTGCCACGGCGAGCAGGACACGGAGACCACGTCGAAGCCTTGCTCCAGGTATAACGAGGCATACTTCTGGACGTGCTGCGGCCGCGCCAGCATCCAGTTCATGATGATACATAGAGGTTTGTTGGGCTCCTTGTCCAATCTGAAAACAAGCGCAGGTTCTTAGTATTTTCTGGCTTCTATTGAGCGTCGTTTCACGCTCAAAACTCAGTTTTGAATTGAGTAAGGCATGGATTATGTAGATGATTCGGTTAAATACATTCAACAGTCAGTTGTAAAGAGATTGAATCAGGTTTTGAACATTGAAGTATAGTTAGTAGGTACATTTTTTTTTTTTTTTTTTTTTTTTTTTTTTNGATTATTACCAATTTGTATTACCCAAATTACTAATAGTCCCATTAGCCCCTCATGGTAAGCTAAATAAGCTTGTGTTACGAGTGGGCTCACCACAATACTCGAGCGGCGGTGGGATTCGAACCCGCGTTCCTCGTATCTCGAGTCGGCCACACCGACCCCTTCACCGTTCGGCTATCGTGGTTATAATTATTTATAACTCAATGGTTTTGAATGACTTCTCGTGCATGGCGCACGAGACAATTCGAAATTGTTTTGAACAGTGTACATTACATTTACGGCCAAGGTTGATTTTTTGTTTCTATTTTTATTTTCTCAAACTTAAACCTTGTACTGTAAAGAAAATTGCAACAAAGGTAACTACATATTATGTGCAAATACAATGTCAACTATTTTTTTATGAATGCTATGAGTGAAGATGATATTTTAGCAGGAAGATGGATAATTTTACCGATTATAAACGTACGAGTACGAAGGATAAGATTAAGCGACCGTAGGTACACACAACTATGCCCTGACCTGTAAATTTTTTTGTATGGAGTTACTTCGCTCCGTGAGTGCAGGGATTCGATTTTAGGAGCAATCAAAAAGTGCCACTTGTCTAGAGCCCTTTGTGTACATGTCAGAACTTACTTCATAGTTGTAGGATCCGCAGTGAGCTTGACCTTCTCATTGCTGATATACTGCAGGTTTTGACTGAGGGCTTGCGAGTGCAGCAGCCGGCTGCCTTGATTGCCCAAAGCTGGCGGTAGAACCAACAATATTCTGGGGCATGGCTGGAAAAAAGAAGTATTTGTTACAGACAAGCACCACATAGTTTCGGGTGGATAAAAGTACATGTAGTCTTAAAGTTAACGGTTTCGTTAATACTTGGGATATCCAAGTGGAATGGAAATAATTGTTGTGTAGTTTAATATTTGTTTTAAATCCCGCGTAAATTATGCTTGCTACGTTTGTCACAATACTTAGTCCAGCGGGCGACGGGGTTCGAACCCGCGTTCCTCGGATCTCGATTCGGCCAGCACGACACCAACATCACTGGGATATTATTGTCGCTAATTTTGATTATTTACGCTAGGAATTAAAATTTTACTTACTTGACTCCTAAATCTTTTGGGCAAGGCGAATAAAGAGGAACGTAGCGCAGCCATTATTGCAGATAATCCTAGAATTAAATAAAATTAGGTATAGTAATTATTTTATAAAATATTATCTCAAATTATTATTTCTTAACTCGAAAATATCGGATTGCCGCAGTTGGGAATTTATCCTACGACCTTTCGCTTGCTGGGCGCCTACGCACCTGTCTGATTGTCTCTGCAATCCGTGGGTTCAATTCCCATCTGTAGCAATTTGATGTTTTTTTAAGTTTGATAAGAATGATGTACCTACCTACCTGTAGTTTTAAAGTTTTAGGTCATATCTAAGTGCGTAGATAATGCTACAGATATTCATTCCTTTCGTTATAGATTATTAATTCATTAACATCATTTATGCGATCAATTGGTCGGTAGCAACAATTGAAAGAAGATCTATGGGTATAGATGTCCTCATTTTAATTTAATTATAGGTAGTCGACAGAACTAGCAATAAGCAATGAATAGAGAAAAAGTTTTTGAAATTTGTATAGTCAATTTAAACTCGGCACCCGGTATATTTTTTTAAATAGGAAACTCGATTCCCATACGTATTAAGCACGCACTTAGTTTAAAAGCAATGGAAAGGTAGGTAGGTACATTATATGCCGTAATCTACTTACTACTTTAGTGTTAAACAATAATAATTATTATAATGACAACATAAATATGTACTTACATTCGAGTGTCCCGGTTCGTAATGTATGCATCTTTTCAAACATACATTGTATACAAATCAACCATTAGCATTTAGTTGAGGCATTGAGGTCATACATAATTTACCACACACAATAGTTAGTTGTTAAGCGATATTTAGTGGTTAAATTGACGAAAACAAACTAAAATGAACACGCGCGTTCTGTGTGTTTTACAAGAATAAACTGACTGTGTTTATTGGTAAGCCGGCCGGCATCCACCGACCGCGATATGACATCATATGGGGGCGGCGGGTCATTCAACTGTTAGATCGATTGCGGCTAAATGACCTTTGTATATGAGCGGGAAGCTTCAAACGACCTTGCTTTTTATGTAGGTAGGTGCTGGAGATATGCAAAATCAGGGCATGGTATTATGCACCTTAATGTTAGTGCTATTGTGGTTAATTTTCTGACGATATAGTACTCGTACAAGTAAGCCAATTGACGTTTTATTTATTGAAATCTTATCAAGTAGATTAAAAGAAAAATACCTACTAGTTTTATTCCTTTCAGTTTTCGTTCATTTAACTTTGACCCGAATTAGCATATTTTACAAAGCACCACTCAGTTTTTTTGTTAATATCGCTGACGTAGGTTCTGTTACTATGCTATCTTTGAATCTTATCGCTCCAAGTGGTAGATGAGCTTTATTGATAAGTCTGCTATGTGATGTGGTTGCGCGGAATGAGGTCAAATTAGGCTAGAATTAATGGAACGAATTCCTTACAGCGTCTAGTTTTTCTGCTCTTCACGCAAAATATTGTATTTGTAATGTACTGGATTCGACTTCATTTATAAGAGGTATTCACTCAAAAAGACTTTAATTAATTGGCGTAATTAGATGGTCCGAAAAATATGTACATACATTCATGTACCAAGTACGAGTAGGTATATCAGAAGGATAGATGACATAATTATCCAAGATAATACGAGTACACCAGAGGTCACCGGTTCGATTCACGAATTAATGGGCGTTTTATATGTATATCAGTTGTCTGGAAATATGATAAAATTGCTTGGTTTTGGACTAGATGGCGCTGTAAGTGTCCAAGATAAAAAAGACAATAATCTCCACGTCCTCAATAAGAACACATTTTATGATTTTACAAAAATGTATTTATTAAACTAACTCATAGTGCGTATATAAATGTTAACTAAATATAAAAGTATCTTATAATTAAAATATTATTATATCCATCTTCGCCATAAGGTGTTAACAACCATTTCTTTCGATGACAATTTGTATACGAATTACGAATATTCGACTAATACCTACCAAGTCTTTGAATTGTACATTAAATTGACAGTAACCTTTGCCATTTAGTCTTAAATTATTAATTTATGTCGCTTACAATGTCGCATCCGAATATAGTAAGTATACTTAACAAAATACTAGTTTACGTATAGTCCACGCCGATATCATTTAATAAACATAAAATCTGTTGGTTCGACCCGCCAGCGGTTCGCGTTAAGTATTTTAAGTTGTTACAACGTTCATTTGTCTTGAATCAACCGCCATATTGATTTGCGCCATTCCCTGATTTTTCAATTTATCATAACCAATATACAAACCGCTGCCTTACCTATATTTTTTCTCACTCATATAATATCAAGCCTAAAAGTTGCACTTAAGAGTAGATCTTATTACGCTAAAAATAAGAGCGATATTAAGATCAAATGTGAAGTCTAATGTGCTTATTTGTGTACAATAATGTTTGCATTAATTTATCAATTCCTTAATACGATACGAAACAAAAGTTAGAAGAATCGCTATGGGCTGTTTTAAAAATTTTGACTAAATAAAGTGCGGCTAATTCTAATCAAGTCTTAATTTATTCTTATTGCATCTAAATCGACACAAATACACGTGCAGTGAAATATATAATTTAAATAACAATGCTCATTGTCTTGTAAATCGTTACAAATAATAAGTAAATAGGTTGAATTTACATCATGTATTTTAGTTCGACGGTCTATCTGTCATTGTCGCTCATGCTGGCATTTCGCTTTGCGTGAGAGGGATAGCAACATTCGAAACGTTTTTCGAAGTAGTTGCTTCCACTTGACACCATATAACTCGGTTCTCTATGATGGTGTGGAAAAGTTTCTACGTTTGCGCAGTCCCATAATATTAATTTTATGAGGCACGCTCAGTGACGAAGTGACGATGCATGCCATAAGAATTTGATTTCATAAACTCCAAAATAGGAACTATAAGACTAATGCTGCTGCACTAGTGACAAATAATAGAATTTCCTCCCAAAATATAAGAAACAATATAATTTTAAATTTACCTGCCATATTTAAGACACCTTATTTTCAGTCACATCAAATCAACTACGATCTCTTGTTTAAAAGCCTGCGTCCGTATTATAAATCATAATTTGCCAATGTTAAAAAAATCAGTTTTTCAAATTGTTTATTATTAATGTTCAGAATAAAGTTTTTCTAGTTTTGTTATGTTAGTAATATTGCATAATTATTCCCAACGGTATAACTTCGAATGTATCGCTTTAGTATTCAATAAAAGTTCGTTAGCAGCGATATTGAAAGTCGACGTCATAAGCAATATTACTAGAGAAGAAATATTACCATGGCTGTTTTAAGAGAGTACACCGATGGAACATAACACCGTTTAGTCCCTTAAAAGTATAAAGTTACTCGAATCGCGACACAAATATTCTACTTTGGGTTTCGATCTTTTGTTCGTTAATTAAAAGCAGGCTATACCATCCGCTTTTGCATTCGCATTCATTTCGCAGCCTTGGCTTTATGCAACATATTTTTCCATTAAGTAAGTTTTCATTCTTTTTGAAACAGTTGTCGGTAGGTAACAACTTCTTTTAGGGTTTGTTAAAAATCCATATTCTAAAACATTTCCTCGATTTCATCCAAAAACTCTCAACTCAAGAGTAAAATAAGAGTAAAATTTTGACAGATCAACTCATTATGTGAGAGTCTCAGAACCTTTCAAATGCGGCGGTTACGTTCCATTTTGTCCAGAAACCCCGCATCAAAAACATTACTTTGTTCAAAAATAATCCTTAGTGCACACCACACAAAACTGATAATCACAATCACAAGAAAGGTCAACCTTTTCTTCCATTAACTTTAGTATAAGAATACAAAGATTTCCTTGAGGATTCTTACGCTAAGTAAACCATAGAGAAACTTAGGAATACAGCGGGGTTATTACGAATCTTAGCATGTGACTGCGAAAAATGTATGAAAACTAGCGCCATCTATAATTTATTGGCGTAGCATACGCGTTGCATTCAATAGGGAATATGCATCGATTTTTAAACTTTAGTTAAATCATAGAATTTCTCAAAAACCAGTATTGAAATCGGACTGGAAACAAAAAAGTTACAAAGTTTTATTTGTATGGAAATAGCTGAGCGTGACGTCAAATGTCACCCGCCCATAGTAACTTGTATGGGACTCTGCGTGTCGCTCTAACATGACCAATGACGTCATGAGATCTCTAACGAGATAATAACTTAAGCGGCCAAGACTACTGAAATCCTACTAATATTATAAATGCGAAAGTTTGGATATCTTGATTTTTGTTACTCTTTCACGCAAAAACAACTGAACGGATTTTGATGAAACTTTACAGTATATATAACCCATAATAACATATAGGCTATAATTTACGACGATCTGTGACAAACTGAATTTCACGCGAGTGAAGTCGCGGGCAACAGCTAGTGTGAGAAATAAAAAATCCTTGCATATTCCCTATTAGCAATCGGTTGCTTATTCGTAATAACCCCGCGGGTGTACGGTTTCTGTACTACATTATGTAGCTTACAAGGTTATTATTATATTATTATAACCTCTGACGCATCTTCTCCGGCTGCGAGAGTAGACCGTAGGCGTGGAGATGGTTGTACAGGGCTTCCACGTATTCCTTCTTGTGGTAGTTGTAGTGTTGGACGTGTGGTGAGCGGTCCCAGCATTTCCATGTGCACTGCGAGAATGAAAATAATGCTTTTAGAATATTATAATCAATAAATCTGTAAGTTATGTCATTTTGGTAATAAAAGTTCTAATAAAAATGACATAAATCGTTACGGACCGCAGGGAGAACCAAAGTGACTGACAGAAGACATAGCCCGCAGAATCGCTAAAATCAAGTGGCAGTGGGCGTAGTAGGGAATTTAGTGCAAGAACCCCTCCACTTTGGTATAGAAGGCTCATTTTTGCAACAGTGGTTATTTGGGTGCTCCTGAGTGGATTTCCGTCGGTAGACATCGGGAGCCCCCCCTGTGGTAGCAGGGGGAGGGGGGGCAAGTTTCCTTCCGCCACGCTTCACTTTAAAACCCATATCTTCAAAACTATGGGTATTAGGGCAAGTGTGGTATCATTTTCGGATAATTAAAGGATGGCGAATTCAATTCTAGAACAAACTTTTTGCCTTTTGATACAAAAAAACAGAAATATTGAGTAAAAATCACAAAAACCAAAAAGTATTTTTTTAAATAAACGTCGTTTACTTTTAAACCACTGGAGATAATCTAATAAAAAAAATATGACCTGAAAGCTACATTTATCAGGATTATAAAAATATAACATTGTATGGTACTTTTTTCGCAAAAAGTAGGTGAAAAAAATTTTTTCTTCAGGACACAGCGGGCGAATTTTATTGCGCATCGGAAAAAAATATTTATTTTATCCATGAATTCATACTATTTGGTTCATAAGCAAGCAAGGATTATTATTTTAGAATTTATTTGCTGGCACATCAATCTACCATAATTTGTATTTTTTTGTCAATTGATTTTGAACTCTATGTGTGAGACATAAGCTTAAATGCATTTTAATATAGAAAATATCATAAGAAGAAAGCACTAAATAAAGAACTTTAATTTGTCTAAACGTCTTAATGATTATTATTATTTTAATTAACACTTTTATTTCTACATAGTACTATTGTACCAGTGATTTAACGGAAAGGTAAGTGTGAAGAAAATGAGGTTTCACAATCATAGTACGGGAGATATTTTTAGCACAAAGGTTACGGCTGTGACCGTTTTAGTTGTTTTTTTCAGACATCACCAGATTCTGCACTACTTCTTGCACTTACATCTCACCATTTCCAGGCAAGCCTCGGCAGCTACGGGCAAACCGGTCCATGTAGGCTCCGTCTTGCTATCGGCTCTGGTCCACCCCCAACCAGTCGGGTAAAGGGAAGACTGAGTCGGTTGCTTGCAACTAATCCTATACGCGAATCCCTTGATATACTGCCAGTAGCCAAGGCTGATACAAAGCTGCTGCTGCTGTCTGGGTTATCTTATGTAGGGCCTAAGCTAAGCTAAGCTAGGTCTAAGCGTAGTCCACAGCGACCCATTAGGATCCATATGCTCCATTTTTTTTTATCTCTATCTTCCAAAAAAATCCTATCCATTAGGTGAATTAAGCGTCTGAGTGAAAGCCTTCTAAGCCTTCTGATGCCGGTTATGCTGACCCAAGCAGACCCATCCTTACAGTATTGATTCATGGACCCCACATGTATTCCACATGCTCGAGAGCTGTCTTCTGTTGTTAGGCCCATTTTGTGAGACATGTGGTTCGTTCCATAATGCCCAGTTTGCGTACCAGTAATTGCTTGGGCTTAGGTACCTTTTATTTCTTTCAGGCTTTCAGGTCATATTTTTTTTATTAGATTATCTCCAGTGGTCCTTAAAGTGAAGCGCGGCGGAAGGAAACTTGCCCCCCCTCCCCCTGCTACCACTGGGGGGGCTCCCGATGTCTACCGACGGAAATCCACTCAGGAGCACCCAAAGAACCACTGTTGCAAAAATGAGCCTTCTATACCAAAGTGGAGGGGTCTCCATACAAATCATTGCACTAAATTCCCTACTAGCGGGGCACATAGCTCGTAGAGCTGATGGCCGCTGGGGAAGAAAAGTTCTCGAGTGGCGACCACGAGCCGGAAGACGTAATGTGGGCAGGCCCCACACAAGGTGGACCGACGATCTGGTAAAGGTCGCGGGAAGAGCCTGGATGAGGGCGGCGCAGGACCGGTCTTTGTGGAAAACCTTGGCGGAGGCCTTTTTTCAACAGTGGACGTCTTTCGGCTGAACCGAACGAACGAAATCGTTACGGGGTTGCTACGGGACAACTGTAACAGCGCGGGCGCGAGACCCAGAATCCCGTGGAACATCAGTGTTACCTTGATGCCCAAGTTGATACACGCTGCGATTACTACGCTCGATGTATACGGGGTCGCTACGGGACAGAAGAAACAGCGCGGAACATTAGTGTTACCTTGACGCCCAGGTTGACCCAGCTATTATGCACGCTGCGATTACTACGCTCGATGTATACGGGGTCGCTACGGGACAGTGGAAACAATAATAATAATATAATAATAAAGTTATTTATTCGCTCCAAAATTACAGTAAGTCTTAACCTATTTAGAGATTACAATTCAAGTGAACTATTGGGTTAGGTTACGTCGGCAGCCGTACTAGTATAAACTGTGTCACAGCTGCCTGCGCCTTCCTCCCGAGGATCTGTATCATAATTCTTTTAACAGGAAAAGAACAAAACAATCTAATTAAATTAAATTAAAAAAGTAGGTTTAATGTTTGTTTACCACAGTCAATCAAGTATGTGTGAGGTAAGTATATGTGTGTGCGTGCATGCAAAGGTTTGGTTTATGTAGGATATTGGAGAATTTTCTCCGTCTCATCGTAATTTAGATTTAATAACCAGTCACGTATTTTGTCTTTACATTCTTTCGATGTAAGGGGGTAAATATTATTTATTTTATTAGCAAAATTATAGAGAAATGAGCCCATCACATAGAAACTGCGCCCAGCTAAAAGTGTCCGGTGGGGCACGGGAGAGCATACTTTACTCTTGTTGCGCTTATATAAAGGTGCGTACACGAGGCTCTTATGTTTCCGCAGAATGGTATTAACAATAAACAGTTGTCTCACAGTCAGAACTACACATTCTTGGTAAATGAGAGATGTACTATACCTAAGTGGTTTTCCTAACATGACTTTGAGAATTGAGCGCTGAGCGCGCTCCAGGGGAAGTAATGTACTGGTGGAGGAGCCACCCCACGCAACAATGCAGTATTGGAGTAAAGATTGCACAAGAGCATAGTATACACAAACCAATGTATCACGATCAGCAGAGTTCCTCAGTTTACGGAAAATGGGCATTAGTTTTCTGATACGAGATGTTAAATTTTGGNTTAGTACTAAACAGCGGGGTGTCAGACTGAGCTAGCTAAGACGCCCCGTTGCACTACTAATATTATAAATGCGAAAGTTTGGATATCTGGATGTTTGTTACTCTTTCACGCAAAAACAACTGAACGGATTTTGATGCAACTTTACAGTATATATAACCCATAATAACATATAGGCTATAATATACGACGATCTGTGACAAACTTAATTTCACGCGAGTGAAGTCGCGGGCAACAGCTAGAGTGAGAAATAAAAAATCCTTGCATAATCCCTATTAGCAATCGCTTGCTAAGATTCATAAAACCCCGCGGGTGTACGGCTTCTATACTACATTACGTAGCTTCAAGGCGGTGTTATTATAACCTCTGACGCATCTTCTCCGGCTGCGAGAGTAGACCGTAGGCGTGGAGATGGTTGTACAGGGCTTCCACATACTCCTTCTTGTGGTAGTTGTAGTGTTGGACGTGGGGTGAACGGTCCCAGCATTTCCATGTGCACTGTGGGAAGAATAATATTTTTAGAATACTATCTAAATATAAAACTCAAAGGTGACTGACTGACTGACATAGTGATCTATCAACGCACAGCCCACACGGATCGGGCTGAAATCTGGCATGCAGTTAGATACTATGACGTAGGAATCCGCTAAGAAAGAATTTTACGAAACTCCACCCCTAAGAGAGTAAAACGGGATCCACGCGTATGAAGTCGCCGGGCGGCCGCTAGTCATTGATAAATCTGTAAGTTATGTAATTTTGCTAATAAATGTTCTAATAAAAATGGTATAAATCGCGGTACGGGGTCGCTATGGGACAACTGTATAAATCGATTCATCCACAAAGACGCGCCACCATTTTTCTGCGAATGTTTGAGTGTTATCGGTACACGCTAAATGATCCATGAGCGCACACGCACACTACAATAATGCCGCTCGGATTGCTCGGATCAAACTCCCCGCACCCCGCGCGACCGAGACCAAAAATTGGTGGGGCGCGTCTTCGTGGATAAAACGATCTATAACAGCGTGGGACTTTAGTGTGTCCCGTGGAACATTAGTGTTGAAGCCCGGTTGACTTAACTATCATGTACGCTGCGATATTAAAAGAAATCCGCATCAAACAGCGCCTATCAACCACGATTCAGTCACGCATTTTAACCTTCTTCGGCTATGTATTTCGGCGCAGTAATGACTCCATAGAGCGTCTCGTACGTAGTGCAGGGAAAAGTTGAAGGCACCAGACCACGTGGTAGATCACCAATGAGATGGACGGACCAGATTAAGGCCGCAACTAAGTGCTCGGTTAGCGAAAGTACCCTTAAAGCTGCAATCCGCGAGAAATGGCGCCGTATTACGAGGAACATCACTCTGAATCGTGATTCACAATGATGGCCACGACCACTCTGACAAGAGTGTACCGACTGAGAAGAAGCGCTGCGATAACTACGCTCGGCATCTACGGGGTCAATACTCGCTACGGGACAGTAGGAAGAACAGCGTGGGATATTAGTGCGTCCTGTGGAACATTAGTGTTACCTTGACGCCCAGGTTGACCCAGCTATCATGCACGCTGCGATTGCTACTCTCAGCGCCTACGGGGTCGCTACGGGACAATATTAACAAAGCGTCCCGTGAAATTCAATTCAAAAATTCAAATTCAAAAATTCAAAATTTCTTTATTTTCTTATAAGACACATTTACAGGGGTTGGGTGTCTCCTTTTAAGTTTAGAAAACCTGTATTAGAAGACGCCCGCTCTTTCGATCAGTTTTATACAATAAGAAAATAAATAAAATTACATGATTTTTTACTTACAAATTAATTTGTACCAAAAAGTTGTGTGAGTATGAGATATTGTGTGTGTGGGTTTGTGTGAATGTGTGCATGCGTTAGTTACCTTGACGCCCAGGTTGACCCAGCTATCATGGACGCTGCGATTGCTGCTCTCGGCGCCTACGGGGTCGCTACGGGACAACATTAACAAAGCGTCCCGTGAAATATTAGTTACCTTGACGCCCAGGTTGACCCAGCTATCGTGCACGCTGCGATTACTGCTTCCAACGTCTACGGGGTCATTACGGGACATTAGTGCGTCCCATGAAACATTAGTGTTACCTTAACGCCCAGGTTGACCCAGCTATCATGCACGCTGCGATTACTGCTTCCAACGTCTACGGGGTCATTACGGGACATTAGTGTGTCCCATGGAACATTAGTGTTACCTTAACGCCCAGGTTGACCCAGCTATTATGCACGCTGCGATTGCTACGCTCGATGTATACGGGGTCGCTACGGGACAGAAGAAACAGCGCGGAACATTAGTGTTACCTTGATGCCCAAGTTGACCCAGCTATCATGTACGCTGCGGTTACTGTTCTCGGCGCCTACGGGGTCGCTACGGGACAGCAGAAACAACGCGGAACATTAGTGTTACCTTGACGCCCAGGTTGACCCAGCTATTATGCACGCTGCGATTACTGCTTCCAACGTCTACGGGGTCATTACGGGACATTAGTGTGTCCCATCCCATGGAACATTAGTGTTACCTTGACGCCCAGGTTGACCCAGCTATCGTACACGCTGCGATTGCTGTTCTCGGCGCCTATGGGGTCGCTACGGGACAATATTAACAAAGCGTCCCGTGAAATATTAGTTACCTCGACCCCCAGGTTGACCCATCTATCATGCACGCTGCGATTGCTGCTCTCGGCCCCTAGGGGGTCGCTACGGGACAGAAGAAACAGCGCGGAACATCAGTGTTACCTTGATGCCCAAGTTGATACACGCTGCGATTAATACGCTCGGCTCTTACGGGGTCGCTACGGGACAGAAGAAACAGCGCGGAACATTAGTGTTACCTTAACGCCCAGGTTGACCCAGCTATCATGGACGCTGCGATTGCTGCTCTCGGCGCCTACGGGGTCGCTACGGGACAGAAGAAACAGCGCGGAACATTAGTGTTACCTTAACGCCCAGGTTGACCCAGCTATCATGGACGCTGCGATTGCTGCTCTCGGCGCCTACGGGGTCGCTACGGGACAATATTAACAAAGCGTCCCGTGAAATATTAGTTACCTTGACGCCCAGGTTGACCCAGCTATCGTGCACGCTGCGATTGCTGCTCTCAGCGCCTACGGGGTGGCTCCGGGACAGCAGGAATAACGCGGAACATTAGTGCGTCCCGTGGAACATCAGTGTTACCTTGATGCCCAAATTGATACACGCTGCGATTAATACGCTGGGCTCTTACGGGGTCGCTACGGGACAACAGAAACAGCGCGGAACATTAGTATTACCTTGACGCCCAGGTTGACCCAGCTATCGTGCACGCTGCGATTGCTGCTCTCAGCGCCTACGGGGTGGCTCCGGGACAGCAGGAATAACGCGGGACATTAGTGCGTCCCGTGGAACATCAGTGTTACCTTGATGCCCAAATTGATACACGCTGCGATTAATACGCTCGGCTCTTACGGGGTCGCTACGGGACAACAGAAACAGCGCGGAACATTAGTATTACCTTGACGCCCAGGTTGACCCAGCTATCATGCACGCTGCGATTGCTGCTCTCAGCGCCTACGGGGTCACTACGGGACAGCAGGAACAGCGCCGGCGCATGACACAGCGTGCTGTGGAACATCTGCGACGAGCGAATGTAGTGTGTGGTGGCCGCGTCGTGGAAAGTCCTCAGGTGGTACCTGAAAATAAAATAAAAATACTATTACAGTTCGTCCGCTAAGAGAATGCAGCACTACAATCCGGACGAGTTAGCTGCGTAACTAGCGGCTGTGACGTCACTTCGACGCTTTGGTTCGGACGTGGCAAACGTGGAGAGGTCCGCACACCTCTCCACGTTTGCCACGTAGAGTCGCATTCCATCGAGATACACACGGCCACAGTGTTAACTATCCATTACCGTTTTTGCTCCCGCTCTCATCAAATGGTGATTCTTTGCGATAGAAAGAGACGACATGGCAATGGCCAGTTAACACTGTTGCCGATAGTACGTTCGCAGTTAGCTCGATCAAGTTGTATAATCAACTCTATTATGATGATGACAGGTAATAATTTTCAGCTACAGGTCAGCAGCTGAGAGAATGGGTCCCTGACATCCTTCCTGATATTGTTTATTACACGCTCGCTACGTTTAATATCACCGAAAAGGTCACCTTTTGACATAAGCATAATTCATATTAGAGTAGGCACACACCGTTGATTTTTAGTTGGCCGATAGTTGTGCCCGATTTTAAATTGTATGAAGAATCGGCCAAATCGAATCGTATTCCCATACATGCCCATACTGATCAACTGCCCGACTAAACTATCGGCCGACGAAAAATCAACGGTGTGCGCCTATTCTTACTGTGTTCAGTAGGTAATTCAGAAAAAATCTGGCTGAATGTCTGGTCCATTCAATCCAAAGTCCATTGCCGCTTTTTCGAGTTCCGTCTAATTTTGGAAGATCAGGCGATATTTTTAGATTACCTACTCAATGCCAAAATAAAATTCGGCAACACACGTTTTTCACAAGTTTTGACTACACGTGTCACGATAAGATTAAAATTACGCAATCAAATACGTGACGATAGTATTTTCAAATTTCCTGTATCTTATTTGATTACAAATGTATTATCTTTATCTCTGAAACTAGCTGTCCCCGCGACTTGGTACGCGTGAGAATAGTTTGAATAATATTTCCAATATTTTTCTTTACTGCTCCGCCCCTATTGGCTGTAGGGTGATGCTATAATAGCCTAAAGCCTTCCTCGATAAATGAGCTATCCAACATAAAAATATTTTTTTTTAAATCAGACCAGTTAGTTCCTGAGATTAGCGCGTTCAAGCAAACAAAAACTTTTCAGCTTAATAATATTAGTATAGATAGTAATATGTATAGTATAAAATGGAAGGTTTAAAATACAAAAACAAACACTTTGTCGGCCTTCCACATGTATTATACAGTGTGAGTCACGTTAAAGTGTACACATGAAAATAGATGAAACTAGACCTATTTTTATCGACAAAAAAGAGGTCAAAAAATTTTTTTAATTTTTTTTTTATTTTTTATAGAATTTTTTTTCTTCCAATTACGTATTGTAAAGAAAACGTAATAACTTTTAAACTAAGCGGTATATCCTGATAAAATAAAAACAGTAATAATGCTAAATAACAGGCAATACTAAAAAAATACATAAAATACACAAAAAAGGCCAACAAATAAAAAAAATGATACTTTTTGAAAAAAATCTGCTTTTAAATTCGTGTTTTTTTGGTTATTTGATAAATTCCTCAAAAAAATGCCCATATAACCGGTGGTTTTTACTACTTTGTATTATTCTCTATCGTATTACCTTCGTAAAACCAAAAATCGCATGTCTCTATCCCTATCACAACATTTGCAATGATCGTTTGAACTAAGCCTCTCCGGGCGCGCTATTCAACGCTTCGTTAACAACGAAACTGAAAATGGCTCTAGATTTGTAATTTAGATAAAGACAAGTTAGATTTCAAATAGAAACAAAAGATTTCGAAGTAAAATAAGCATTTTAGTTAAAATTAAAATTTTCTCTACCTGCAGCGGAGAATAATGTTGTGGCAGGCCTTTGTTCAAACACTTATAGCAAATGTTGCGATAGGGATAGAGACATGCGATTTTTGGTTTTACAAAGATAATACGATAGAGAATAATACAAAGTAATAAAAAGCACCTGTTATAGGGGCATTTTTTGGAGAAATTTATCAAATAACCAAAAAAACACGAATTTAAACGCAGATTTTTTTCAAAAAGTATCATTTTTTATGATTTGTTGGCCTTTTTTGTGTATTTTATGTATTTTTTTAGTATTGCCTGTTATTTAGCATTATTACTGTTTTTATTTTATCAGGATATACCGCTTAGTTTAAAAGTTATTACGTTTTCTTTACAATAAGTAATTGGAAGAAAAAAATTCTACAAAAAATTAAAAAAAAATCTCAAAAATTTTTTGACGTAATTTTTGTCGATAAAAATAGGTCTAGTTTCATCTATTTTCATATGTACACTTTAACGTGACTCACACTGTATTGGGTCGATCAATTTATTGATAAACAAAGCTTAAACTTCGGCGATATCATTACTAAATCCATGTTGTTAGTTCCGAATTAATAGATTTCAGCAATATTTATTATACTAGAGATAATTTACTGATATTACTCATAGTGACAATACTAAAAAAAAGTCAGTTGTAGGTAGGTTACTGTTTTGATACATATTTTAATGCAAAAATTAAACAAAAATACCTACTTTATTTATCTTTTGTTGTGATACATTTTAAAATAATTGGTGTTTTGTCTTCCCAGGCATTTTTATTACAGAATATTTGATTCATGCAATGTAAATATTTGTGACGTCAAATGGTGGAGCGATAAGTTTGGAAAAATAAAACGTAATAGCAGCAACATATCACTTTAGGAAGTAAATTAAGATAAATCTAGATATATTATGTCTAACATGCTCATAAAGAAATTGAATTTGTGAAATGTGAAGGTAAGCATTGCTTGATTGGCTCGTTAACCCATCGCTTCCTATCCTACAAGTCGTTATGTCATACGCCTATACGACCAGCTTCGTAATGTCTAACACCAAGTCTTGAGTTTGTTCCGGCGTTTCTTCTCAGCACTTGCCATAATGTTTGTCTCGAAGCGCTAGTAGGGCCCAAAAGACAAGGAAACATAAAGTGCCCCTTAAGGGCTACCTTTTTTACTGTATTTTGACGTTCATAAGTGCCACTAGTGGTCTAAATTGAATAAAATATTTTTGATTTGATTTGATTTACTTATGTAGCAAGGCTACTCCGAATCACTGTTTACGTAGTTTCAGGTCTATCTGTCTCAATCGCTCATACCGGCATCTCGCTTTACGTGAGAGGGATGGCACATACATTGAAACCTCGGATAACGTTTATCGGAGTAACCCCGCAGCCGATAGAAGTAGTATTGACTGTATACTCACTCCATATACGCTCGGAGCGTTTTCTGCATAATCTTGTTCTTCGGGAAGACAGCAGCCGGGACACCTATGGTCAGCTCGCTGATATCCGCCGCGGAGTCCCATATCTGGGCCGACACGCGGTCCAGGACGGGTTGATAGCTGAAATAATAACACCCTTAATAAAGTCATAAGACAGAGAATACGAACAACAATATGGGTTTAAATTAAAGCCGCCGCCGGCTAAACTAAATGAAAACTAAACTCAGTGAACTAAGCTAAGCTAAACTAGAACTACGTTGTCCGTCCACCAATAAATAAGCTAAAACTACGTTAGTGATGGTCAGTTTGTGCTAGAACGTCGAGTTAACCGAACTAAGTTAGTTCCACTTAGCTGGGGCATTTCACGTAGCTTAGCTGGCATAGTTTGCGGTGGACGCACATGTATGAAAAACTGGCTCAACTATGCGAGCTAAGCTAAACTAACTCAGTTTAGCCGGCGGTGGACGTTCGGCTTAAAGGCTTCGATACGCTGATTTAGTACGCACTCAGAGGTAGACTTCAGAGGAAGTCTACCCCAGCCATACAGAAAATAAGTGTACCACCTACTACAGGTCTACCGCTAACTCAGTCAGTACCTGAGATATGGGAGCGGCACATGAGTGTTTTTGTAACGTCAAACGTCAGCGAGATTTCAGATCTCCTGTTTTCTTACAAATTATATGCTTTGTCACGTCATAATGTCAATGTAAACCTTCCCGTGCCGCTCCCATACCTCAGGCACCTCAGATCATAGAAGGGAATAGATGTGAAACGGGGGCGTGGCGCGTCTCCGCGATATGCCCAGAAACGAACATTGGCCGCGTAGCTAGGTTAGTCGCGATTCAGTCGTACTAAGGAAATGTTCTCCGATATTTTGGATAATGCGTCGTTACGTGCAATAAAACAAGTGAAACGAAGAACTACAGGAACAATGGAGTCATTTACTACATGTAAGTATTGCAAATCCATTGGTATTTTGCTTATAAATAAAAAAAACTAAACATTTTTACAAACGAATTCAGTGCCGTAACAGTTACTGCGATATCGAAATCAGTGGTGATAAAAATTCTAACACGCGTGTACATTGACGATTTAGTTAGCAACCACTTTATGTCATGCTCAACTACTGCGCAATGTATTTAATTTCTTTCGATATCCACTGTCGTGTNCTGACTGAGTTAAACGCTAGACTTGTAGTCTGTCCCAGTCATATAAAGTCTATAGAATAAAAGCTTACTACCTAGTGGTAAATACATTACGCCTAAGTTCAGAAGGTATGCCTTTCATTGTACCTTACGTGTATTTCGTCCTTTTGGTCAATGTTATTATTTTTTCGGGCACAGAGCCAATTTCACATGTTATATTTTTAATCATGACATGCAAGAAATTCCAAAACACTAATAAGCTTTGGTAGCTATACTCGTAGTAGTACTATAGCAATTTTGGAAGTATGTTTTTATGTTGCTAAAACGACATAAGCTTTTTGGGATGACTTTCAGTTCAGAAGAACATAGGAGGAGTTCGAAGTTAAAGTTCGACTTCCAGTGCAAAGCGGATGACAAGTGACAAAACACACATTTAGCCTAGGCGCAGACCTTCGACTTTTAGTTAGCAGATAGCTGGGCCCATTTCTAATTTGTATGAAGAACATTAACAGGCCGACCCACCAACTATCGGCTAACTAAAAGTCGCTGGTCTGCGTATCACACTAAAGCCTGGTCCGTGAGCACGTAGAATTTTGTCCAATGACCGCGACTGTGCAACGGGCGCCCGCAGTGAGTGTGCGAGCGCGACAGCAACATAATTACGCGCGAGCGATAAGGATGGGTAGCTTGGGGTCATTGGACAAAATTCTACGTGCTCACAGACCAGACTATAACATCAACTATGGTGGCCTATCTTGTGAGCTAATAAGCTATCTGCCAATAACTTAGCTAACTGGGATCTTTGTCCCAAATACACAATCTCAACACTTCTGGGATGACTTACAGAGCCTTATTCCTCATGACGCGGACGAAGACCTCGCCCATCATGTACCCGCCGACGGAGAAACCGTGGATCACCATCGGCTGGTCGTTTTCGTTCGCTGCCATGAACTTGATCAAGTCCTCTGCTACCAGCTGTGGGAATAAGAACAAGTCAGTTAATGTCACACCCAGATTGTCTAGTGATAAGTGATATGTACTCTTTTAACCTAGAGCTACTATTATGTATTCTGTGCCTAGAGGTTCTGGGTTCGATTCTCAGATTGAAAACCTACTGTATGATTTTCCCCAGTATGGTTAGGAGTTGATCAATCAATCAGGTTATCTAATCAAAATATTTCTGCTCAGGATGACGCCTTAAGCCGCCAGTCTGATTGAGTCGTGCTCGTGGCTCATGGCTCATTCAGTCTGTCACCAACAGTGGCGGCGTAGCATGGGTTGGCATCCGGGGCGGTACCGATTCGAAGATTGAAAGACAATCGCACCCCCCGTATCATGAGATAGACCGCAGACTTGTCATGCATATGCGCTAATCAGCTAATCAGTATTAATTTGCGCGACTTGTGTCACCCCCTGAGGCTTGGCACCCGGGGCGGACCGCCCCCTTACGCCGCTAGTGTCACCAGGTGAAGTCAAGAAGACGGGAGGAAGGGATGTCACCATTTGGTGACCAAGGAACAAATATGCGAATACTATGCCTCTCTGACCCGTCTGGCCATGGTTTGAAGTTTGAACTTAGAGGCTAGGAAAATATAGAGTCACGCTTCTTTAGTGGAGACTAAGTGACCTGATGATGCTGATACATACCTGCGATCCCTTCTGCGGCCACATGAGCTGCCACGGCGTGCAGGACACGGAGACCACGTCGAAGCCCTGCTCCAGGTACAGAGTGGCATACTTCATGACGTGTTTCTGCCGCGCTAGAAGCCAGTTAATCATTACGCAGACCGGCTTGTTCCGTTGCTTGTCCAACCTGGAAAGGGGCAGCATTAGGGTCCAGCTCAGGAAGTCAAACTGGTCTCAATTGGCAGTTGGCACCAATCATCTAACTGTAACGCGGCGCAAGCCGTGAAGCCAAACCGTGTAGGTCTCTAGGCCTTGTGCCTGTCTTTATGGGTCCATTTCCATTCTCGTTCAAAGCAGGTATTAACTGAAATCACGTGAGATGCAGTCTAGGATGGTACATACCTACCCTATGCCTATTCACTCTCGCCTTGAAGAGGCCCAGATTATAGTGTTCGGGGAAGAGCAATGAATTCCAGTCCCTAGCTGTTCTCTTTATAAAAGAGTAAGCAAAGCGCTTAGTGCGAGCTGGTGTTATGTCGACAATGTAGGGATGGTACGCTAACTTGCATCTGGTTCCCCGGTGATGGAAGGGGGCTGGTTGAATTAGGTGTCTTACGCCCGTATTCACAAACATTACTATGAGGTCTCAAAGTGCGCGTGGACGCACAGGGTGACGCACGAACCAATCACAGAGCTCCATTCAACGCAGTTCTTTCAATTTGCTGCTTCACTTAAGCAAGCATTGTTTGTGAATACGGGCGTAAGTGTCTTAACCTAGTAGACTGTGGAAAAAATGAGGAAGTAGCTCACTTCATGGTGGCAGGGTCGGCGGTCAGCTTGAGCTTGTCGTTGCTGATGTACTGGATGTTCTTGGTGAGGTCCTGCGTGTGCGCGTTGCGGTCGAAGCTGACCATCGCCACGGGTGCGCACGTCAGCAGCGGGCGGAAAGACTGGAGACAAACCAAGACAAACATTTTGGGTTAGTTACAATCAAAAGGCACCTAGTATAATACTAAACTATAAAGAACTGCCATTTTCAAACGAAACATCTACTGCTGGACAAAGAATTTGTATTGCGCAAATTACTAATAGTCCCGTTAGCCCCTCGTGTTAAGTTAAATAAGCTTGTGTTACGAGTGGGCTCACCACAATAGTCAAGCGGCGGTGGGATTCGAACCCGCGTTCCTCGGATCTCGAGTCAGCCAGTCCGACCACTTCACCGTTGGGCTATCGTGGCTATTCTGCAACCTCGATTCACGGAAACGAAAGCCTGCTTACATTACTTCTTCCGGTGTATGGTTGCCACTAGAGAACGTTTCTGTCTGATCCCTTCTAAGAACTATTGGGATAACTTATAATTGATTATTATTATTTATTATTGTTGCTCCAACGACATTACATCAAGCTTATTTTGCAACAAAAAAGTATTACGGTATCCACATTTCATTTGAAATATCCATTGCTGTGTGTAAACTGTAAATTACTAACGACCAGTGTCCTGCACACTCAATTGTAAGTCATCCGGACAGCGATCTAGGTCTCGAATTATCTGAATCCGTCGAATTGTTGAAGAAGAATCATCTTCACAGACATTGACTGTCGTTAGCACATCAGACTATACCTACTTTTGTTGCAAATCACGCCATATTGTGACGACATAAGATTCAATTTTGATTTATGCGCTGACGTCTGTACAAAATCAATGTTTTTGTAGTTGTCAAGTCATCCGGCTTGTCTTTTTTCAGTAGTTAACATGCCGTTGTTTTTTGTTAACATTTTTTAGCAGAAGATAGGTTCTAGGTGCTATCATAGCAAGGCAGGCTCTTTTTGGACTGGATATCATTACATCTTTTTGTTTGTTTGAACGCCCTAATCTCATCAACTACTGGTCCCCGATTTGAAAAGTTATTTTTGTGTTGTATAGCCCATTTATCAAGGAAGACTACAGCCAATAGGGGCGATGCAGTAAAGAAATATTTAGAAAAAACGGGAAATATTATTCAGACTATTTTCACGCGAGCACAGCTAGTCTTCTCTATAATAAGTACTTATCTCATGGGTCCTTCCTAAAAAAATGCAGCAGTATGCACTATCTATACTGTATAATATCTGTCTGCGATTGTGCGCAAATGCCGTCAAGGGCGTACACTGACACCCGATTAGTATGTTTTATTTTTACCCAACTGCGGCAGAAGGAGGGTTATTTGTTTATTTTTTCAAATAAAGAATATTCTGCTACAAGGCTGCATGTGACATGACCTTATTGCATTCTTTGTTATGTTCGATAGCACTACATAATGAATGGATTACTATTAAATTAATTTTAAAGCGATAAGTATCACGTCTCGTGCGCGGTATCGACCTCTGACCGCGGATCAACGTACCTACAGCACGTCAAGCTAAATCGATTGGATCTTATGGAGTTATAATAAGGGTTATATTGCAAAGAAAATGTGTAGTCTGATGTGATTATCTATACCTATAGGGTATCTACTCTACTGTATCAATTTACATTGTTGTTCTTTGGTATTAGCACGAGGGCCAATTATTATAGTAAGTGTAAACTCTATTCAGTTGAGATAAGAGCTGATTACGACTTGGCATAAAATTTTAAAAGTATAAAGTCGTCGACCAAAATTGACTACACTTAGGCAGGGTTGCACCATCATACTTTGACTGTAACAAACGTCAAAAATCTGTCAAACTGCATACAAAAACCACTGGATAACGTGATAGTTACGGTCAAAGTTTGGTGGTGCAACTCAGCCTTAAAGTCATGAGCTGATGATGATTCCGATATCAATAGTAACTAGATAGGTACCTACCTAATGATTTTGGATAAGTTACCAGCTAGCTAATGTATGAATTTGTGGCGGTAGGTAGGTAATGATAGTTTGATGATCTGAATCATTAGGCGAATAAAGATAAAATCAAAAAGCAATTAAACTACGATTATCATGAGCAAACTGGACTATAAATATCAAATCATTGTACGGTGTAAAGTCAAAAGTACAAAATACTAAATGGTATCTTATGGACTGATCTGCAATACAATAGTCCTTATTGGTCGAACAATTTAGAATGAGTGTTGTAAAAGTACTATTTCTTGCATCATACAACTGGCCATACAAGTTCATACAACTAATCAGGAATACCGTATTGATATGTGTACTTATTAATAAACACGAAAGTATAACACTTTTGACCGGCTTCAATGCCAGTCACGGTCAAGGTTGAACTTATAAACGCGGATGTTCCTTAATTCAGGGTGTTAGAGTTGATATTAGAACAGCTACACCACGTCCATTATGATCATTTATAGCACAGGCTGGAATTGCGCCTGCGATCTAGGTTTTAAATTGAACGCAGTGAAATCTATCTATACCTATAAAATGTGTGTTCTTCCATCTTCTGACGAGCAATAAATAAAAAAATCAATAGGACAAGAAAAAAAAATGTAAAAAAAAAATGTATGGTCAAAAAAGTAATAAAAGGAAATAATAGATTTTAAAAAATACCAAAATTATAGCAACACTAGCACCGACCATAAAAAGAAAACTAATAATAATATACCTAAGAAACTTAGGAAAATGAATAGGGTACCAAGTTAATCAATGCTGTAATAAATATCAATGATAAAAATAAGTTTACCAATACATATGGTATAATAAAATTATATAAAAATAGACACGATTACATTGGTAGGTACCTAGTAGCTGTTGCTATGTTTACTTTAAAATTAGGTAAACTACTGACAGTGGACCTTGAATGTCTGCGCCTTGTTGATAATCAGTGAAATGAAGTATGAGGAGGAGATAAAAATGATAATAAATAATAATACATTGTTTCAAGTATCCATAATCTATATTGTCTAAAAATAAACGAGAGTTGTGCTATTAGAGTTATATTGTTTGTTTTCTTAAAAAAGTAAAATAAAAATAAATAAATAGCAATATAATAGGGCTAACCGTATTTGATTTTGCGTTCACTGGTTGGCGCTACTGGAGAGTGACTGGACAGTAGCGCATCGGATTAAAAAGGACATGGTGCCTACATTTATTGGATTATAAGCACTCTTGGTAGGTAATTGACATTTTTATTCCAATGCAATTCTTTATGCGTTGTGTGATGCGTTCTGCAAACACACGACTAACGTCCAGCCACATAATAATAATAAGTAGGTGTCCAGCTCAAAACGACTTATTTGAAAGCGCCCTTAACATGACGAGCAACCGCTAATCTATCTCTATGATAGGTCATGGTCTGACATCACTATTCCTATTGTAATACACGATGCAGAGATATAGTACAGTTAACCAGACAAATACTTTTAGATTTAACTTCGTTAAAGGTTCCTTACAGTCGGCTTCTATTCAACCTTCACTGGTTGGGTGTCTTTGGCTGCTAGATTGTTGTAGATTCTGGCATTCCTAGATGTTCAGGAGTTGCCGAAGGATATGAGAGTCGCGTCGCCATATTATTTGTAACTGAAAATGATTCTTCATTTTCTTCTTCAATAAATTCAAAACACTACGTCGATATCCCAAGACCATCATCATGATCATGTCAACCGCTTCTATAATAATTTCTGCAGGGTGACGATCGACGGCTGTTAAGATATTCCAAATGCAGTGCAATTTCAGTGAAAGTACAAGTATAATTGCATTATCAAGCTTGACAATTGGCACAGATCCTTAATCCAGGGATAAAGGTCAAGTTATGCCCTCGACTGTACTGTTCGCTTGGTAACGCGGCGCATGATATAGAACGCTTACTTTGTTGCATGTGGAATTTTCCGCTGCAAGAGCCAATATACAGTNAGCCCCGATTACGGTAATTTTTAACGTCAACAATCCAGACACGCTTCTCGATTCTGCGATACGATTGGTCGTTCAACAGCGTACGTCAGCTGTTTTGACCAATCGTATCGCAGAATCAGAAACGCGTCTGGATTGTAGACGTTATAAAAGTTACCGTAATCGGGGCTCAGAAATGTTGAATCTCCCATAGGATAATAAATTAATTCATATCATTTTTTTAAACGAGCCATAGACTATGAACCATAGAGCAATGATTCTCATCGACAAAAATATCGATAGTGTCTCAGCGCCATCAGCTGTTACACAAATGTCATTACCTCGTCCCCCTCAGGAAATGGCGAAATTTTTTTGTATGGAAATAAACGCGCGCTGCTACTCCTGTTATTTCTGCTCTCTGGCTATAACAAACAATGAGGAAGCAATACTTTTTAACTACCCTAAAACGCATGTCGCTGCTCCTGTTTCCTTTATATTTTCATTTTTTTCTTAATTAAAATATATTTCAGAATATTGTTAATTACAATGTGAAAACTTTTTTTAAAATGAANAGTTTGTGTCTGTACACTCACAGATGCCTTCGGACCATCAGAAGTACGGGACCAGAAAGACTCCAAGTTGTCTTTGCTGGTAATTTTTGCAAATTAGGAAAATATTTAAAATTTCAAAACCGTGTCTGCGTGAAATCAAGCTATTCAGCGAGCAGAAAACATAATTTATTATGGATTGGACAGTTTGTGTCGCACTGTAACATTTTTGGAATCATCCGGCAAACGTCCTATCACGCTCCAACTCCGTGAATCGTCGAATTTCCTTAGTCAAACTCGTTGAACTCTGGAAGTTGAAGTGCGCAGGCGCATGGTCTCGTGGTGTGATAAGTACCTATTGATAGCACGTGCGCGCGCCGTGACTCGTGACGCCGAACCGGTTGTTGCCAAGTGCAAAGCTTAGGGTTACTATGTGCTAGACTGCTAGTAAAAACCTGAGTTACTATGGTTTTTTTTCTCAGGGTTACGATTTTTCAGAAATATCTTAGTTGTTAGTAGAGCCACAGAATAATGTCATTTGGCGGATTTACACTATGCGGAAATTAGCCGAGTCAAGACAAAAAAACAGTGGTGGAACATTAATTTTTCATCCCCACCCCACTGTTTTTTTGACTTGACTCGGCTTATTTCCGCGCAGTGTAAAAGCAGCAATTCGGTAGAGCTTTCCCTTCTATGATCTGAGGTAGAGCTAGTACCTACTAACAACCGGTTTTTCTGGGTTTTTAGGAAGGTGTTTTATCATAAAATTGTAGCAACATGATGGTGAAGATTCTACTATCGAGTGCACCGTTTAAAAAAAAAATTGCATAAATTATCGTAACTACGTACTTTCAAACAACAGTTCGAATGCAAATATTGATATTAGCTGGTAGCTCATACTCAGGCAGCGTCCTTTATGCATACCTACTACCTATCTATATCGACGATATTTGCTCAGAATGAGACGTTCACTAATCCTTCAGTCTAGCTCTTTCGTTCTTAAACGAAACAATAAGGACAGCACGAATACATTCGAACCTGTGAATGTGTGTTTTAAACTTGATGCAAACTAAAGACTCTAGAATTCAGCTTCTGTGTAATTTAACCATTCAAAAGTTTGAATCTATGCTTGCAACTCAAAGACCAGGAATCAGAAAAGGGGTTCAACTCTTGTCTAAGTTGGCTACTAGTCAATCAATGGGGATAAGACTACTAAAACTTAGCTGGTAGAGAATGCCACATGGCATTAAGTTCGCCTGTAGTACCGCTTTTTTTGTGTGTGCAATAAAATAAAAAGAGCCTGATCAATCGACTCAGTACTCGTTTTAAGTGCATACAAAATTGTGTGTATTATAAAAAAAATGACAATTTCCCTTGGTGGTCATCGCATCACGCATGAAATTCTGGACCGATTTCTCTAATTCGTTTTTTGTTGTTGTTTTTTTCAGAAGGTTCCTAAAAAAATGCGCGAAAAATATTAACTTTTCGTAAGACAGGACGTCTGTCGGGACAAGCTAGTGCATAATAAATAATAATAATATTTTTTTTAGCAAAAATTTCTTTCCATATAGTGGATATTCTTTCCATATACAGTGCATCCACCATACTTGTAAGACGCAAGAACGCAAGGTACAAAGTCCAAATGATAGCCGGCGTGCTGCGCCTGCGTCGTAGGTAATTATGCATTTCATAAATTGAAGCTGCTTAGCCACGCAGCGGCTGTATCTATGTAGCGGGACATTTCTACATAATATCTAGTCATAGAATGTTGGGATAGGTTAGGTTTTATGTAATTAAGTATGTATAATTGCGTAGTTATTAAGTATTGTTTGTATGTATAATGTAATATGTTTATAAATAGTATTTACTTATGTTAGGCGTTAGCTTCCAATTTAATTACACACCTAAGCGTTTGTTTACAAACAATCATCATAAAATAATAGTTAGGACATACATAACAAATGAATTAAATCTAATAAGTAATAATTTGGTTGATTATGTAATGACTGGGTAAGTAAGTAGGTATAAACTAAGTTCAAGTTACCAAGGTCAAGGTGTACCTTTTACTTTTTTTACTCTGATTTTTTTTTACCTAAAAGGGTGTTATGTTTTTCAACCTGACTTCTAATGGGACAATGGGCCTATTCGAGTGTCCCATAGGCATGATTACTTTATTCTTAAATTCACAGTGACTCTAATAGCTTGATCTTGAACCTTAACTTTATCACGAGGCTCTACAAGAAATTAATCTAAATCATTACCTAAATGCCACATACAAACTCAATAGAGGAAATAGGTAGGTATGCATAGCACTTAGCTATGCATATCATCTAATTAACAAACAATACCAGTCTTGACTAGGAACTCGCTTCGTAATTGACCACAAATAGTACGTAATAGGTAATAACTCAAAAAAGGTACAAAATTGTTAGATCTGGATTTGATATTTTCTCTTAGACCCAGTTTCTGGATTATTGAGATTTTTGATGGAGCGTACACATTTTCTAATCAAGTAGGTATAACCCTTCATTTGGCACTCTTAATCTGTAAATCATTAAAAAAACTGGACATTAGTCTTTGTAAATTGAGATAAGAATAAATTACTTACAGTTCCTTTGCTTTTCAGTCCCATTTTTCCACTATGAGCAGCCATTGACATCGCAGTCCGGAAAACACCCATCTTGTTACGTTATGTTTTTCCAACCTGCATAACAGTAATAATTCAATGTTTAGGGTTAATTCACTTGTATACACAAAAGGAAGTACTGTAATGTCTAAGTGTTGTAAGGGAAAATAAACATAGTTTTCATTACGGATATGAGAAAACTGGTCGACATAATGGATATGACAAAACTGCTTGAACTATCAAGGTTGAAATCCCATGAGGCTTTAAATACAAGACACAACATACACAAATTAAAAATGTACATATCCGAACAGATGCTGTTTGCAAAGTGTATGGTTTTTACTGTAAAAAGAGTAATGACCATTGTGTGTTTGTTTTTTAAGTTCCATTTCTACTAACAATGCAAGTTGCATACAAAACAAAAAAATTCATGTTTTGTTTTAAGTTATAATAATTTTAAATAAAGTCATTGAATTTCTTAAGCCATTGTCACAATATTAACATATTGCTTTCTTTTTAAAAGTGAAAAAAGTATAGAATTACTGTGTAACACACTTAAGTGAAATTTAGGTAAGGGTAAATACCTAAAACAAACCATTGTTTAGTTATGTTTGGGTTTGTTGTAAAAATATTTTTATAATTTAATTGTAAATACAAATATAAATTATTCGTAAAGAAGGGAAAAATAAATCATTGAAATGTATGTACACACGATTTCCACACAACTGCCATAAATATATTTTTTTGTGTGTTATTGGCAGAATTGAGGTTTCTAAAAAGAATTTTAGAAGAAATATTCACGAACAAAATTTCACTGTACGAACAAAGTTCGCTCGATCAGCTGATTTATGATAAATTAATAATAAAGATTAATAGTTCATAAATTACAAAAACTGTTACATTTTATTCAATTATTTTAGTTCACTAATAAATTTGTATTGTGATTACACTAATTTAGGAAGTTGGAGTGAAATCAAAATGTATGTTTATACTGTAAGGTTAATGTTAATGATAAAACCCAAAAAGTAAACAGATTCTGCTTTATGATTGCAGTACTTACCCTCAAATAGTCACAAATAGAGCAATTGCAGTAATTTTAACTGTGCGTGCAATCAGTTGGCACTCTTTTACTAATTTAACACGATTATCCGGAATTTATCCAGTGAAATAAATGATCAACTTAACATTCAATTAGATACAGTTTAGTTCTTTGAAAAATCACTATCAGAAGTTCAGTACCTTCTGCAAAAAATACAATTATTGAATTATAAAGTTCCGACAACCACCAACAAAAAACACGCACCTCTCGCGTGAACACGGCGTGAGTGGCGGAGGGAAAGGGGAGGGAGGAATATTACTTTTCTCTATGGGGAGGAAGGACAAAGGAGGAAAATATACGTTCAAAAACCGTAAAAACACAGAGTAAAAACGCACAGAAACGGGTGTTCAGTCCAAATTATAGGAAAAATTTGACGTTTGATTTTTGAACAGAATACGCAAATGTCACAAACATGTGGTCTATTTCTGACAGTGACATTATTTCTAAATTCTAACCTGTCGGATGGTTTGTTGTTGTGAAGTGATGTGGTGTTTTTTGATTCTTTCGTAAGTCTTAATAACTTGGGATAAAGTGAAATAAAATGGGTGAAAATGAAGGAAAAGAATTCGCAGCGCTGGGAGTGAAATCGTGGCTTATAAAGCAACTCTTTAGTCTTGGTGAGTAGCCTATTTATTTTACCACAACATGAATTGGTTTTTTAGTATTATAATGGAAAAGAAAGATAAAATCTTCTAATTTTCTTATTCTTTTAGGTATAAAGTCGCCTACGCCTATCCAAAAAGGTTGCGTACCAGGCATCTTGGAAGGTTCCGATTGCATAGGTGCGGCCAAGACAGGCTCAGGAAAAACGTTTGCCTTCGCGCTGCCGATTTTGCAGAACCTATCTGACGATCCTTATGGAATATTCGCTTTGGTTCTCACCCCTACACATGAGTTGGCTTACCAGGTATGTAAGCAATTGGATAAAAATGGCTAAAGAGTATTGTTAATCCTTTTTTTATTAGATTAGATTATAAGATAGAATTATTAGATAGAATTTTTAAGTATAAAAACCTATACAATAGCTCAAACTTATAAATATTTATTAAACTATATATTTTCATCTACAAAATGTCATTTCAGATTGCAGATCAGTTCAGTATTCTTGGACAGCCGCTTAATCTCAAAGTCTGCATTGTGACTGGAGGCTCCGACCAACTGGAAGAGTCGCTGAAGCTGGCCAAACGTCCCCACATAGTGGTAGCCATGCCTGGCCGCTTGGCGGACCACATAAGTGGTTGTGACACTTTCTCCTTGAAGAAAATAAAGTATTTGGTTTTGGATGAGGCAGATAGGTAAGACATTTCTTAAAGATTTCAGCTACTTATTATGTAAGGAAGGTTCGTTCGTTTCAGCTAAATGACGTCCACTGCTGGACAAAGGCCTCCTCCAAGGTTTTCCATACCTTCTTATTTATTTAATAGGAACATAAACAACACACGTTTTGTGTGTAATCATGTGACTAACAAAAAATAAATAAGTTTTTATATGACTGTACTGTCTGTATGTAGTCATAAATTACTCCTTATTTTATATCTTCTTATTTATCATTAATTTATATTTTGTCTTCAATTCCAGGCTTTTCAGTGAATCTTTTCAAGAGGACTTGGAGACAATATTCAATGCATTACCACAGAAGAGACAAAACCTGTTGTTTTCTGCTACAATCACTGAGGACGTAAGAGAGTCAAAGTTGCTTCCTCTAAATAAAGAGGTGTGTTATTATAATTAATTATTATCTTGTAAGTGGATAATAAATGTATGTTATAGAATGGACACAATATTTCTCAGACGAAAAATATTATTTGATTGTTTCTTTAACCCTCCTTAGTTGAGAGAGTTCTCTCTTAAGAGTCAACAGCAATGCGTTGTGGCGTTGCATCGCAAATATTTCGCCATATCGCAAATATTTCGCCATATCACGCTCGTGTGCCTGCCACAGATATTTCTATGTAAGACGATCGAACGCAACGAAACCGCGATCGTGATCGTGAAGGCATCGTGAGCTTTGGCTCTTACATAAAGTGAATGTTTTTTCATCAGAAACTGCTGGTATGGACGGAGTCGGACACACAACTGACGGTGTCCACGCTAGACCAGCGGTACGTGGTGTGCCCGGCGTATGCGCGCGACGTGTATCTCGTGCAGACGCTGCGCAAGTACCGCGAGAACAAGCCCAGTTCGCACATCATCGTGTTTACGGATACTAAGAAGTGAGTTATCTTCTAAGTACTTAACCTAAGACCCAGTATTCACTTGGACAATTTTTATATAGAACTAGCTTTCCGACCGCGGCTTCGCCCGCGTGGAATTTTGTCTGTCACAGAAAAACTTTATCGCGCGTCCGTTTCAAAAACCGGGATAAAAACTATCCTATGCCCTTTCGCGGGACTCAAACTATCTCTATGCCAAATTTCATCAAAATCGGTTCAGTGGTTTAGGCGTGAAAGAGAGACAGACAGACAGAGTTACTTTCGCAATTATAATATTAGTAAAGATTTGACAGCAGTGGAGCTGTGCGGAGCGGAGAAGAGAAGTGAAATAATAAAATCTGATTGGTTATTCAAAGCACTTTTCCGCTACTCTCGGCTCTGCTCTGCCTTGGTGGAAAACGGCCCTAAGATAACATATTTGACCAGGATTTAGTTAATTTTACAAGTTACCTCAAAATCACTACCTACAAGTTTGTCCACCACCACAAATGTTTGTGATCAATATTACAACTCGGTCCAGTTAACTGCGCACTTCACTGGAATGCATCTCTCCCTCGCACATACCTGTACACCTCCCCGCATTCGCCCCGTTCTTTCCCTAACTTATTTGTTTGTTTATACTTTAGTACACCTCTCCCCTGGGGGGCGCAACGATTTCTCGGTTAATACCAAAGTTAATTATCTATTGCAGAGAATGTCAAGTGATCTCGATGATGATGAACGCCATAAGCATGGACAACGTGTGCCTACACGGGTTCATGCGTCAACGAGAGCGTAGCGCCGCCCTAGCGCAATTCCGGAGCAACCTGAAGTGCACGCTCGTGGCAACTAATGTGGCGGCGCGAGGTCTTGATATACCTTCTGTGGACCTGGTGATTAATCATAAGCTACCGCTAGAACCGAAGGAGTATGTGCACAGGTGAGTGGTCCCAGCGATCTGAAGCGCACGCTCGTGGCAGCAAACGTGGCTGCGCGAAGCTTAGACATACCTTCTGTGGACCTGGTGGTTAATCATAAGCTACCGTTAGAACCGAAGGAGTATGTGCA
Source organism: Ostrinia furnacalis (assembly GCF_004193835.3). Lineage (NCBI taxonomy): Eukaryota > Metazoa > Arthropoda > Insecta > Lepidoptera > Crambidae > Ostrinia > Ostrinia furnacalis. Next base: position 220,338 of record NW_021131157.1, read on the forward strand.
CAGGTGAGTGAGTGGTCCCAGCGATCTGAAGTGCACGCTCGTAGCAACTAATGTGGCGTCGCGAGGCCTTGATATACCCCCAGTGGATCTTGTGGTCAACCACAAGCTACCGCTAGAACCGAAGGAGTATGTGCACAGGTGAGTGGTCCCAGCGATCTGAAGCGCACGCTCGTGGCAACAAACGTGGCGGCGTGAGGCTTGGACATACCTTCTGTGGACCTGGTGGTTAACCACAAGCTGCCACTTGAGCCGAAGGAGTACGTGCACAGGTAAGAAGTTTAGAGTTATCGTAGCACAGTTCCGAAGTAACCTGAAGCTCACGCTCGTGATAACAAATTTTACGGCGCGAAGCCTTGAGACATACCTTCTGTGGTTACTCGTGGCAATTAATGTGGGCGGCGCGAGGTCTCGACATACCTTCTGTGGATTTGGTGATTAATCATAAGCTACCGCTAGAACCGAAGGAGTATGTGCACAGGTGAGTGGTGTAGTATTCGCAGTTCCGGAGCAACCTGAAGTGCACGCTCGTGATAACAAATGTTACGGCACGAGGCCTCGAGACATACCTTCTGTGGTTACTGTGGTGCAATGACGCACGCTCGTAGTAACTAATGTGGCGGCGCGATGCTTGATATACCTTCTGTGATCCTGGTAGTTAATCATAAGCTACCACTTGAGCCTAAGGAGTATGTGCACAGGTGAGTGGTGTAGTAATACTGTAGTGCAGTTCCAGATAAATCTGAAGCGCACGCTCATGGCAACAAATGTGCGAGGCCTTAATATACCCTTAGTGGAACTGGTAGTGAACCACAAGCTGCCACTCGTGCCTAAAGAGCACGTGCATGGGTGGAAACGTTTGCGCTTCCATACTTGAAGAAACTGTATTTTAATAGTTCATCAAAAGTATCTCCATCAATCTCCATGGTTTTGGTTGACGTCTCCAGTTCGCGATTGTGTACGGTGCAACTTTTTATTTACTTCTAAATTGCAATAACCATACAACTGTATGGTCCTTCGAGCCGGGTTGATATTGATTTCAAAGTTACTAGAATTTTACAGCATTCGAAAACTAACACTAGAGGGGCTAGGAATAAGTGTTTTTTTAAGATGTGTCTTGGAATGACTACCCTCCGTTTGTCTTCAGGGTGGGCCGCACGGCTCGCGCGGGCCGCAGCGGGCTGGCCATCTCGCTGATCACGCCGTACGACCTGCTGCGCCTCGGCGAGATCGAAGCACACATCAACACCAAGCTCACCGAGTACAAGATCGATGGTATGTTCCGACATAAGCGAGGCTAGGATGCGCGCTTTGATAAAACCTTATCGACAGTAATCACTTACCATCAGGTGATCCGTATGCTCGTTTGCCTCCTGTCACATAAAAAAAAGATGAGTTTAGATGACAAATGTATGGGCTTATCGTGAAAAATCGATAAAATGCCTCGATAAAAGTTTATTGTAGCGCGCATCCTAGTACGACCTGCTGCGCCTCGGCGAGATCGAGGAACACATCAACACCAAGCTCACGGAGTACAAGATCGATGGTATGTGTCGACATAAGCGAGGCTAGGATGCGCGATAAAACCTTGTCGATGGGTTTAGGCGACAAATGTATGGGCTTATCGTGAAAACTCGATAAAATACCTGTGGGCCGCACGGCTCGCAGCGGGCTGGCCATCTCGCTGATCACGCCGTACGACCTGCTGCGCCTCGGCGAGATCGAGGCACACATCAACACCAAGCTCACCGAGTACAAGATCGATGGTATGTGTCGACATAAGCGAGGATAGGATGCGCGCTTTGATAAAACCTTATCGACGGTAATCACTTACCATCAGGTGATCCGTATGCTCGTTTGCCTCCTGTCACATAAAAAAAAGATGAGTTTAGATGACAAATGTATGGGCTTATCGTGAAAAATCGATAAAATGCCTCTATAAAAGTTTATTGTAGCGCGCATTCTAGTACGACCTGCTGAGCCTCGGCGAGATCGAAGCACACATCAACACCAAGCTCACCGAGTACAAGATCGATGGTATGTGTCGACATAAGCGAGGCTAGGATGCGCGATAAAACCTTATCGACGAGTTTAGACGACAATTGTATAGGCTTATCGTGTAAAAATTATAAAACATCTTGATATAAATTTATCATGGCACGCATCCTAGGCCTACTGGACATTTCGATCAGCCTTTTTAGGGTTCTGTGTCTAACAAAGGGTAATGAATGAAACACAAATGTTTACTTCAAATATATGAGAACCGATTCCGATTTGACATTCCATTTGCGCAAAAGTTATAGCATCTTCCAATATTATGATTCCTTTTGCCCCACCCTGGCTTTAATGATTTTTAGATGTTAGTCCCAAATAAAAAGACGTAGTATTCGAGCACCAGAATAACCATCATCAGATAGGTTTTTTTACACCCTGCATAGTAAAATAATAGTATTAATTAAAAGCTATTCTGTTTCCAGACGACGAAGCAGTGCGAGTATTCACGACAGTCAGCGTGACGCGCCGCGAGCAGGAAGCCAAGCTCGACAACGAGGAGTTTGAGCAGCGCGCGCGCAACTACCGTGTCAAGCGCTGGCGCATGGCCGGCGTGGATCCTGACCTCATGCAGGAAGGGTCAGTATCGCCAGAATAAGAATAAGAAATTTATTCATAATGTTCATTACATGTCAAATTTTCAATATATTTTCTTATTAATAATAAACAATAGTAGTATTAATAAGAAAGAAATACACATCATGTCCAAATAAATTAATAATACAAATAGAATTAATGTCAATTAAATGTCAAAATAAATAGTGGGTAACAGTGTCAATAATAATTAAATAATAATAAATAAATAATAAAATGTTTCTTGCCATTNAGTACTTATTATTATTCTGTGGCTTTACTTAAATCGATTTAGGGCTTTGCCACACTGGCGGATAGCAAGCGTTTTCTGGGCGGTGCAGCGGCGCGGCGCGGTACACCGCGGCATTTTGCAAGCATTTTGGCGACCGCGGCGAGCCCGCCGCGCCGCCGCTTCGCTTGTTATCTGCCAGTGTGGCAAAGCCCCTAGGGTCAATCAATTTTGAACTGCTAAATTCTCGGATGTCTCGACCTTATGCAGGAAGGGTCAATATCGCTTGGCACTTGACTTTAGTGTGGACTCAATTTCAACAGNTTTCAAACAGATTTCAACGAGAGACAATTGAAATTCCAAACAGTTCGTCAATTTTATAGAACGCCTGCTCGATCAACCACTTTTTTAATTGAAATTTGAAAGAATGGAGTGATACCGCTTCATTCACTATTTTCATATAAACGCATCGAGCGCGGTTTGTATGTGAGCGCGCCAATACGTATGCGGCGCGCACGCACACACTGACAGAATTTAGCGTGGATTAAAGGGGTGTTGTGCCGAATCGGTGCGTTTCTATGAAGATTACCTACTCATTTGTATTTACTCTGGTATGGCTCAGCACTTCACTTTAGTGTGGGTTTACTTAAATCGATTTAGGGCCTTGCCACACTGGCGGATGGCAAGCGTTTTCTGGGCGGAGCAGCGGCGCGGCATTTTTCAAACATTTTGGCGACCGCGGCGTGCTCGCCGCGCCGCCGCTTCGCTTGCAATCTGCCAGTGTGGCAAGGCTCTTAGGCTCAATAATTTTGAACTGCAAGATACTCGGAGGTCGCGATCTTATGCAGAAAGGGTCAATATCGCTTGGCACTTGACTTTAGTGTGGACTCAATTTCAACAGGTTTAGGGTCCATTTTGAATCGCCAGATGTGTTTCCATGAGACAATCAACATTCTAACTAATGGACCCAGACCCTGTTTATCCAAAATTGCGCAAATACATAATGTAGCTAGGTATTTGAATATGAAATAAATGTGATATTTTTTACATCCCTAGATTGGAAGAAATGCGTCGTAAGCGAGTGAAAGAGGCCAAGAAAGCTAAACTGGAGAAAATCAAACAACTGCAGGCACAAATGGCGAGTAAAGAGGAAACGGGACAGAGCGATGGTAACCGCCTGCTACCGAGTGAGAAAGACATAGACGCGAGCATCAAGGAGGGCCTGAAAAAAGTCAATAAAGGCCTGATGAAAAAAGACGACAGATTTAAGAACGTCATAGGAAAGATCAGCAAAATTAAGAGGAAAGCGGAGAATGTTAAAAACCAGACGGTGGATAAAGAACACAAGAAGAAGAAGAAGAAAGTTGTTAATAAATGATGTATTTAAAATGCCTTGAGTTTTTCTTCTTAAACACATTTATATTTATTTTATACATACTTAATATATTGAAGCATAGAATTAAGTCTGGGACTTTTATAAAAGTTTAGAAATGCATTTTTTATGTAAAGAAATACATAGGTACTAAAATTCTAACAATAAAATGATTTGGCCTTACCAAATTTTGAAGGTAAAGAAAACAATATTTAGTCAATAATTTATTTATTAATACATTGTAAAATTACAAATAAATACAACAATAATATACTTTGTTTAAGCGAATGTAGTATCGATGGCAAATGATTTGGCACAAAATTTAGCCGATAAGCCTTCGTGAAGTCTACTATCTTTGCAACTTTGCTCTCTAATACCTAAGAATTGCGGCTTCATTAAGAATTATCTAAAAAATTATATAAAATATGAAGAAAAGGCCTTGGTGAATACAATAATAAAGTGAATAATTTTTGTGTTCTCTAGCGATTTTACTGTGCAGACTATTGGTATCAAAATTCATTATTTTTTAAGACAATACAATCACATTATATCACGTTTGTTTGTAGACTAAAAACCAATCGTAAAATTAAAATTGCGTTTTGAGCAAACAATACAAAATTAAAGATAAAACCATTTGGTTCAGGTTTAAGAACAATGATAAAAAAAATTGGAAAATTCTCCATAATAACCCGTGGAATTATTTATTACTCAAGAATAGTAAAAGGAGACCGATAGGCTGATAACATGTGAAATATATTTTTATAGTGAATTAGATAAATTGAATCAACACTTGAGAAAGGTCATGGTTCCACCTAATTGTGAAAATACTAATGGTTTACAAAATGATATCACCATTAAGTTATTAAATAACTACTCAAAAATCGAATTGAAAATTATTTTTATATACAAAATAAGTAGATTTAACAGCGTGCTCGTCCTATAAATGCTCTGCTATTAATATAATATAACATTTTGTGTGAAATATACTTTCGATCCATAACTAGATACCTATTGGTCCTACTAATAATAAAGAGGATATTTTGTAAGTTCTTTTGACAGGGTGTTTAAAGAATTTATAAGCCACCATATTTTAAACTTAATTGAAATGTAAAAAGATTCCAATTTAATGAAAACTATTTTTATCTTAGTTGGCAATTAGGGAATGAATTGTACTGCATCTAAACGTAATGTCAAAAGAACTAATAATTTTCCTATAATCCAAATAAGTGGCAACAGCGTAGTGTACCACAGAAAAGCCATAGATATCAATAAAATAGAAGACTTATTGAGTCCATTTGAAAATGTGGTTTTGTAGAATTTAAATTGTATAATAATACAAACATTTCTCTATGAACAAGATGACATAATAGGATTTCGCCATTTCTAATAACTGACTGAACGGACCTATAATAAGTAGATCGAAATGAAATAGTGAGTGTACGAATGTATTTTATACAAGTACGATGTGGGTCTTAAGCTTATTATATGTATAGTATAAAAGCCACTGTTGCATGGCATATGCACATACTTTGACGGGCTAATGCTTACAGCACTGATTTTTAATGCGACATATCAATTCAGAATCTGAATGTCTAAAGCTAGTTTAAATACAGACAGTAAAATGTTTTAGAGTTTCAGAATTATTGATTAAATGGTAATAACCAATTTGATTAAGGTGTTTGTTCATTGGATTCGAATGCACTCAAAGAATCGAAATTATTCGATTCTGTCTCTTATGAGGTCGTGGTTACACCTTATGGGTGGACGTCACATGCTGAATTTCCAGCTGCGATGCCTTTTTTTTTCGGAGCGAAGGCCTTTCAAAATTGCAACTGTTACTTTTTGCCATTTGTCTAGGGGGTCTGAATTGATATGCCGCAAACTGAACTAAGGTTAAGTAGACTCGTATATCTGACGTTCTATTCCGACATTTGCAGGAGCGAGTTGATGGTGGCGTCTTTGTTGCCGCGGTTCGCTTCTAGCACAGACCTGATCACCTCTTTGTCAATACTCGGGAACATTTCTTCGATCTGAAAAAGAAAGTGCAGCATTTTAATTACGGATTTATTGGACGAGTGTATTCGGGGGCGCTGTTTTTTTTGTCTTTCTACTGTTTTTTGGCTCTAAATAGCCCTACAATTTATTGCAAATTGTGACCTCATCAAGTGATGATCTTTCCCGTTTGTCCTTTTAAGGCTGCTTTTCCAACAGAGATGTGAGAGGATGCGTAGCGAGGGATGTGTTTGTAAAGAACCAATAGAATCGCTTCATTTACTTCGCCTCGGTAAATGAAGCGGGTCTCTCTTTAGTCCCCAGGATGCAGGCCAGGGGGGTCTCTCTTGACCCCAGACCAGGATTGAGGCCCTAATGCAGCCCCAAGATACTCACTAGGGGCTTCTCTCGTTGCTCCAGGTGGGAGCTCTCTCGTTGCGTCAGGTTTTGGACTTAGGGGTCTCTAACAAGCCCCTAGGATTTGGACCAGGAACAGAAAGAAGTAATACCTGCTGCAGCTGTTCAGCAGTGACCGGCGGCTGCTGCGGCGGCTGCGGTTGCGGCTGCGGCTGCGGGTATTGCGCCGGCGCCGGGTACACCGGCATCGCTGCGTAGCCCATGCCGGTACTTGGGACTACTAGCACAGTAATATCAAGGCTGGGAAGACAGCCAGGACTTGGCCTGGGGGTCTCTCTAGACCCCAGGATGCAGGTGAGGCCCAGAAGAGGGCGAGGATAATTTGCATCGATGTGGTGCAGGCCTACATACTAGCCTGGGGGGTCTCTCTTCGCCCCAGAATTTAGGTCTCATGCAGACCAGGATTGAGGGCCCCAACGCGGCTCCAGGATATTCACCGGGAGCTTCAGGTTTTGGACTTATAGGTCTCTAACAAGGCCCCTGGATTTAGTTGGAATGCCGCCAACTGACCCACCTGGAGGAAAAAAGTATGTCCTAGCGAGGCCATACCTGTTACAGCTGCCCGGCGGTGACCCTTTAGGCAGTCTGTGAAAACCTCTAAATATGCTCTTCTAGATACGACTAATTTTGTTTTTAACCACTTCTTGCTCAGGACCACCTAGGGGAACAGAGCAAGTTCATACCTGCTGCAGCTGTTCAGCAGTGACCGGCGGCTGCTGCGGCGGCTGCGGTTGCGGCTGCGGCTGCGTGTATTGCTACTTGGGACTACCAGCACAGTAGTGGCCAGGATCAATGGGAGACAGCCAGGACTTGGCCTGGGGGTTTCTCTAGATCCCAGGATGCAGGTGAAGCCCAGAAGTGAGCCAGGATATTTTTCATCGAAGTGCCAGCCAGGATTGGGGGTGTCTTTAGGTCTCATGCAGACCAGGATTGCGGGCCTAATGCGGTCCCAGGATATTCACCAGGGCCCTGTATACTTGGAGCTTTCTCGGAGCCATAGGGGTCTCTAACAAGGTTATGGGCCATCGACGGGAACATCGCTGGATCCACCTGGAGGAACAAAGCAAGTCCTATCAAGTTCATACCTGCTGCAGCTGCTCAGCGGTGACCGGCGGCTGCTGCGGCGGCTGCGGTTGCGGCTGCGGCTGCGGGTATTGCGCCGGCGCCGGGTATACCGGCATCGCTGCGTAGCCCATGCCGGTACTTGGGACTACCAGCACGGTAGTATAAAGGCTGGGAAGGCAGCCAGAACTTGGCCTGGGGCTGGGAGTCTCTCTCTTGTCCCTAGGATGCAGGCTAGGCCCAGATGTGGTGCAGGCCTACGTCCCGTTTAGGTCTCATGTAGACCAGGATTGAGACCCTAATGCGGCCCCAGGATATTCATCGAGGGCTTCTCTCGTGGCTCCAGGTGGGGGCTCTCTCAAAGCCTCAACTTTTGGACTCTTGGGTCTCTAACAAGACCGAAGTAATTATGCAGTATAAGTAAGGTCGTAAGTCCTATCAGGGTCTGACCTGTTGCAGCTGCTCGGCAGTGCCCTTGGAACTTGCTGTAGTGGCCAGAATTAAGGGGAGACAGCCAGGACTTGGCCTGGGGATCTCCAGACCCCAGGATGCATGCCAGGGGGTCTCTCTTGACCCCAGACCAGGATTGAGGCCCTAATGTAGCCCCAGGATACTCACTAGGGGCTTCTCTCGTGGATCCAGGTGGGAGGTCTCTCGTTGCGTCAGGTTTTGGACTCAGGGGTCTCTAACAAGCCCCTAGGATTTGCACCAGGAGAACAGAAAGTAAGTCATACCTGCTGCAGCTGTTCTGCGGTGACCGGCGGCTGCTGCGGCGGCTGCGGTTGCGGCTGCGGCTGCGGGTATTGCGCCGGCGCCGGGTACACCGGCATCGCTGCGTAGCCCATGCCCGTACTTGGGACTACTAGGACTGGTGGGAACGCCGCCACCGCTGCCGGGCCCACCTGGAGGAATAGACGCATTAGATAATACAAACTGCGATCAAGTACCTGCCTTGTTAAGAAAGAATGACAAAATAATTATTTCACAACTAAATTGCACACAAACATTCATCAAAAAAAGAAAACAAAATTTGTCAAAGAGGTGACCCAATGAGTATCATCTTGACATGTTACTGCCAAGACACTGGTTTTCAATGGGCGCCTTGTAAAAAAGGCACCTAACTCTTTTCTAATGTGAACAATTTCTTTTAAAAGGCCTTAAGTAGCATTATGGATGCATTGGCGTATCTAGGTCATTTTTCAAGGAGGGAATAGCCCCTACATGCCATGACTCTTTTATAATGCGAACAGCTAGGAACTGGAATTCGCTGCCTGGTGCTGTCTTTCCCGAACATTAATCCGGACCTTTTCAAGGCGAGAGTGAATAGGCACTTACAGGGCAGATATATGTACCATGCAGACTGCATCTCACTTAACACCAGATGCGATTGTGGTCAAATACCTGCCTTGTTCTGCATAAAAAAAGCGATACGGCGATTGGTATCGTGGCATGTCCCCCTGACATGAAGTAAGTATCACAACTCATGAAGTAAGTATCACAACTCATGAAGTAAAGAGCACTATCAACAATCATCTTTGTAGTTGTGGAAACCCTGCAGTGGACGGAATTTGCTCAAAACGAACTCACCGAATAACTGAGGACGAGGTTGATCATGCCCTCCACTCCATCGCCTTGCTTGCCGTTCAGAGGGTACCAGTCTTCGTGTGTCTCTCCCTAGAACATACAACCATTTAAATTAACAAGTCGACGGTTAAGAATCAATACCATCTATCTCAAAAAAGTCAACTTTACAGGAGATAAAAAAAACGTTTCATTGCTTCAGCTTATAAGTTACTAGAAATGTTAAAATCGCTAAAAAAGGTAAATAAATACTGGAAAATGTTATGTAAACTTAGATTGACGTAATATTGCCATATACCAAGATAACCTGAGTTAGATGGTATTGGTTCAAAAGAGTTAAAAAAAATATATTTATCTACTAGATAGGTGCTTTTGGACAAAAATAACTAGTAAAAAATCAAGTAGCTTATTAATCAATAACATGAAAAGAGGTTGTTAAATAACTTACATTAATTTGTATTTTACAAATGAGGCAAAGAATCATACAAGTCATGGCATTCTGCTGGTAGAACTAGTTTGAATTCTTGCAGATGTTGGTTTTTTGACGCAGTTATGGCTGTGGCATAAGGAATATCAAAATCTTAGTCAAAATTGTGTTTTACGTTAATAACATTTTCATCCGAAGACCTAATTGTTGGGAAACTCGATTAAGGTCTTTAAACATTGTGTAGAGGTCTTCCAGCGAATGACCATAATATTTTCGGCAAACCGAAGGTGAGTGATGTACCTACTCGCCATTAATTTATATTTATGCAGAATCCTTTCCAATTCTGGAGTTTGGAAACATTTTGTACAAGCACCTCGATGTACCGATAGTCGATACGGCACCACTGGAGAGACTACATGCAGCAATGCCCATGTCTCGATCGAATCGAAGTCTACGAACGCCAAGCAAAGGGCAACTTATACTCCTCGGTCTTCTGTATACCTGCCACAGCGTATGGATGTGGTCTTTGCGAAAATTGGCTTGTGCCTGGGAGGCTTAAAGTCATCAAACCTACGCGTGAGACGATTCGTGATGACTCTTGAAAACAGCTTGTAGACATAGCGCATTAGGGAGATGGGTCTGTAATTCTTCAGTAAGGTGTTATCTCCCTTTTTGAAGAAAAGCACCACCATGGTTCTGTTCTATGCCTCTGGCGCTATTCCCTCGTGTAAGACGAAATTAAAAGCCTCTGAAGGATCATCAGTATCGGTGTTCCAATCGCGTTCAGAAGTTCCGAGGTTATTCCGTCATCACCTGGTGCCTTGTTGTTCTTAAGCTGTTTGAGTCATTCTAATTAGGGCTTGCAATATCGGATAGTTTTCAACTCCGGAACTGATTTCCGATATTGGGCACTCAACTCCGGAATTCCGGTTCTAGTTCCGGAGTTGGTTAAAAAAAGAAAGCGCCTCCCGAAAAACACGTACACGTATGTATGTAGCCTCCACTTCAGAACCTTGCCCCATCGGCCGTCTGTTCTACGTACTATGTGCCCTGCCCATTGCCACTTTAGCTTGCTAATCCGATCGCTTTATGTCAGGCGACNTTTCTTGAAGAAAAACACCACCTAGCCTTTGTCCAAGACGGAGTTACAGTCTCTGAAGGACTTTCAGTATCGGCTTATTACCCGCCGCGTTCAGAAGCTCCGAGGTTATTCCGTCATCACCTGGTGCCTTGTTGTTCTATAGCTGTTTGAGAGCCATCCTAATCTCGTAAGGCTGTCCGGGATATCTTCGGTATAGTGTCGAGTTAGCTTAGCTCTTGGAAATATCCTGTGGCTGAGCTATTAACAGGTTTGGTGACAGAGTTATAATATAGCTGTCCATAAAAACTTTTCGATCTCACCAGAACCCTCAGCTTTTGTTGAATTTACACTATCATCCGCTGTCTTCAGTCAGCTGACTTCGCCCATTAGTTGTCTTTAGCGAACATTTCGGAGCTTTGGTTCCGCTCTATTGCCTCTTTAATATTATTAGTAATACAGTTGCGAATACATATATTAAGGACTTCCTTATCTAAGGACCTATTTTGATACTTAAACGTTTTCAAAACTTAAAATAATTTATGAAAAATTTCAATATCGGAATACGATATTGGCTTCAGTTCCGGAATTGAAATATCGGAAAAAATCTATCCGAAATTCCGGAGTTACGAAATTCCGGAATTCCGGTATTCAAGCCCTAATTCTAATCTCGTATAGGCTGATATCCGGTATATCTTCGGTATATTGTCGAGTTAGCTCAGCTCTTGGATCTGTGGTTTACATATTAACAGGTTTGGTGACCAAGGTATGCCTGTAAAACCTCTCAGTCTCACCCAGAACCTCGGTCACACTACCGTACACCGTCTTTAACTTAGTGAGCTGGCTTAGCTTAATAGAGTTGTCTCTTGTGAACACTTTGGAGCCTTGGTTCCGCTCTATCGCCTTTTGAATAAGAGTACTATTAGTTAAAGTTGTGAACATTTTGTCAACTTTATCTCATGTATTTCTGATTTTCAACTTACAATTATCAAGTTCTCATACGCTATAAATATAATGAAACACGTCTACTGTACAATGAAAGTAAAAAATACTGAATAAAGTAACTTTTTACCACCTTTCTACAGGGTGGAAACGATAAGTGATCTCACTCCATTATTTCTAAACTATACAAGATATCGAAAAACTGGTTACTGGTTCTGAAAGTGCTTCATAAGCTCTTTCAAACGGTACCAATAATAGGTTACAGAATAAACTGGAACTATCCCAAAATTCAATGTTTCCAGCTTCCATACTAAATGTATGCCGACGACACAATATTAGAAGTGTAATTTATTTTTAAAATAATAAACTTAAAAAGTCGGTTAAGTAAACTCGTAACTTGCATCTTATTTAAAATTATTTGTGAAAAACATTAGTTTTAAGCTTTACTTGCTATAAAAATTATCAAGAGATTAGTGCCATGACTGTGATTGTACGAAATGTATGGAAGACGGAAAAATTGAATTTTAGGATTAATCCAGTTTATTCTGTAACTTGATATTGATACCTTTGGATAGAGCTCGTGAAGCACTTTTAGGATCAGTAACCAGTTTTACGAAATCTTGTGTAGTTTTTAAAATTATGTAACTTTACCAAATGTATGGAAGCTGGAAACATTGAATTTTCGGATAGTTCCAGTTTATTCTGAAACCTATTATTAGCACTGTTTGAAAGAGCTCGTGAAGCACTTTCAGGATCAGTAACCAGTTTTTCGATATCTTGTATAGTTTAGAAATAATCGGGTGAGATCACTTATCGTTTCCACCCTGTATAATTCTTTGAAGAGAGATAGACAATATTGGCAGAAAATTTTTCGTGCTCTTAACATAGGTGGTATTTCTATAGCAAATAACTTTGGAAATACTGTGAATATTGAGATAAGAGTGTCAACAACCTGTGCCAAATTGGACTTTAAATCTATTGGCATTAAAAAGTGAAAACCGCCAAAACTTGAGATAGATGGTATTGATTCTTAACCGTCGAAGTGTTACAATACACTACTGTACTTTACTAAATACATTGAGATAAAAGGCAGCATAATTATTTTAGTAACGAATTGATTAACCCCCGATAACATTCAATTAGTTAATAATCGTTGATTAACAACAACAAATGAATTTCCCATTTATTTTGTATGGAATAGATAAGGCGTAACTTTTTGTCTACTTAATAGACACCATTATTTGATTGATGTATGTATGTATTTTACGTACAGTGGTCCACAGTTCTAGAATCCAGCTACCCATTTCCGTTTTTTCTTTCGCTCTCATCAAATTGCGATTCTTTGCGATAGAACGAGACAACATGACCATGATAGTGCATACCATGTTTGGTAGTCTGTAGCTGTATCTAAAATAAATAAATTAAAAAATCACAGTCTTGTATGTTACTTACGTTGAGCACAGCTTGCGGTATGGTGATGTGGGACCAGGCGATCAGCTCGTCCATCGTGAACGAGCATTCGTCGAATATCTCCAGGTATATTGAGTTCACGCCTGGCGGCAGGAGGCTGCGACAAGGGCAATCAAGGTTATCATTTGGGGAACAGACATTAGACTTGATGAAGACAATTTTATCAACGGTTTAAATAACCTCACAACCTCGCCAGAAAATAAGAGAAAATGATAAAATTACACACAATGGCCGGACAATAAAGTTAATATTCCTTTGGAATAGAGTAACAACCTGTCAAACGAAACCGATTTTAGGATGTCACTGGATGTCATTAATTTGTGTGTCAGTTTTCAGGATTATTTCACTGTTTTGTACAATAATCACCACATTTCTGATAAACATCCACGATTTGACTCACGTAATATCTGAAAAAATGTCAGAGCTCAAATTTCCAGATTTTTAACGAACTGTCAAATAGTTGAAAAAACGGTTCTGTTACGTCGCATCACGCATCTCTTTTTATCACACAGAGTTGCTGCTAGTGACATCTTGCTCTATTCCGATAGGTATATTAACTTTATGGGCCGGACGTGTTTAGGAGGCCTGATGATCGCGTATTTTTTAACGAATTAGAAAATCTATAACATAAAAATGAATCGCAAAATGTGTTGGTAAGCGCATAACTCAACAACGCCTGGACCAATTCTTTTTTAAAAATGTTCGTTGAAGTCTAAGGACGGTTTTTACGGCGAAATTTGCAAAATTTAACCCCTAAGGGGATTTAAACGGTGTCCACGCGTACGAAGTCGTGGGCGGCCGCTAGTAGTAAGATAATAATGTCTCACCAGTGGATGACTTTGTTCCACCTCGGCGTCTTCCCACCGCTGGGGTCGGTGTGTGTCTCGTATATGCAGTGGCCCACTCGAAGACGTACGTACGGGTCCATTCGCGTAAGACCTAAAAATAACGCAATTATTTTTTACTTTTGCACCTATTATTTGTTTCTAATGACCTTGTTATAAATCGTTTTATCTAAGAAGACGCGCTCCACCACTTTTTGGGCGAGGGTAGCGCGAGGTGCGGGGAGTTTCGTAATGTAAAAAGCCACCAGAAACTTACAGGAAAGCGAATACTGCAGGGTTTTGTGCAAAATGGATACGGGACTAACATTTTCGGTATAAATGCCAAATTAGAGAACCTCCTACTGTTTTGAAGTCAGTTAAAAAGTAAAATAGAAGATAAGTCCTTACCATAATTTTTCACAAGTTTCGCCTGCACGATTGTGATACTTAGTCGGGCTGTGAGTGGAGGCCCGGCTGGGGGTAGCTGCAATGGTAAAACGAATTTTATTAAAAAAGTATTTATTAACACCACTGCATAAAATAACCCAGAGGGATTGTCTTTAACCTACTGCTAGGGTGTGAGCCGTGATAAAATATTATCGATATTTTTAGACGACAAATGTATGGGCTTATCGCGTAAAATCGACAAAATGGCGCGATAAAAGATTATCGCGCTTATGGCCCTGGGCATTGGACCAAATTAATGTATAAAAAGGGAAATATCAAAAGTGCGCGCTACGTTTCATCCGAGTTCGAACCGCATCCGTTAAAATACGGATCCATTTAATTACATAGCACGTGGTTGCAAGTTAATTTACTCTAACAGGATATCTTCAATCCAGTAATATCTACTATGTTAATAAGCATCCTTCACTAACACAATTTATTTTTATTTTATTTTATTTTACTTTATTCGGAAAACAAACTGTGTTAATTGACTTATTAACTATCTGAATATAAAGCTTTACACCAATTATATGTTTTCGCATACAAATGGTAGATAAAGTGTTTAGTTTTATAGTTCTGTTGCTGATGGAAGTTTTGGGTATAACTGTAAGTCCACAGTAAATTAAATTTAAAATAAAAAATAATAATAAACAGTGTATTGAAACCCATATTGGTACATTCTAAAACTGCCCCTAAAATATTATTGCAGATTAGCTAAACTATTGTCCAGCATAATAAGAAAAATTATAATTAGGTTAAATGAATCAAACAGATTCATTTAACCTAATCATCATTTTACTTCAAATTATTAGATGAGAATTGAGTTACAGAAGCATTATATCTAAATATTTATTAAATTCAATGAGGATCAGTACTGTTGTAGAAAATTCAATAAAACTAGTATCTACGTTAATCTTTAAGACATAAGAAAGAAAGATATATCTTTTTGAATTATCCAAATCGGACCATTACTTACGAAAATATNAATTTAAATACATACAGTAAAATGATTTAAATTTCGAGTAATTTTATTACAGAATTATTGATTAAATGGTAACCAATTTAATTAAGGTGTTTGTTCATTGGATTCGAATGCACTCAAAGAATAGGAATTATTCGATTCTGTCTCTTATAAGGTCGTCGGTACACCTTATGGGTGGACGTCACATGCTGCATTTTCCGGCTACGTCGCCATTTTTTTTTTGGAGCGAAGGTCTTTCAAAATTACAACTGTTACTTTTTGCCAGGGCAGTCGTTCACCTTTAAGTCACGAGGGACCGTTTTACCAAATTTCTGTCTTGTCAGGGACCACTTATTTTTTCAAATCCTATGAAAGGGGCGGTCGATTTCTCGCCCACTATGCGCCGATTGCATTGTGTTGACTCGACTCATCACGTCATGTCACTTGTTTATTACGATGTCTTCGTGGATCACTTGGAATGCCTCCAGGGACCACCAGTGGTCCGCGGACCACTGGTTAAGAACCACTGGTCTAGGGGGTCTGAATTGATATGCCGCAGACTGAACTAAGGTTAAGTAGACTCGTATATCTGACGTTCTATTCCGACATTTGCAGGAGCGAGTTGATGGTGGCGTCTTTATTCCCGCGGTTCGCTTCTAGCACAGACCTGATCACCTCCTTGTCGATGCTCGGGAACATTTCTTCGATCTGAAAAAGAAAGTGCAGCTTTTTTAATATGAATTCAATTTGTATGAGGGGGGGCGCTGTTTTTTTTTCATCTTCCCTGTGTTTAGATCTCTAGGGGAGACAGCTAGGACTTGGCCTGGGGGTCTCTCTCTAGAACCCAGGATGTGTTTTCATTGGCAGGTCAGGCCCAGAAGAGAGCCAGGATAATTTGCATCGATGTGGTGCAGGCCTACATACTAGCCTGGGTTGTACATACTAGCTTGGCTCTTCGTCCCAAGATTTAGGTCTCATGCAGACCAGGATTGAGGCCCTAATGCGACCCCAGGACATTCACCGGGGGCCTCTCTCGTGGCTCCAGGTGGAGGCTCTCTCAAAGCCTCAGCTTTTGGACTCTTGGGTCTCTAACAAGGCCGAAGCAATTATGCAGTAGAAGTAAGGCCGTAAGTCCTATCAGGGTCTGACCTGTTGCAGCTGCTCGGCAGTGCCCTTGGAACTTGCTGTAGTGGCCAGAATTAAGGGGAGACAGCCAGGACTTGGCCTGGGGATCTCCAGACCCCAGGATGCATGCCAGGGGGTCTCTCTTGACCCCAGACCAGGATTGAGGCCCTAATGTAGCCCCAGGATACTCACTAGGGGCTTCTCTCGTGGATCCAGGTGGGAGGTCTCTCGTTGCGTCAGGTTTTGGACTCAGGGGTCTCTATGCAGTAGAAGTAAGGCCGTAAGTCCTATCAGGGTCTGACCTGTTGCAGCTGCTCGGCAGTGCCCTTGGAACTTGCTGTAGTGGCCAGAATTAAGGGGAGACAGCCAGGACTTGGCCTGGGGATCTCCAGACCCCAGGATGCATGCCAGGGGGTCTCTCTTGACCCCAGACCAGGATTGAGGCCCTAATGTAGCCCCAGGATACTCACTAGGGGCTTCTATCGTGGATCCAGGTGGGAGCTCTTTTGGAGCCTCAGGTTTTGGACTTAGGGGTCTCTAACAAGCCCCTAGGATTTGGACCAGGAACAGAAAGTAAGTAATACCTGCTGCAGCTGCTCGGCGGTGACCGGCGGCTGCTGCGGCGGCTGCGGTTGCGGCTGCGGCTGCGGCTGCGGGTATTGCGCCGGCGCCGGGTACACTGGCATCGCTGCGTAGCCCATGCCGGTACTTGGGACTACTAGGACTGGTGGGAACGCCGCCACCGCCGCCGGGCCCACCTGGGGAGAACAGACAAATCAGTGTGCTTACCATGAGTTTACAATACGTGTGCTTGCTAACCACTGCTTAAAAAATGACAAATTGTACAGCGCCCTTAGCGGCTACTTTCAAAAACTAAAATCATCATACAAAATCAATCAAAATCAAAAATATTTATTCAGTTTAGACCACAAGTGGCACTTATGATACATTTTTGTTAGTAGTAGTGATACATTTTTGATAGCGAGCACACCTAACGTAACTCACGATAAGCGCACAGATAAAGGCCAGAGCAGACATGCTACTTTTCGACGCCATCGGCGATCGGCGTTTTTTGCAACTCTAGCTATACAGTATCGGGATTTCGCGACTTCATGCGTTCGGACGCGGTATCAGAATCGCGCATTTTCGCACTGTCGCTGTATCGACCTTCCGAAAAGTGACTCAATTGCCGCGTTGACGTTTTTATCGCTGCATTTAGCTTATCGCCGATCGCCGATGCTAAAGTAGCATGTGTGCTGTAGCTCTAAGATAGCAAAAGAAGAACAGATATAAATCAAACAAATAGCAAAAATGTTTATGTCAATAAACCAAAGATTTTCGGAACTGTTAGAGTAGGCCGCACACCGTTGATTTTTAGTTGGCCGATAGTTGTGCCCGATTTTAAATTGTATGAAGAATCGGCCAAATCGAATCGGAGTAGTGTGCGCACTCCCATACATGCCCATACTGATCAACTGCCCGACTAAACTATCGGCCGACGAAAAATCAACGGTGTGCGCCTACTCTTAGATCAAAAATGCTTTTTATAAAATTTGCTCAAAAAAGTTCCCTTCGCTGTTTTTAAGTGTACCTACATAGAATAAGTGTTCATTCAAACTTACGGAATAACTGAGGACGAGGTTGATCATGCCCTCCACTCCATCGCCTTGCTTGCCGTTCAGAGGGTACCAGTCTTCGTGTGTCTCTCCCTAGAACATACAACCATTTAAATTAACAAGTGTTACCATACACTACTGTACTAAATACATTGAGATAATCGGCAGCATAATTATTTTCGTAACGAATTGATAAACTCCCGATAACATTCAATTAGTTAATAAACGTTGATTAACAACAACAACCAAATTTCCCATTTATTTTGTATGGAAAAGATAAGGTGTAACTTTATGTCTACTTAATAGACACCTTTATTAATTTCATGTATTTGATGTATTTTACGTACAGTGGGCCACAGTTCCAGCTACCCATTTCCGTTTTTTCTTTCGCTCCCATCAAATTGCGATTCTTTGCGATAGAACGAGACAACATGACCATCAAATCAAATCAAATCATTTATTGCATTACATGTATTTACCAAGTGTTATACCATTTTGGAATCCTTACTAAATGCGCCAAATTATGACGTCACTTGCCACACTCGCGTAGTACAATTTTTTTTCAGTACAGTCAGTTTAAACTAGGGAATTTTTTTATTTTGAAAATTTTTTTTGGGAATAATGTATTTTTTCATCCAAGCTGGAGCAGCTGGTTTTGTAATTTTGATAACAATTTAGAGAAGCATTCTTCAGGGTTACATAACAAAAAAAAAATTGGAAAAAGTGAAGATTTGTGGCAACACGAGTAAAAAGACCGTCACCGGGAGTAGATTTTTTTGTTTTTTTTTTTAAATGCCTATTACATGGACAAAATGCCACATAGATTTTTTTTTATATTTTTCTGATAACCAGCATAACTTGCCTCAACACCCAGTTCCGGCTTGACGTTGCAATACGGGACACCCTGTATATGATATGATGTATGTATGATAGTGCATACCATGTTTGGTAGTCTGTAGCTGTATCTAAAATCAATAAATTAAAAAATTACAGTCTTGAATGTAACTTACATTGAGCACAGCTTGCGGTATGGTGATGTGGGACCAGGCGATCAGCTCGTCCATCGTGAACGAGCATTCGTCGAATATCTCCAAGTATATTGAGTTCACGCCTGGCGGCAGGAGGCTGTGACAAGGGCAAAAAACTCAAATTTTCAGCGTGCCAATGAGTGCTAACGAATTGTCAAATAGTTGAAAAAAAGAAGGTTCTGGGGGATTCTACCGTCACGGGTGGGACACTTGTACCTTCATTTTCAGTATGTGTAAGTAATTTAGGGTAATCATTATCAATGATATCAAATTGGATTATACACAAAATAACAAACTAACCTATGTACTTTTATAGTAACAGTAGAGACGGGGATAACACCATATAATATTAAATAAAAAAGACAGTAAATGTTTGCCACGGGTGGGACAGAAATGTGACATTCTTGTTAGACATTAATCATATTCAATAAAACTCTGCTAATTGATTAAACTTTTTAATGCAAATTACGATATTTCTTTGAGATAATAAACTGAACATAACATATGAATAGAAAATAATGCCCTATGATTCAGATTTTTTTTTACAAAAATTTAATAAAGTGTGTCACGGGTGGGACTCACAATGTCACGGGTGGGACACGTACGATTTACTAGGCAAAATAAGCCGCATATAAGTTTTTTTTCTTAAAAATATGGATGCTAAAGTTTCATAATCAGAGTCACTTCAGCTGCTTGAGTCTGTATCAGAGTATATATTTGCTTAATAGCTTTGCATCTTGTCTGATCTGAATCAGCAGTAGTAATAAATAAGTCTTTGAAAAAGTGGAGCGACTGTATTAAATTTTAAGAACAATAACAGTTGCAAGTTCAAATCACAACTGACGCACAGTGTTGGCAACTTTACGTAAGTTTCGTTTATCAATGTTTGCAACTTAATAAAAAATTAAAATAAATAAATATAATAATTGATAATATAAAACAAAACTTTAAAAAAAAGTTCAAGGTTTACTTTCTCGTAGAATCCCCTTCTGTGACCTCGCATCACATATCTCTTTTTTATCACACAGTGTTGCTGCTAGTATCAAAGGATTTGAAACAGGCCCAGCTGAACGAAGAGACAACCCAGGATCGAGCGATCTGGCGCATGAGATCGAGGAGGGCCGACCCCAAATAATGGGAAGAGGCACGGAAAGAGTGTTGCTGCTAGTGACATCTCGCTCGCTCAGTCCTTTGTTGCCCTATTCCGCTAGGTATATTAACTTTATAGGCCGGACGGGTTTAGGAGGCCTGATGGTCGCGTATTTTTCAACGAATTAGAAAATAGTAAAATAATTATGCTGAACGGGAAGGCGCTGGATGCAGGCCGCCACCAACCGGCCATTGTGGAATCATTGGGGGAAGCCTATTATGTTCAGCAGTGGACGTCCTATGGCTGAAATGATGATGATGATGATGATGAAAATAATAATGTCTCACCAGTGGATGACTTTGTTCCACCTCGGCGTCTTCCCACCGCTGGGGTCGGTGTGGGTCTCGTATATGCAGTGGCCCACTCGAAGACGTACGTACGGGTCCATTCGCGTAAGACCTAAAAATAACGCAATTATTTTTTACTTTTGCATCTGTTATTTGTTTCTAATGACCTTGTTATAAATCGTTTTATCTAAGAAGACGCGCAACACCACTTTTTGGGCGAGGGTAGCGCGAGGTGCGGGGAGTTTCGTAATGTAAAAAGCCACCAGAAACTTACAGGAAAGCGAATACTGCAGGGTTTTGTGCAAAATGGATACGGGACTAACATTTTCGGTATAAATGCCAAATTAGAGAACCTCCTACTGTTTTGAAGTCAGTTAAAAAGTAAAATAAAAGATAAGTCCTTACCATAATTTTTCACAAGTTTCGCCTGCACGATTGTGATACTTAGTCGGGCTGTGAGTGGAGGCCCGGCTGGGGGTAGCTGCAATGGTAAAACGAATTTTATTAAAAAAGTATTTATTAACACCACTGCATAAAACAACCCAGAGGGATTGTCTTTAACCTACTGCTAGGGTGTGAGCCGTGATAAAATATTATCTATATTTTTAGATGACAAATGTATGGGCTTATCGCGTAAAATCGACAAAATGGGGCGATAAAAGCTTATCGCGCTTATGGCCCTGGGCATTGGACCAAATTAATGTATAAGAAGGGAAATAGCAAAAGTGCGCGCTACGTTTCATCCGTGTTCGAACCGCATCCGTTAAAATATGGATCCATTTAATTACATACCATGTGGTTGCAAGTTAATTTACTCTAACTTAGCATCCTTCACTAACACAATGGTAGATAATGTGTTCAGTTTTGTAGATCTGGTATTGGAACCCATATTGGTACATTCTAAAACTACCCCTAAAATATTATTGCAGTTTAGCTAAATTATTGTCCAGTGTAATACGGAAAATAATAAATATGTGACCACTGTTTATTGGGTTGGTTAGTCAGATGTCAAGTGCCTTAATAATTAATCTGTTTACATTATTTTCGTTTCGTTTACATTATTTTACTTCAAAATATTCGATGAGAATTGAATTACAGAATATAATTACATAAAATAGTTTTTCAAACTCAAGTCATAATAAAAGTTATTAAACTCACTGTAGAACCGCTCAACTGCTGTTGCAGCGCCAGGGCTGCTTGGTAGTCCGCATCAACGTTTTCCGTAGTCCCGTCTGCTCTGAGAAAACCAGACGGCAGGGGACCGAGCAGCACCTTTGAATATTGTATAAATTATATAAAATATCGACCCAAAAACCGTGGGCAGTTAGAAACCTAAACAAATAATGATAAATTAAAATATGTATAAAAGATCTTTAACTGAAATAACATTAATTGATTAATTACCTACTTCAGTTTTGTTTAATTGAAGATCTATTTAACTTATGCTACACAACATTTTTGTAGTTTTATTCACCCTTTTTAATCAATTTTAGAGGAGATGATAGATAGATACTTTTAATTGCCTACTGTGGTGTGTAATATCATAAGTAGTCATATCTATCTCTTACATAATTAAAATTCCAGTTTCTTCTAATTGGTAACAATTTATCAAAATATAAGTCAAATCCAAGAAAGGGTTTATAGTAATATTCACAATCTATGGTGGAGTCAAGAAATAAGAGGTTAATCTTATCTTTAATCTTGAATGAATGAGTCATTGTTATTATTATAAATGATATCTATGCTATTCTGGCAAATTGATAATTTTGATAACATCAGTTGTTAACATTTTCTTAATGCAAAAACAAAGACTTGCAATAAAATAAAATAAAAGGTATTTATTTCAGGCATAGCCCATAAAAGTGTTAGTAACAAAGGTCTTATAAACTATGGTTAGTAAATTACACAGTAACCTATAAATAAATAAGTTACAAATTTGTTAATAAATAAGTAACAAATACATATAGGATGTTAAATAATGATCTATCTCATCAATGTCATGATTTCCAGTGTTAATTAGATTAACAAAAGCATTTTTACAAATAGTTGGTTGAAAAATATGATGAAATATGTGCTTAACTACCAGTTCGTACAATTACCCTCTGACCATCATATTTTATGTATGTGACATAGGTACATGACTCTTTAGGTTAGCAAACATCTCTGGAATTTTCCAACCACATAAAATTACATCAATACATAGGTACAATTACATTAATACATTCCAAAGCAGACCAAAAAAGGTTGTTGAGTTACTTATACCGGTCAAGAAACTAGTTTACGGTTTTAAATATAGATTTAGAATTAATTAAAAGGAGTAAGCCGCGTGAATCACGCAAAATCTACGTTTTATTATCGCTATCTTAGTGAGACACATTCAGCAACACTCACCCTTCTACGGCGCTCCTCGTTTCTATCATCAGGCACAGTGGAAGTCATTTTCGAATTTAGCACTCTTATAATCAACAGCAATTAGAAATTAATGCAGATTTCGTGCAAAAATATAATTATTGCAGTAGTTCAACAATTTCGTCTTTCAGCAGCGATGACAAACAATACAACTTTGACAGTTGATTGTCATTTTGGTCAATGGGGGCGTTTGGCCGAAAATATAATTTTTGAGAAATTGTTAGCAAAATGGCGATCGCCCATGGCAATCGCCAAAAACTTGAGCATGTTTTCATCAAGGACACGTATGCTAACTTCAAGTGACGTTTTTCAATACATTTTATTAGCAGTGATAATAGCACTTTTACCACTAAAAGGACGCTATAGCCTGACCAGGAACATAAAAACCCTCGCCATGTTGCGGAAAACTAATGGTACTAATTTCTTTTAATGGCAACAGTAACTGAAATAAAAAAAAAACTTCATTGACATGTCACCTTGCATGTCAGTCTATTGCTGTCAAAGTGTAAACAAACTTTATTTTAAATGTGCGCAATTGGTTTTGGTTTTATAAAATATTTTTATAGTCGTGAAAGAAAAGTGGTTCACAATGTGTTAAAGTATTTGTCGAAGAGAAATACTAAGGGTTCGGACAATATTTTCATTGAATAATGTTTCCGACAAAGGTTGTCAAATTGACTGTCATATTTATTGTATAGTACAGTCCACTATGAAAATTATTTGTTTCAACTACCTATTTTAAAAAAATTGTCACTTTCTAAGTGTTGAATNGTAATTATTGCAGTAGTTCAACAATTTCGTCTTTCAGCAGCGATGACAAACAATACAACTTTGACAGTTGATTGTCATTTTGGTCAATGGGGGCGTTTGGCCGAAAATATAATTTTTGAGAAATTGTTAGCAAAATGGCGATCTCCATGGCAATCGCCAAAAACTTGAGCATGTTTTCATCAAGGACACGAGGACACGTATGCTAACTTCAAGTGACGTTTTTCAATACATTTAATTAGCAGTGATAATAGCACTTTTACCACTAAAAGGACGCTATTTATCTTACTAGCCTTAACAATGCTATTTTCGGCCAAACGCCCCCTGTAATTTTTTTCAAACTGGTTGTGTTCTTTTCTTAAATAGAGTTTTATAGTTTTGATCATCATTCATTTCTTGAAACCAGAAGTCCGATTTTTTTGGTCATGTTGACTTTGTGAAAATTTGTTTAAAAATAAGAACAGTCCACAGCTGACATTTGTCATTTTTTACGTCAAGTCAAGCTTCAATCAAATGCCAAATTTTTCTAAAGTTTGGATTGTGATTTGTATTTCTATTTAATTTACTGTTATACCTACTTTCTACAGCTAAAGTGTTTCGTCTCCGTTTGTTACCTTTATTTTGAGTGCTAACCTGTGTTTTGAACTGAGACTGGCGGACTCCAAATGCGCTAAAAGCTTTTAGTTGCAAAGTGTGTTTGGCTACATTATCGATTACCTACCAGTTATTTTGCCATGGATATCATCAAAACTCCTAAGGTATGTAAATTATTTTGAGGTAAACAACTGTATTTAGTGCCATACGGGTTCATAATGGTTATCGGACGATACTTGTGTGACATTGGTAACGCACTCAATAATGTTTTTATCACGCTTTGTGTCGTGAAAGCGTATGGTTTTTTGTGATTTATTTCTGTACTGAAAGCCACGACGTGACAGATGTTACAATATGTTATAGAAAACGGAACATTTCAGTTTGATTTTGTAATGTAAAATAGTTTGTTAGGGACCTGAAGTTTTCAATAAAATTTCATATTATGAAAAAATGGCAACTGTAGTGTTGATAAGGGTGACTGATAAGAACATTATGTAGCCAAAGCCACCCACTACATGATATGACGTTTGTGTTTGGAGCTTTGACTAGCTAGCCACCACACCTAGTATCTCTAGTAAAAAAACTAAAACCAGCCTTAAATCTTACATACAAATAAACAGCTAATGAAGTTATAAAAGCCTATTAAAACAGAGCTCAATTTTCTCTACAGATAATGAGGCAAATATCGTACCACATTTTATTAGATTTAATGTAAACAAATTGACATTGCAGTCTTCATTTACATCTGCAACTTAGTTATAATTACTTCGATAGCTAATACACTCAATGTTTCATGAGAGTATAGAATGATATAGTCAACATAGTATCCTTATCAATGTTTTGATTAATATTTAACTATCTTCATAAAGCCAAGTATATGTTAGGCATGGTTTCATTTACCAAATAAAGCATATTTTACTGTATACACTCTTTCTCTACATGTTCATTTAATAGCTTAAGGAAATATTCTAACCCACAATAAGATAAATGTACCTTTATGTTACTGAAATTAAATTGGACTATCAAAATTAAGTTTAATCATACACCCATTTATTGACTTTGTAGAAAAGGCTAATTTCATCTCATTCATTTTGTAAACAGTAAAGTACTGTTTGTTTGCTAAGTGAATGTAGTTTAACCTCATGAACTTCAAGATAAGGACTATTTTCAATGCAGTTTACTCTGTCTTATCTCAACTTAGATAGCTCCTGTTATTAAATTTCTCACTAATGATTGGAGAAGTGGTCAGGTCAGTCTGTATAAATATAATTACTATTACTATAATATCTAATTAG
The DNA here is from genome assembly GCF_004193835.3 of Ostrinia furnacalis. NCBI lineage: Eukaryota > Metazoa > Arthropoda > Insecta > Lepidoptera > Crambidae > Ostrinia > Ostrinia furnacalis. The sequence goes on from NW_021131157.1 coordinate 246,034, forward strand.
TCTAATACTACTTGTTAATTAATGCTCATAAATTTTTTAAAGAAAAACTTTGGTAACATTTTAGTAGAGATGAAACGGATAGTTGTTTGGCCGGATACCGGATACCGGATATCCGGCCAGCTGCTAGGCCGGATAGCCGGATATCCGGCGGCCGGATAGTTGGCCCATTGTCTCGTTGCATGTCGTGACGGTTTTAGCGTCGCACAGGTGCTTCGAATGCGATCAGTGAGTCTAGTACACTAGACAAGCCACATTTTTCGAAAATCGAATCCGTCCGAATCCGAATAGAATGTCAGATTTTGCAACTTGTCTAAGGGGCAGAATCAATGAAGAATGTTCACTAATTTTGTTTTTTAGCTTTCTGGATTCTCTGTTAAAAATAAAAAATACACGTGAAAGAATTATTTCGATACGTCGATTAGTTTCCAAGATATTGAATTTTAAAGGTGCGGGCGGCGGCCGGCCCGCCATTTTATGCGCGTGACGTCATATTATAGTCACTGGCTCAAATTTATATGGGTGGAATCTTGCAAGCCTGAATTAAGACCCACTTCCGGACAACCGATTCAGCTGAAATTTCGCATACACATGTAATTTGGATGACCATGCAATATTATGATGACATGGAGCTGATCTGCTGATGGAGCTGGAAGGTGGCCATAGGAACTTCATAATAAAACGACTTAACTCCATCGAGTTTGGGCTCGTTCGTTTTGTATTGATTGACGAGTACTTCAATTCTATACAGGGTGTTAGGTAAATGGGTATATGAGCCGACACTAGCCCATGGTAACATGGTCATATAAATGGTATGGTGAAGTCAGAAAATTCATATCTTCATTTTAATTATTTTATTTTTCATACAAATCGGATTTTATAAAATTTATTTGTATGAAAATTTAAAAAAATAAAATGATGATATCCTGACTTCACCACACCATTTATATGCCCGTGTTAACATGGCCTAGTCTCATATACCCATTTACCTAACATCCTGTATACTATAGTAATCAGGGTCTGATGATGGCTCTGGAAGGAACTTCGCAATAAAACGACACAATCGCATCAAGTTTGGGTTTGGTTCAATTTTAATTTCTGTGATGGGTCTGGGTGTTAATATGTATAATATGTATGTATTTACAGAAAAAAAATGTATTTAAGTATGTTTAAATCCGTTGTCAAGTGAGCGGACACTGTAAATGTACTCGATATTTAAGCGAACTTTGAATGCCTATAAAATCATAACTACTTGGTATTTTTGAATGAAATAAAAACAAATGTATTTGTATATGTAAAAGCTTAACTGTAACAAAGGTTTCAAGTGATTTTGCATACCTAGTAACATTCTCAATTCGGGCGATTCCGGTTGCCATCGTGAGTGTGTGATTGAATAGCGAAAATTAAATTAGTTTACTTGCTGCGTAATCTGACTGAACTACATCATGTCATCAGACCATGAGTGAAAAAAAATCGCCTATTTTAATTGGTTATATTTCGACATTAACAGATATTTACTATTTATGTATTCGTCATTACATAGAGTGAGTAGCCCAGAAAAATATATTAGTATTTTGAAAGGCTTTTTTGTAACTTTTTGGACTTTAAATAAAAGCCGTCATTATTATAAGCCATTTTATTGATATTTACCTCAAAGATTAATGCATTTCACATTATTGTCGTAGTTTTTTAATATCCGGTATCCGGCCGGATAGTGAGTTACTATCCGGTATCCGGCCGGATAGTAAATTTAGGCCGGATATCCGGCCTACCGGATAGTTACCGGATATCCGTTTCATCTCTACATTTTAGTAATCCCATCTTTTTGTTTGATCCATGGAAATGGTGATTTTCTGCACTTTCTATGAATAATCAGTGTATCTTTGCCTCAGTTCACTTTCAGATTAGGTTCATAGCAACTTTTTATGCTCAATTATGAGAGGAATATAAGTTCCACTAATTAGACAGTCATCATTGCAGTTAGTGGTCAGTTTATGTAATCATTACATAAAGAAAAATCTCCATTACCATTCAGGTTCTATGTAGTTATGCTCTACTAACAGACTCTGCGGTAAAAGATAAAACTGATGTGAAATCAGAATAATCTCAACCATTTTCCCTCTTAAAAGATTATATGCTTTATATCAGTGTGTGTCTGTCTTATGGCGAGGGTCAGTAACTAAAATAGGTCAAATAAATTCCGGAAGTTTTCCATGAGTGCGACAAGAAATCGCAGTTTTATTGCACGTCGTAAGATTTGTAGCCCGTGATACGTCACATAGAAATGAGTACCGGAACACGTGTGTTTGGTGGTGCAAATTAAAACAGCTGTCACCCTTTGATGTACTGCGAACCGGTACATTCCGTCTCGCTTGTGCGCGCATGCTCTGTGACCGGGACTCCTGCCCCTTGGCATTTGAAAATGGGGCGTAATTGAAGACAATAAAGCGTAACATCGTTCAATGCAGCGGTTCCAGGTTCAAAATGCGAATATTGCGATGGCGGAGCACAGATTACTGTCAGACTCAGTTCACTCAGTCGCTGTAGCGGCGTCGCGGGGTTACGTCGTGCCTGACCCACGCGGGATTATCCTCTACTTTTAGCAACTTCACTAATGAGGTTCTAATTGGAAAAGTTTCTTTCGGTCACCTTCTTGTCTGTTAACAGCTCCCGAAACTTGTGACGGTTATTAAGAAGAAGTTGCGTAAATATTGCCGAAGTTTGAAGTGGTAGTAACATAACTTTAGTTTATTGCTGTGATAAGATTAACTTAGCGTTCTTGAGTTACGCGGTTTATTTTGTAACTGAGTGACAGTTTGGTTTTTGAAAGCAAATGAGAGTTTAAAAGTTAAGGGTAGTTAAACAAATAATGGCGCTCAGTTCTTTGACGCCGTCAAGCATGCTGGGCGAGTTGGGTCGCCTGGCCAGCTGGTTGAAAGGCGACTGCATCTCCGCTGAAGAATACGCTGGATTAGCAGTTACAGAAAAGGTGAGAAGATTAAAAAGCAGCTTCAGGAAAAATATCACGAAAATACAAAGCACCCAACCAACACACTTCAATAGTTTACTTCGAGCATTCGAGTAACGCATTTATTAGTAGTTCCATAAAGTTGCAAGCAAGATGAACAAGTAGATCCTTGTCACACAAAAAAGTGGTCTTAAAAATTAGGGCCACCGGTGTTAATGCCGAAAACTTATGCCGGTTCAAAACTTTATATTTCAAATGTTTTCCAAAACTAGGATTGGTATTGATCGCACCAATCATTATTCTGCTCCAACGAGTCTGAATAATGGCAAAAAATATTTGAAAGGGCTCAAAGCATCGCTCTTCTTGATCTCAAAAACACTTTGTTCTTCAAAAGACTTTATCTCGAAGTAATTAAGGCGCAGATCCTCTTTTGATTCAGGAAAACCGCTTTGAAGACACTGCACTGATTCCAAAGGCTCATTACGAGTACTGGCTCTGAACCATTCATTAATGGGAAGGAACACTAACTAGCTCGTCGCGTGATCTCACCAGTTCATTTTCAGTAGAACCGAGAAAGAAGACAGTGAAAAACAGGTTAATTGCTATTCGGACCCTCACACGAATACTTCTGTATCTGAGCCATTGTAAAAGTTATCCTTTTGATAGATTTTGGGCACAGAACCCTACAAAGTACAGACAAGAGCACGTCAAGCTAAACCCTGCCATCTATGCAGCTGTAATAAGTGTTATTTTTCAACAAAAATGCAGTCTGTTATGCTGCTGTTGACTGTACAAAGATTGGGACACATATCAGTAGACCTTTGAATGTAGGTCGTCAGGACATGACCTTGACCGAATTCGGCTTCCCATTGCAGTCACGTCGACTGCATCCCGATAACTTCCCGAACACGTCACGTAACTCATCCCGTCCCGTCCGTGACATTATTTGGAATTGGAATTCTTTAAAGTGGATACGTTATTTGGCTGACAATCCTTCCTAATGTGGTATCTTATAGAAATTTTAAGTTAAAGTCCTATATTCCATTATTATGCCACTTTTCATTCCCACTGCAACTATAGATCGTTTCATCCACAAAGACGCGCCCCATCATTCTTCCGCCACTGTTTGAGTGTTATCGGTATACGCAAAATTATCCATGAGTGCACACTCACACTACAATAATGATGCTCGGATTGCTCGGATTAAACTCCCCGCACCCCGCGTTTCCCTCGACCAAAAATTGGTGGGGCGCGTCTTCGTGGATGAAACGATCTATACTCAAGGATCTACCTAACAGTTTGGCCGGCATCAAACCCAGTTAAAAAAATTCTTGATCTTGATTAGAAGCTGAATCCAGCTCGATATCCCAACTTTTTCTATTTTATAAAATAAAACCAATATTGATTCAGTTGTCTCCCCAGATTCACATACTCAAGTCAATACATATCTATGACGAATAGGTATTCTCTAAGGTACATTCTTAAGTCTTTTCTTTTTCAGTAGGTACTCGTATTCATCATACTGACCAACTTATTAATATGTAGCTTTAGTAGAAAGAAGGTTTATTATGCATGAGTATGAGGATTATAAAGTTTCACAGCGAAAGGTCAGGGTTGGGAAGTTACGTAATTTACAACTGTCAAAAGGACTAAAACAGTCAAATCTGCCCCCGCAGTCTTAATGTACTCGTATTAATGTGATGTTATGATACCAAACTACCTCTAAATATCTAGCTCCAAACAATTCCATGCTACATTTGGTGGATTTCTTTTCTAGAATATGTATCTTCCACAAGGTTGAACTGTCTCCATTATAGACTATATTTTTTGCAGTCAAGTTACGCAAGAGTTACTTTGGCGTGCAAAATTAGTTCAGATTCCGTTTTTCGGAATATATGCCAGTTGGAAACTTGGAATGGTAAAGGTCAACTGTAAATAGATCGAGCTCACAATTACAAAATTGATATATCTTCTAAAAGCCACATTAATATAATCTCTACATTTCATACTGGTTTCTAATTTTACTTAGTTTGTTATTTTTGATGTTTACTAAGTGGTAGGTAGGCGTATCTAATATTAATAATGTATTCGATGTCGAACAACCATTTTATACAGTTTGAATGAATCTAAATGATACCTATTTAAATCGGAACATGATGGTCCATTGTTGAATCGCCAACCAAATTTATAAGCTTAGCCCACGGACTTCATTCCAGTAATTGCTCAGGGTCTTAAGGGAGAAGAGACGAAATTGAACTTACATACATACATATAGATGATGAATAAAATCCTCTGAGGTGCCGTTGAAACCGACGCTGTAGCGCTGCATAAAAATCTAGCTAGGCTTTACATGTATATTGTCCAATTTACTGAAAGTTTATACAAATAAATTATCCAAAGGAGATTACAGAAACGGGAAACCTCCGCTTAAAAACTTGTAAAGAAAACATCTGCGTTCGGCGTAACTAAATTGATTTTCTTGTCTGTCCTAGTATTAGTTAAGTTCTAATAAAATTACCTGATAAAACATAAGGCTGATCAAATCAAATCGTTTATTCATTACTTAGGCCCTTAGACCCTTTCCAGGGCGCCTATGGCTACACACGTCCCAAATATAGCTTGCCCTACCACCACTTCGGGACAACATGTGGGCTGATGCTGAGAAGAAGGATCTAGAGATCCTAGGGTTAACGTGTATTATTTTCTATGTCCGTTTTATTTATTACTAGCTTTCCGCCCGCGGCTTCGCCCGCGTGGAATTTTGTCTGTCACAGAAAAAGCGTATCGCGCGCGTCCCTGTTTCAAAAACCGGGATAAAAACTATCCTATAATGTCCTTTCCCGGGACTCAAACTATCTCTATGCCAAATTTCACCAAAATCGGTTCAGTGGTTTAGGCGTGAAAGCGTGACAGACAGACAGAGTTACTTTCGCATTTATAAAATATTAGTATAGATGTATGTACGTCGTAATGCGTAAATCTGACCTCTCGCTAATCGTATTCAGGACACGTCGGAGGCTACGGAGCTGAAATTGTGATATATTGTGTTGACAGATAAAATATACTTTCCGTTCGCGTTTCTACGTTGTTTACATTGTGGATTGGAAGTGTTGTGTGTTTACTCAATTAAACGAACAGGAATATGCCTTGCTTGTATGTGTCTACCATCAAATCTATCTTCGTCACTTCATTAGATTATCTAAATGGTTAATAAAGGCTTAAAGTATGTACCTATTTCTGAAATATGTATAAAGAGATCTTGTGCCGCCGACTGCTAAAGTCACGTCATATAAAATATCACAAATTCTTTTCTTTTTATACCACGGCGAGTGCTCTTAACACAAAGGAACGATAAGGACTTCATAGACCGAGTCCCTTTTTATTCTAAACGGCTTCTCTAGCGTGAATCAGGCAAAGAAATCTTGAATCGGATCTGCGAATATAAATAGAAATTCGCGTCCTTAAAATACAATAAAACTTGCTTACTTCATAAAACATATTCCATTGTTGGAACGGGATCGGAAAAATTAGGCGCAACTTGTTAAATTGTGCGTGAAAAGTACAGAGATATCTTGAGACCTAAGAAAAACATGGAATAGCTTTTATCTCATTTTTGGAAAATAGGGAGATGCTCGCAACCAAGTCGTTCTACGAGAAACTGGAATTCTAAGTTAAAATCTAGGTTAATTATTATGCAACCACCCAAAAACGCTTAAATGAAACGTGCCCTGATATGTTTCCTGGAAAGTTAATACCTAGCCTCCTGTGTCAAAACAGCAAGCTGTTTGGGCTTCCTCGCAGTTCCAATTTCCTCTTTGGAATTGTGACGTAACGTCAATAGCGACCTAGAATCGAGGCATGCAGTGTAGTCTCCGATCACAACCCACATACCAGTGCATTCATCAGCTGTTCGGAGAACTGCATTATATGCGACAGAATTTCTGCAATATAAATTGCTGACTGAAAATATGGTATCGACTATACAATACTGAAACCCTGATAATGTATGAACCTTACTGCGAATGTCTTATGTGTTCTGCTGTTGTGTACCTTTATTAATGAATAAATGAATAGGGGAACCAGAAATCATTCTGACTGTAGGTGGCCTATCTACCATAACGAGAGTTACATTGGCCTCTTTTATTTTCTTTATGAGCCACCTGTTTTAGGCTGTAATTTTTATAACAAAAGTGAGGATGAATGTAATTTCGTCAAATAACAGCGGTAAAACTTCCAAATTGCGAATAGAGTTCCTTGAAAAGAATTTGGANCATTTGGAGACTCCAAGTGACCGAGGGTGTTCATTGTAAAGCTCTCCCTGAATCCATTTCACTCAAATACTTCCTCAAGGGATATTAGGGAATTCATTAAGTCAAATTCCTTTTCACTGTGAATATCTAAAGTTCTTTCCAGGGATTTTAAATATGAAAAGGGTCAAACACCAGAAAGTGTTTACTTGGGAAAATCCAAGTGGGTATTAAATTTTACGAGTAAGAACAAGTTCGAATGGGGTAGGCTAGATTTTATGGAATAATATTACGTACATAATTGTACGTAATATTATTCCATAAAATTTAATAATTTTGATATGCTCTATCTAGACTAGAGTTTAGAAGAGTCTAGCAGAACTCTCAATAGGTACATTATGACGTTTGCTTTAAAAGGTCAAAATAAGATTCTTTGAAGGATTTGATTTCAAGTTATTCATTGTTCGACTTTTCTATTATTTTCTTAGAATAGAAATCGGGTATTAGCTACTGACACCTTAAGACTGTTTATAGTTTTATTGCGAGTAAGTTTCTGACGTGAAAGATATAGATTCAATATTGAAGTTACAAACTTCTGAGCTCATGTGTGAAACTTGGCCCCAAGATATTTATGGCGATATGGAAGACAAAAACTTTGACAGCCTTATTACCGAAAATAGAAAAGTATTTTATTAACAAGCAAAAGCCAGAGGTTCTCTTTCAAAAAGTTTGGCGTTGGATTTTCAATTACTGTAATGTTAAACTTCTTTGCTCGTTAAATCTTTGTAGACAGGTTCAGAATTCAGTAACTTTCTTTGACGATAATCCGTTAATAAATGAGTTAACATAATATTAACTTGATATGATTTGACAGAAGCGGGAACATGACATTAATTAAGAAAGTTTTTGTTAAGGTTGATATCAAAGACAATGTCTCCCTTGTTTTGATTAAAAACATTAATAAAATGTGTTTATGATTTATTTGCTAAAGCAAAATGAGCCTTTTGATGAAGCGAATTAAAGATACTGAAAAAGAATATAGTTATTTAAATTAGATTTTAAATATTGGAAAAAGATTTGCAGGCATTATAGCGAAAAAAACGCGCGTTGTGAGAAAATTATTACGCAAAAAGCTGAATTGTTCAGAACCGTGTTCATTAAAGCAGCAATTGATGACAAACCGCGAAAATTATACAGTTTTAGCGAATACCGATTCACAGAACAGGCAAAAAGCTGGGTCGATTAAATCACATAAGGAGAACGAACGCGGTCTCTAGGAAATTACTTTGTGATAAAATAATATATTCTAGATTATTAAAGATTTTTGAATTGCAAATTGTGCTTTGATCCAAGTCTAGTTCAGATTTTGTCTTGTGAATGTGATTAGTGAGGACAATATTCTTTAAGAAACATTGTTTTTGCGGCTACTGAGGAGTTTCTTCACTTGGACATGCGTTATTTTGTCCATTCCAAATGTCACAATTCACGGCATATCCTTTCGTTCCTTCATTTACCCCACTGCTCGAGCTGTCTGTCGCAGTTGTTCTGCGTAAATTCTGACACAAGAGTTACTAGATCTTGAACAAAACTAAATCGTTAAGATTTCATCAGTGATTTCTGAGGCCGAAACGATCAACCTACATTAACATCCTTGTCAGTGGCACGCACACAGCCCAGTGGCTTGGAAAATGCTTTTACATGAGCCTCTGCCATTGTGGCGCGTCTTAAATATCAGAGGTGCAAACCCTCGGGCTAATCCCTTCAAAGGGTTCCTCCTTAGCATAAATGCCTCTTCATTTCGTGTTTACCTCGACCGTATGGTGATAATATGGGTATTTTGGCGGAACATGCCATACAAATACATTCTATACAATACAGGCCGTTTTGATACGAGGATTATATGTCTGCACAGTAAAGGTGGGATCAGGAGAGGCTGATCCTAATTCTATTATCAAATTCAAACAACTTACACATAATATTGTTGTAAGTTGTAACATACCATGTTTGAACTGCATGCAATCAATCAGCATTGCAAAACTGATACATAATAATGTTTAACAATATGTAAACTTAGGTCATTATACTTACACAATCATGGATCCGACGCGCACGCAACTTAGAACTTACAGAACGAAGCTTTATACTCTGTCCTAACTAATCAATTTTATTGCTACTGGCAACAACGTTTCTTTGATAACGGACATGAAATTCTGAACAAATATACTTGTAATGCCTGACGGCTACGGCCTACTGGGAATATTAATTTGTTATTCTTTTCGTTACCCAAATTCCATTAGGTTGTTATGTTGGAAAAATGTTTTCCATTATTATTTTAATGAGAACGCAATCTTGTTAGCTTGGAACGCATTTTGGGATATGAAATTATGAATATTCCGTAATAGCAACAAAATGCGCCAAAAAAACAATTTAGGCGTTAGAGATGGCTTAGGTTATGACGCCAATATGCCACGGTATCTAAAACTGCTGAAAATTAATTAAATGCGAAAGACTAAAACAGAGCTAAAAAGCGTCGAAAGATAAAGCTTTACGACCGGAATCATACTGCATCTATCTGGCGCCATGACCACCAGTCCAGGACCGACGTATCTACGGACGGAATGCATAGTTTGAGTTAAAATTTATGAGGGTTTTGACACCATGTCAAGGCCCATAGAACCAAATGTAGTGTACTGCCTTGCCCCAATGACCTTTCTGTGACGCTACTTTCTTTTCCAAAACGATCTATCACGTGTGGAAGAATAAAGATAGTTCGCCGATTGTTTATCGTCCGCCGTCGAACAAATGGGTACAGTTTCTAGTGATCTATGTTGTTGGCAAGGAGTTCTTCAAGGGTCTATATTGAGGCCGCTAATTTAGATGGATGCGAAACTGGAGTCTGCCGACCAGAAAACACTTTCACGGACTAATTGAAGCGGAGTCTGTATTAAATGGAGCTATTCGTCTAGGTTTAGTGGTAATTGATTTATTTCTGGGGAATTAATACGATACCTAAGTTTGCTTGTTAATGTTATTAGGATTTCTTTGCGCTACAATTACTATACTATACTCTATCTATACAAGAATATGTTTGATTTCATATCTAATGCTCCTGCTAAGCTAATATTTCTATAATGGCATCGTAGATATGCTTATTGCTGTTTAGTTTATTTGTTATCTCTCTACCTATTGCTTTATGTAACCATTCTAACTTACTATAAATATTTATCCATTGGTTAACGATATTGTCATATTTATCCCCGGATAACAAAAGACGTATAAATAGAAAGTCATACATCATTAGCCTTGCTTGTGATATAAATAACGTCATGGAAATGGAACCGCGACCTGTGATCCGAAAAGTTTCCGATATCCTAAACGCCATTATTGCTATTTATATACTATCGGTTTGTGTAATTAGTGCGATAGTGCTACAAATAGTTAATGAGTGCGCATTTCTTTGATCAATTTCTCTGCAGTGATTGCATGCATTAAGTAATTAAGTCGCTCATAAGGTGAACCAACAACCTCATAAAGGTAGCAGGAAGGCGCTGGATGCAGGCCGCTACTAATCAAGTCATTCTGGAAATCATTGGGGGAGGGCTATGTTCAGCAGTGGATGGCTGATATGATGATGATGAAGCAATTGGAACCAAAACCCCTCTGATATTTTATATGTATGTCATAAGGTTTCAAACCTCTGCATTTTACACTGGAATGCTTATGTATAAAACACGAGAACACATCATAAGAAAACGTCCCTTATTTGTGTCATTATGTCGAGTGACTTAGGATGCGACGGGACGTGACAGGAGGCGGAAGTATGACGAACGATTGTAGACAACTTATGGAACAGAAACTGAGAACAAGGGTCTTATACATCTGAAACTTCAGCCAAACCAACGTGTGCAGATTGCGTCGGCGATGGCGGTCACTGCGCGTACGTAAGTAGGCCAATGAGAGGACGCGATCTACACGCGTTGGTTTGGCTGAAGCTTTAATAATGCCTTCTTCCCTAAACACGAGAAGACACAGTGTAAGCGCTTTTGTAATGATACTTCTATTGACATAAGTTGTCTTTGCAAACGACCTGTTTTTGCTTCAGGCAAAAAGTATCCTGACTGATGCTTCTGATATAAAACTTAAGTATGTCCCTTGACTGCTTTTAATATCTGACAGAAAATATTCTGATAAAGAAGCAATTTGAAAAATGACCTACAAATTAGAACTTGGGCTTAATTCCTTCCTTTTGCTCCAAAGTTTTTGCAAATCATCAAAGCAATTTACACTAAACTTAAGATTACTTTAATAGGCTCTTAATTGCGTCTTACCCTTTCGATATTAAAGGCTTCCTTTAAACTTATTAGCTTTAACACGACGGAATATTGAATACCAAGAAATGAGATATTTCATAAAACTGGGTCGGCGAAAAAGGGCAAGGAGCAGTTTGGAGTGGAAACTTAAGATTACTTTAATAGGCTCTTAATTGCGTCTTACCCTTTCGATATTAAAGGCTTCCTTTAAACTTATTAGCTTTAACACGACGGAATATTGAATACCAAGAAATGAGATATTTCATAAAACTGGGTCGGCGAAAAAGGGCAAGGAGCAGTTTGGACCTCGTTTATCTGGGTTAAATGATGTTTTAAAGTAGGTTTTACAGGTAGGTACAGTTTTTAAGAGCCGCTCGTCACTTCTGTATGTATGAGTAGACTGCCTATGTCAGGGAGATTTTACTACAGTTGTTTATTAACAAGCTAAGGTCCGTTTTGTTGTCTAATCAGGCGATTAGATGTAACGGGACTATTCCCACCGCTGCAACTCCTGTGTAGCTAGGATCTACAGCTTGACCGCCAATGAAAACCTAACCAGTGAAGGTCAAGTTTGTCCCGGGGAAAAGTTAAACTGTCATTGGACCCGCAACGAAATTAATCAGAAGAACGTAGGAGGAGTTCGAAGTTAAGGTCCGATTAGATGTAGACGAGGCTACCACAAAGGCGACAGTTTGTTCCGCCACTTCTTTTCATCACCAGCCCATAAATGTTCAAAGTGGTGGTAGGGCAAGCTAAGTTTATTGAATAAGTGTCCTGAAAAGAATACTAATTAAGAATTTGAATTTTAACATGATAATTATTTTGTAGGAAGTTTTGTACTTCTATTTTTTGTATTGAAAGAGTTTTGAATCGAGTTTTTTGTTTAGATTTCATTTAAGCTGATCCCGTTTGATTACAGTAAAGTTTTTATCGCTGGTTTTACGGTTCACTGCCACAATTGTTCGGCGACCTGACCTTATTGGAACTGTCTGTTACACGGGCTATGCCAAATCGCTTTGGCTGCGGTACTACTTGGCAGTTTACTTTGTACTATGTATCTTATTCCGTAATTTGTAGGGTATGTGATGACGAGAGTTAAAAGAAAGAAAGAAACATTTATTGCCATGGGCATCACAAAAGACAAAAGAATTGGATGTCTTCAGACATACATAGATTGATCAAGAATTTCCATTTCCACCCATTTGTGTCTACAAATATTCTTTGTATAATGCAAAATTTCTTTGTATAGTCACGTATGCGATCATCCTACTTGCATATTAGAATTTAACTTACAGTGTGATAGAGTACTATGGCGCTAAGAATTGTCTCGAACGGAATATGTGCCAAAGTTTAAGAAAAATCTTTCATAGCAAGGATTATCATCCAATCTGCATTATCACGCACATAATCGTTCCCAGAAAGGTGTTTCAATAGCAATATTTTCTTCTTATGAGTATTTATTGTGTGCGTGGAAAACTTTTCTTATTACTATTTCCCGAGTGCGTGTTTCCTGTAATAACATTCGGTACTTTACTTACCTTAATAATCATTTGTTAGTCGGAATTCGTAGTACCATACCATTGTATGATATTTCTAATATGTTCATGTTTGTTAATCTCTGTGTGGTTTTTTGTACAAATTCCAAAATATCGCACGAAGTTAAGGTGAAGGTGAACGATAATATGTATAATTTTAAATGACAAGATAACATTCTAGATTTTATAAAGATTTGGTTCTTATATAGGCTTTCAAATCTGCCTTAGCGACTTACGATCAAATTTCAGGTGAGCTTATGAATATGTGAAGAAATCGTACTAGAAGTCGTTTTCTTGATCCGATAGCATCCATAACGCTTGTATTTTTATATCCGTCTGCTGCTGCTGTTAAAAATATGTTTAGCCTCACAGTTAATAAGATTACACTAAAATATACACTATGTAATTAAGTTTTGTATTCACTGTATTGTAATCGCATTATCCTATTTGTGGTTGTTATTGTGAAAATACCAATTTATTATCAGAATTCAGGCAATATTGAGCCGTGGTTACGGAGTTGTCTCTATTACACTTACTTGATTGTGCCCTGCGGAATAAACGTTACGCAACACAACGCCTGAATCACTAACTTTATTGTTGGTGCACTCAGTCGAATTCTCCTTGTCTTGACTTTTATCTTTTCGTTTTGCACCTTGCGTCTTGATTTATTGATACTCAATCAATAAACAGAGCCCGAATTTGGTTTGATGTTATGTGCAAAGCGCATGGAACATGCAAGTACTGGCAGCAAACCTTCAATACCTCTTTTACAAGTGGAAACACTAATCATAATTAAGTTTATACGCTGCGGAATAAATGTTACGCAACACAACGCCTCAATCCCTAACTTTATTGTTGGTGCACTCAGTCGAATTATCCTTGTCTTGACTTCTAACTTTTCGTATTGCACCTATAGATTTTCTGTTACTCAATAAACACCGGTTTTGGTCTAAGCTCTACTTTGATGTTATGTGCAAAGCACATAGAACTTGCAAGTAATGGCAGCAAACTACATGAAGACTTCTTTCCTTTTACAATTCCCTGCGGAATAAAATGTTACGCAACACGACACCCCTGAATTTCAAACTTCTTGTTGATGCACTCAGTCGAATGGTTCTCCTTGTCTTGACCTCTGACTTTTCGTCTTGCATGTATCGACTTGCAGTTACGAGAGTCGTAACTCAATAAACAACGAACGAGTTTTGTCTAAGCTCTATTCTGCTTGATGTAAATGTGTAATGCACATGGAATATGCAAGTACTTGCAGCAAACGACTTCAGTACGTCTCCTTTCATGTTTGTAGATACAATAAGAATTGACTTCGCTGCCAGCAGCTTCGATCTTCTATTATTTTGTTTACATGATGAGAATGAATGGATTGAAAGAGATAGGTACTTGACTATACGGATAGTTTGACGGGAAAACTTTCCGCTCTTATCCATCGTTTATTCAGCTACGGATATCCATAAAAGTATGGTTATTATGATGTGTTCTCCACATTCAAGATAAAAGTTATAACTCCTTTACGGATAGAGCTAGCTCAAGCAAACGTTTGCTTAACTATCTCTATCTTCCTAGTACTTAACAGTAACGTTACTCTTAATTGGCTCAAGCTAATTGAATCTGGAAACTCGAGATAGACTTGGCAGTACATAAACATAAGTAAGAACTCTAGTTGAAGAAATACATAACATTAACAAGGTGCACTACCCATTTGGGGGTGTCATAGTTGTTAGAGACTGGAGGTTTTAGTGGGTAATCTTAACAAACTTAAATAAAGATCACCTTTATCTGCAATGGCGACTTCTTCTTTAGCCTAGGCGCAGACCACTGACTTTTAGTTGGCCGATAGTAGGGCCCGATTCTAATTTGTATGAAGAATCGGCCGATAGCAAATCTATGTAATGTGCGCAATTTCATACATCTCCACTGATTAACAGCTTGATCCAAGTTTAGACTTTTTCAATTATCCTTCGAACAGAATGAAAACCTAGTCTATGTATGAATTTTAAGATCAATTTTGCATTCTGGCAGTGTTTGACAGCTTTATTTCTCCTTTTGCTGAACATTTCTAACAAACTTCTGACTCGAGTCCAGATGTTCGTAACTTAAAATACCAAGTTTGCTTCAAGTTCGGAACTTACCGCTTCGAAACTGCAAGTAGCGAATAAACACGGCTATATAATTTTGACGTCTTCAGAACTGTAACAAGCCTTTGTATCGGCACTTCAGGCTATATTTTTGTAGCAAAATTGCACCTATTTACAACTAAATAAGATGATCTACAGTATTTATAGATCGTTTCATCCACGAAGACGCGCTCCTCCATTCTTCCGCTAATGTCTGAGTGTTATCGGTACATGCTAAATATTTATGAGTGCATACGCACACTACGTGTTGCGTGTATGCCGTGTATGCGTGTTGCCAGTGATGGTATACGGATCTGAGACGTGGTCGCTTACTATGGGCCTCATAAGAAGGCTCAAGGTCACCCAAAGGGCGATGGAGCGGGCTATGCTCGGAGTTTCCCTGCGTGATCGAATCAGAAATGAGGAGATCCGCAGGAGAACCAAAGTAACCAACATAGCTCGCAGAATTGCTAAAATCAAGTGGCAGTGGGCGGGGCACATAGCTCGTAGAGACGATGGCCGTTGGGGCAGGAAAGTTCTCGAGTGGCGACCACGGGCTGGAAGACGTAGCGTGGGCAGGCCTCCTACTAGGTGGACCGACGATCTGGTAAAGGTCGCGGGAAGAGCCTGGATGCGGGCAGCGCAGGACCGTTCATTGTGGAAAACCTTGGGGGAGGCCTTTGTCCAGCAGTGGACGTCATTTGGCTGAAAAGAAAGAAAGAAAGAAAGACGCACACTACAATAATGACGCTCGGATTGCTCGGATCATACTCCCATCATAAAGGTAGCAGGAAGGCGCTGGACGCAGCCCGCTACCAATCGATCAACATGGAAATCATTGGGGAAGGCCTAAGTTCAGTAGTGGATAACTGTCCAAGTTTTATGCTGACAGTTTGTTAACCTTGGACTATATTTCTGATAGAAGCAAATTTTGCAAATTATTCAGCATAATTTCGTCTGTGTTCATTGAAGCCTTTTGTGACGTAAAACACGACAAGCCTTTCTCTACATAATTTATATCGTATTTATTGTAGCAGTAACATAAGAGACAGCCGACAGGTGACATGATGAAGCAGCGACAGCATTAATGGTTGTGCTGTCAGTCACTCTAAGTCCACCTATTACCACCGTGCTCTACCGTTGTTTTCGTGACGACTATATTACGTCCAATGTTCTACTATTTATCAAAGTCAGCATTAAGTAATACCTACATACATATTTAATAAAATAACACATGACAAAATGAGCTTTGATTCTTGGCGATAACACAGTGAACCTTAAGATTAAGACCCATAGTTTAAAATATCAACTAAAAAGGCTGCCAATCCTTGAAGGGAGATCGTCTTTTAGGCAATCTAAGTTAAATTGTCAGGCGTGTCTTGTGTATTTCTTTCTTTTCTTGTCTTGTTTGATGTACAACAAAGTTACCACACTTTATATATCACTTCATATTTCTAGTTCTAGTTCTTTACTGTATTTGTCTGTTTAACCTCAGTTGACTCAGATTTGGTCCATTTTTTATTTTGATGTTAGGTATCTTTCCCGTGCGTTACACATTATTTTCTCTATACCAAATGAGCAACTTCTCTACTTGATCAAAGTATTTAGTACACTCGAGAGAAAGTTCAAGAATCAAAATACCTAATTCTTGTATTCCTTTGTTTACAGGTAAGGACGTCATCGGCGCTTCCAACAGATCGTTTTACGACTTTTCTGACCTTGAAATGTTTTCAAAACAAATTACTGTCGCGAAGCACGAACCCAAGTTGATGGTAAGTCGATATCCGAGTGTCTACTATTGGGTCAAAGTTATAATGGTGGCGGAAAACCTGATTTTTTCCTGCATAAAGAATGAATTCGCATTCTCTCTCGACAGTATTATGATTAGTTGATTTGTTTGATGCACTTAATTTATACAAAGATGCTCCACAACGTCATACAACCACATAAAGATGGCTAGAAGGCGCTACCAACTGCCCAATCTGGATCTGGGTCTGAATCTTCGGCCTGATCATCACTTACCATCAGGTGAGATGCAGGCCAAGAGCTTCCTCGTTGTGGATAACAAAATCTTTAGAGGAATTCAAACATGGTATGTTCAGCAGTAGACATCCTATGGCTGAAATTATTATTATTAATAGAAAATGTCGCATATAATTAATACAGTGACACAACCTCTGAATACATTACGCTTGTCAAATTAATTCAGTTTCCCTGCGGCATCGGATCGCGGCTGGCAACGCGTTGGGCGCCATTATTCGGTACATTCGCATATCCGCCGCGTCATTTGTCACGCCCGTCCGGTTCAATTAATACCAGGTCTGCTGCTTCAAATTAAAGTGAACAGTTATGTAGTGCAGTAGATAATTTTACGGTTACATTTAAATAAATATTATTTTAAATATCTTTGAAAATCGAGACTAATGCTGAGTTTGATGCGTACATTATTGAAGGCAAAGTCATTTGTCTAATCTTACTAATGACTAAGATTTAATTGTCATCCTCAATGTATACTCATTTAGAGAATAAGATTCCGAATAACATTTTAAAATACGCATTTCTAAGATCAAGAAGAGTAATTTGGATAGGAATAGAGAAACAATTACATTTTATCTGCTAGACTCACTATAAATGTTTTATTATGATCGTTTCTAAACTGTTCTCATCGGTACGTGTTAAGCCATTTGCCCCAATTTAAGTGTTCTATTATGATGCAATTCCAGAAACGTGCGTTGAAATACTGATTCAATGTTTTTGAATCACTTTGTTTATTAACACGACTATAATATTGAAATATTCTGTTTAGCCTGTAACACTTGTTTTCTTTTACGATGAAATTAAACATTTGATTTGCGAACACACAAGCACATAACACAACAACGCGTTGGGCGCCATTTTGTCCGATACATTGTTTGCATCTGTCATACATCATAGCCCATTCCAATTTAATTAAGGTCAGATTCGTCCTTTGAAATTGTAAACCATTATAATTTTTTATGCCGGGAATATGTACAAATCCTGAGGGATACAAATCGTTATTAAACTTTAAAGTTAGTATGGTTATTCATACGGTGTTTTAATTCATATTACGTACTATAATTTTCCCTTTTAAATGGAACATAAGCAAGTAGTTAATGTTAACATAACTAAACGGAGCGGAGACGAAAATTCAAAGTTTATAAAGACATTTTCACAAAGAGCTCTCCACTCCGCTTTTCCAGCGTTTAATGTATACGGTGAATAACTTGCATAGTATATGTAGACAAGTATGCATCTTATGTAGAACAACTAAGTACTACCTACATTGTCATATAACGCAAGCAGCTCTTAACAGTGACGTGACATTCTCAAATTAACTTCACCATATCTCAAAAGAGACGAATCTGGAAGGTGAAACCGCAACGTCAGAAGTTACGTAAGACTTAACTTAAAAGTTCTTAAAAGTATTAAAGGATGGTAAAGAAGTTATGCTCAGGAGTCTTAGAATAGTAGATCGCAATTTTAATCATCAAATTAAATTTTTTAATCTTCTACATAAATTGTTTGGCATGAAACAACCTAGTTATGAATAAAAATGATGGATAGTGGATAGGCAAGACATGTCTTTAAGGTCCGACAAAAGCAGCAGTGTCGATTTCTAAAACTTTATCGTCCCGAACTTGACTAAGATTCACCAACACTACTGGTTGGGGTTGTGAAGGACGAACTTCTAATTAAAGCAGGGATGTTCCTCCCACACTCCTTATTAGGAGGACAGAGACAAGCGTACATTTTTAATCCTCTTCTAATACACAGTCACTTAAGGCTCGGTTTCCCTTTCCACCAAAGCGGAGAGCGTATTTTCTCTCTTTATAAACAGTATAATACCATAGTTATTTATTTGTCTACCTACAAGAGTAAAAACCTCTTGTTTAAACGTCTGGGACGATCTTTCAACATTGAAGACATTATTTTCTTAACTGTAAGTGCCTTTTCACACATTCCGGTTGCCGGCTATCCGGCGCCGGGTACCCGGTCGTGAATGTATGGGTATGCCGGATTAATTACGCCGGAACATGTGAAAGCTACGTACCATGCCCATACACTTCACCACCGGGTACCCGGCGCCGGATAGCCGGTAACCGGAACGTGTGAAAAGGCACTAACACTGTACTATCGGCCACAGTGTTAACTGTCCATTTTCGTTTTTGCTCACGCTCTCATCAAATGGTGATTCTTTGCGATAGAACAAGACGACATGGCCGGCAATGGGTACTTAACACTGCCCATAGTACGTACAGTCAGCGTCAAATAGTTCATGTCACAAAAGTTCTCAAAGTGGCCAAAAAGTTGACAACACAACCTTATTCCAATTGTAAAAATATGTTTTGCGAGCATTTTGGCTACTTTGGGTGTCATGAACTATTTGACGCTGACTGTACTTATATCGGGACACTAGATTGAACACATACATCACTACTAGTCTAGTACAGAATGCTTACGTTAGGCGGTTATCACACTGCGCCGCGCTCCGAACGCGGTCCGCGTGATTTCATATAAAAAACCCCGCGCGCGGACGCGTTGACAGTGTGTTATGCCGCGCGTGTTTTCTATACAAATTGAGGTACTTGCATACAATGATTAAATCAGAATCAGATTCTGTCGTCCCGCGTACCGCGGCGGAGCGCGGCGCAGTGTGATAATCGCTTTAATCATTACAAATGTACGGGTTAGCTTACCACACGGCACTTGCTTTGTCACCTACATAGCTCGGACGCTTGTCATGCGTTAATTAAATTCAATTAATGCTGATTTTGGGGCATTCATATGTTGTTACATACGTGCTTGTTTAATTGCCAATTAAGTAAATTAACATTATGTTATAATAATTCTGTCTGGCTGTCTATGTTAAATTTTCACGCTTAAATCATTGAACAGATTTAGGTGAAAGGTATTGATCGTTTGAGACTCAGGTAAAAACATGGCATAGTTCAAACTAATTGAATTTTCGTGTTGATATGAACTGATAATTCTTTGCAAAAAGTAGTTCGACAGCACCTTATCAGTACAAATCCACAACGATAAGTTAATTTCAAAGTTACTAATATGTTTGCTCTATACCAGGGTTTCCCAAACTGTGCGCGGCATTATCCCAAGACAAGCAAGGCGATCAAAAGTAAACGTAGTGAAAGAGATGAGTGTCAATTTCCAAAGAACTCCGTTTTTAAGGGGTTTCAAAAAGAAATAGCAAATTCCCAAGGGTGTCATCTCAGTAATGGTCTTCCAGTGCAGCGACTTGGGCCCAGTGTCAGAATAAAATATTTAAAAATTCAAACCGGTGACTTGGCCCGTGGACCAAGCTAAAAGTGGGCCAAGTCGCTGGAAGACTCATAGTAATAAAAAGTTTGGGAAGCTCTGCTCTATACAATATTAACAATTTCTACGGAAAACGTTATTTGTTGCCAGCGGCAATATGAGTCCATCATGGCTGTCTGAGTACACAAAGCTTTATTGGAAAATTGCGTGTCAAACTTTAATATTATCCAAATTGGTTTGCCTTAGTCCGATTTTATTCTGGTGTTAGTAAGTCATAATTTCCATTAAGGCCCGATTTGACCAAACTTTTATCCGAGAATAACTCCTGGTATAACTGGCACATTGACAGTTTCAGTATGGGAAATATGTCAAAGCTTATTCTGAGATTAATATTTACTCTTGTTGGGTCGAATCCACCCTAAGTACTCATTAAAACAGGTATTCTCCGGTAAAATCTTAGACATTTAATAAAAGAAACTTCATTACTCATTAAATAACACGAAGCTAATTAAAATATACTTTGAGCAGGGACAAAGGTAATGAAATTATTTATCAATCTCTACGCTAATGAAATGCTTTTATTTGGACACAGAGTCAAAGAGAAAGCCATAATAAGTAGCTTATTAAATACATCCAAACGAAAATTGTAATATCCACCCGAGAATTGGGTTTTAATATACGTACATAAGGACGAGCTCTATTCTCAGAAAACGTAATAAGTTAATATCGATTATAGGAATTATGTTAAACATTTTGTAGATCGACTCCGTAGAGACATTTTGACAGTGAGAATGTACAATCGACAATATTATCGTAAAACTGTAGGGGAGACCGAGGTGAGTTGTAATAAAGTCAAACTTCGCGAATTCGTTGTTCGGTGCTCTTTTGATACATTAAGGGCTGATTTTACAATCGTCAGATAACTTTTAACTGAAGAATAACCTTGTCATTTTGACATAATATTTCCCATACTGAAACTGTCAATGTGCCAAACTTATTATTCAGTTAAAAGTTATCTGACGATTGAAAAATCAGCCCTTAGTCAATTGTCAGCCCTCTACTATTATAAGTGCAGATAAATCGGCTTTGTTACAACTCTCCCCGGTCTCCCTTACATATTAAATTACACCCTATGATTACCTTATTAGGCTCGAAAATTATGTTCGAGATGAAAACATTTTTTTTTACTGCTAATGTTGTAACAAATTTTATCTCGTGGTAGATAAGCCTTTAAAGATAATAGAAGGCTTCCTTTTCAACCGAAAGAAAAGACGTCCACTACACTGGACAAAGGCCTCCCCAAAGGATTTACCACAGAGCAAATAATCACTGGATTTCGCTACGTACTGCTCTGGCCACATCCAGGGGTTTCCCGGAAAAGGCTTAACTAGACCATCGGTTCCCGAATGGTGGACCGCGGAACCCTGGGGTTCCGTGGAAAGGCCGCAAGGGTTCCGTAAAAAATATTATCCCACGTTTCGTGACCGACGTTGTTCGCTCGCACCGACTTGTTTACGCACACGTAGAGATGTGCCGCTGAGAAACTTCTCGTTGCCGGCAATATTCCCAGTGAGAATATTCTCGAGAACCGAGAACGCTCCCGGGAATATTCTCAGTGTTCTCGCTAAATAAATTTAGTTTTAATTTTAATTTTTTTGTTTATAATGTATGTGAAATTATTTGTAATGTTTCGATGTTTTATTAACTGGGCGTTAAGACTAGTCGTTATAAACAAGGCATGAAACGTGTGAGTGAGATGTTGCTGTCTTGCTCAATCTTTTCGTAGCAAACGCATACCGCGGCTTTAGGACTCGGCTACGGTATTTGAACATGAGTGTGCCTCTGAGTTTTAAGGCCCTTGCCACTCTGGCGGATTTCAAGCGGATTCAAAGCGGATTTAAAGCGGAGCGGCGCCGCGTTAAAATATCGTGAAGCTTCCCGAAGGCCGTTCAACCGAGCTGGATTCGATGATTGACCATTTTTTTTCGAAGTTAGACCTACCTAACTGGACTGTTTGTCCCAGGTATACATTGTTGTCAACAACTTCGAGTGTAGAGTCTCCAACTTTTAGAGGAGTGGGTGCAACACGGTTTTTAGACATGATTTTTAAATCTTGTCCATGGTCATTTTGAGACCCACTTGTTGAGAGACTCTATTGAGCCCAGCGAGCATTGTGCCTAAATCTTCCTGCTAAATCCGCTCCAGCCCAGAAGCTTGAAAACATCTTCTAGGGCGGTGGTGATGACGTCTCCCTGTCTCACCCCTCGCTGCAACTGGATAGGTTTCGGGTCCTGATCTTGAAACGGACTGTTGCCATAGTAACAGTCCGTTTTGTCCGTCAGTTCCGTGTTTGTACAAGCCTTTCAACACTTCAATGTATCGATAGTCAATTTGGCACAGTTGGAGAGACTGCAGCACTGCCCATGTCTCAATCGAATCGAAGGCTTTCTCATAGTTCACAAACGCAAAGTGGCTGATTATATCTGATCTGCCTTAATCTTCCGTATAATCTGCCGTAGCATATATTATTATGGTCTATGGTACTAAAGCCTTTTCAGAACCCGGCTTGTTCGGGGGGCTGAAAGTTGTCAAGCCTGCTAGCGTGACTATTCGTAATGACTATCGAAAACAGCTTGTGGATATGGCTCAGAAGCGAAATGGGTATATAATTCTTCAACAAGGTTTTGTCGCCTTTTTTGACGAGGAGTATCACCATACTTCTTTGCCATGCCGTAGGCGTAATTCCCTTGAGGATGACGGAATCGAACAGCTTCTGAAAAGCCTTTAGTACCGGCGTTCCACCTGCTTTCAGAAGCTCAGCCATGATTACGGTGCCTTGTTGTTTTTCAGCTGTTTGAGAACCATCCTAATCTCGTACAGACTAAGATCAATCTAGCTAGCACGTATTTTCTATAAAAATGTGTCAAATGATCCGTCAGACAGGCTATCCACAACTTATCCAGAAGTGGCGAAACAGGCCCTTACTAAGCGTTTGTGAAATATGCCCTTAATGTCAAATAAGAATAGTTTAAAAAACTAAAAACACGCTTTTGATTACTAACAGGAATCATCAGGACCCTGGACATCATCTAGCATTAAAGTGCTCGAAAAGAGAAATCCAACGAACCCAAACTTGATGAGTTTCCGCCGATTCGTTTAGGAGTTCCTATGGCCACCTCCTGACTCCATCATTAGGACCCTGGACATTATCTAGCACTTAAAGATCTCGAAAAGACAAATCCAATGAACCCAAACTCGATGTGATTCCACCGTTTCGTTTAGGAGTTCCTTTGGCCACCTTTGGCCACCTTCCAGTCCCATCATCAGACCAGCTGGTACTACAATATTGTATTGTCATCTAATCTGCATAAAGTTTCATAATGATACAAGACTTAGAAGTGCATGTAATTCAGATTCTAAGATTCCATTACATAGTTAGTTACATACACGACGACTTAATAAAAGCGTGTTAAAAACGAAAATATGGACAGTTATAAAATATTATTTAATTGCAAGTAAAAAGAAATTTCTGTCATCTTACATATCATTAAAACGACATTTCACGACGAAAAAAATAAAATATAATAAAGGAACAGTTGCCGAGAATATTGCCGAGAAAGTTCCCGAGAATATTCTCGGGAACACTGAGAATATAGCCTTTCTCTGCAAATAGAGTGTATTGTTTAATATACACTTATCTGTCGACTTAATTTAATACTATTTTACTTCAGAAAGTTTGTTTATTTCCATTTGATAAACATGATTCTCAACCTTTCTCACTTAGGAGAACGCTCCCGGGAGCGCTCCCGAGAATATTCTCAGTGAGGAGAGCGTTCTCGGGAACGGCACATCAATACGCACACGTTACGGGGGTTCCGCTAGGAAAAGTATAATCAATTAGGGTTCCTTGGAAAAAAAAATGTGGAAACCCTGAACTAGACTATACTTACAATCTTACGTATCAGCACAAAATAAGTAATAGTACAGGTACAGAAGGATTACTCCGCAAGACGATTTAAATAAATGCGAGTCTTGCTACGACGCGATACAGTGGAATTCAGCTCGCACAGCACTACGTACCTACAATTTTATTCGCCTACAAGTTTTGTCTCTTTCTATCGCGTGCCTCTGAACTCTTCTTACGCTGTTAGGGTTGCTGACTAGTGAAAAAGTAAATAATCTACTTATTTGTAATGAGGTACGTATNGTCAATTGTCAGCCCTCTACTATTATAAGTGCAGATAAATCGGCTTTGTTACAACTCTCCCCGGTCTCCCTTACCTATTAAATTACACCCTATGATTACCTTATTAGGCACAAAAATTATGTTCGAGAAGAAAACATTTTTTGTTACTGCTAATGTTGTAACCAATTTTATCTCTTGGTAGATAAGCCTTTAAAGATAATAGAAGGCTTCCTTTTCAACCGAAAGAAAAGACGTCCACTACACTGGACAAAGGCCTCCCTAAAGGATTTCCCGCAGAGCAAATAATCACTGGATTTTGCTGCGCTCTGGCCACATCCAGGGGTTTCCCGGAAAAGGCTTAGACTATACTAAAGCGTGGTACCTATATAATCGAAATCTTACGTGTCAGCTAGCAACTCGCTACGGATTTAATCCATTTGCTTAAACTAGTTTTAGAAGATGTACAAGTAAAGGTAATAATCAAATCAAAATTAAATCAAATCATTTATTGCATTACATGTGTGGTAAAGTAAAAAAAGGAATCTTGGAGCCCCCAGACTAAGAAACCTAAGCTAAGAAAGAAGATGGGTAAATTAGTCGTAGGTAATACCTGCTTGGTATTAGAATTTCAAAAAACTTCTTGGGGCTCTAGAATCTTGATTATCTTCTAATCAAAGTAGTGGTACGAGTAAACCCACACCTATGTATGAGTACTTGACTCCCAATTCCCATCCCCACTACACGTACTACGTGTACGTTCACCTTTATAGCGAGCTCTCAATCAAGATAAAATTTCAGTTTATTTACTGGAAATTGGAATTCTGCACTGCAATGCTTTCTTTTTAGTAGATTTTAAAGCGTATGCACCGGTGCACGAAGCAGAAAAATAGGACTTAATTTGCATTTAAATAAAACCCAAAAATCTTCACCTTAAACATTGAAGTAATATTACTACGTAGTACATTATAACTCAATGACCTTAAATAATTATAATCTCAAAGTTTGTACGTTATCATATCGACATCTTCCTAATTATTCAGAACAAAGCGAAAGTTACACGAAACTTTGGAATTGTTTTAGGATGAAGAGTTTTCAGAACCTCGAAATTACAAAGTTATATCGAGTGAAAGCCGCGGGAATTCTTTAGAGAGTGATGATACAGTTCAGTTTCTTTGTTATGGTATCTTCTATGTCATCTACATCTTACGAAAGGTGACTGATGCCCGTTTTCACCATCAATCCCTAATTTCTAAGTGACCCCCATGGTAACACATAACAGGCATTTTGTTTTCATAGGTGTCACTTAAAAATTAGGGATTGATAGTGAAAACGGGCATAAGTTTCTTCCGCCACTTCTTTCAGCACCAGCTGGAGGTATGTTGTCCCGAAGTGGTGGTAGGGCAATCTTTATTTGGGACGTGTGTAAGTGCCCTGGAAAGAGCCTATGTACTGAATAAACTATTTCATTTCATTTCATCATCATGCTAGAATTACAATAAATCCTCCTTGAGATTTAAACATAAATTCACACTAGGATATCTTTTCATAAAGATTGCCTTACTTCATCGTTTCACATAGACTTCCCTCATTGGAGGCCACTGAGCTCGTTCTGAAACGACGCCTAAGACGTGATCCAAACTCAAGCATAGACTAATTATGTTAATAAAATATTACCAATGTTTGAATTTGGACTGATCATAGGTTTGACCGTGTTAAGACCGTGTTTCCATAAAACCGGAGCGGAGAAAAGAAATGTTTGAACAATCCGATTCCGTTATTTCCACATTACCTCTCCAATCAGCTTCGATTCAGTATCCAACAAACTCTCCTCTTCAGCTTTGATGGAAACCTGGTCTTACTAAAACCTATTCTTGAGTGCAGATACAGAATTGAGCTTTACATTATCCGGGACAGGACTAAAGTCTAGTCGTTACAACTCAATCAGATGCTGGCTTAACTATAATTTGTTCCTTAAGCATGGGATGAAGATCCAGATTACTTCAATGGATTCAGATCAAGCCAATTTGATTCCTACGATTGACAAGATAAGTTTCAAACTTGAACTGGAGGAGAAATAATGGTGGATAGACTTAGGTAAGTATTACAAGACAAAGCTCAGTTACTAGATTCGATGTTATGCGCAGATTGAGGGTTTTAAAAATTAAAAAAAAATCAAAAATTCAAAAATTATTTATTTGCATATAACATGGTACATTTCAGTTATTATCTTGTTACGAGAACAACATGTTTCATCGACATAGCGATATGCAAACATTTAGTCGTCATGCAGTATTATTATTAATTTCATTGGTTGCATTTAGTAACTCTAAGGCCCGATCCGGTTATCAAACCGGTTTCAAACTGGTCGCGTCATGTGTGGTCTCTCAACGGAATCTATGGCAGAAACTTAGATGCAACTCAAAAGTAACTAGAAGTTGCAGTTTCGTTGCAATTGCGTTTCACCGTGTGTTCTGGGCCTAACTGAGATTGAATCGAGTTTTCAGCGTTGTTTTGTAAAGCTTCAGCCAAACCAACGCGTGTTAATCGCATCAGCGATGGCAATCATAGGCCAATGACAACGCGCGACCTGTCATTGGCCTATCTATGCACACGCAGTGATCACCATCGCCGACGTGTACTGCACGCGTTGGTTTGGCTGAAGCTTAATACGGACGGACCTAAGAATTCATCGGTTTAAATTGCTTTTAATAACTATTGAAGCCCTAATTCATTTTTGACGCACACAATGGTAGCTAGATGGATTTTCTAAGAGTCTCCGCAAATTATAGACTTTTTATCAGCCGATAGTTTGGTCGACTTCTAATTTGTATGAAGAATCGGCCTTGGTGGCCGATTCTTCAGTGTAATGTGTGCAATTTCATACATGTTCAATGTTCTTAATGATTAACTGCTCGATTAAAATATCCTAACCTTAACTTCGAACTCCTATGTTCTTCTGATCAATTTCGTTGTGGGTCCAATGACAGTTTAACTTTCTCCCGAGACAAACTTGACCTTCACTGGTAGGGTTTTTATTGGCAGTCAAGATGTAGATCCTGGCTACACAGGAGTTGCAGTGGTGTGAACGAGAGGTGGGAATAGGGTATGCNGGATGTACCGCGCGGAGTGAGCCAGGCCTGGTATCAGCTAGCAGTTCGCTTGCTTAAACTAGTTTTAGAAGATGTACAAGTAAAGGAAAGAAAGTAAGATCTTACATTACTTATTTTAAGTACCCAAAAAAGAAGAATAGTGGTAGTGGTGGTATGTACTTTAATTAAACATACACACTACCTGCTTGGCTGAGGCCTGGCAAGTGGTAATACCTGCTAGGAATTAGAAATAAAAAAAATGACTAGGGCCCTGGAATTTTGATTATCTTCTTACGTGGAAAAACCCAGACATTTACACGTATACAGTATTGCTGTCATTGAATTTCATAATTACTCAGTCGTACATGGTGTACCTACACCTTTATAGCACGCTCTCAATCAAGATAAAATTTCAGTTTATTTACTGGAAACTGGAATTAAAATAGTGACTGAGTTTCTTGCGCTGCTTCTTCTCAGCACTGGCCCATTTATTGTCCCGAAGCAGTGGTAGGGTTAATATTGGGACGTGTAAAAGCGCTTTTTTAAAGCCTATTTGCAAAAATAAATGAATTTTATGAATTTTATTTTATGAATTTTTAAATTCTGCACTGTAATGCTTTCTTTTTAGTAGATTTGAAAGCGTATGCACCGGTGCACGAAGCAGAAAAATAGGACTTATTTGCATTTAAATAAAACCCAAAAATCTTCACCTTAAATAATTATAATCTCAAAGTTTGTACGTTATCATATCGACATCTTCCTAATTATTCAGAACAAAGCGAAAGTTACACGAAACTTTGGAATTGTTTTAGGATGAAGAGTTTTCAGAACCTCGAAATTACAAAGTTATATCGAGTGAAAGCCGCGGGAATTCTTTAGAGAGTGATGAATTGATGATACAGTTTCCTTTTTTTGTTATGGTATGTTCTACGTCATCATTATGCTAGAATTACAATAAATCTGGGAGACTGAAACTATCCTTGAGTAACCATAGATTCATACTAGGATGTCTTTTCATAAACATACGACACCTAAAACGTGATCCAAACTCAAGCATAGACTAATTTTGTGCAGGACGACTACAAATCGGCCGAGCGGAACCCTAAAAATATCAAAAGAAACCGCAGTAAATACATATACGCACCTATAGCTATAGATATGTAATAAATCATCGGCGCTCGGCAAGTACATCAAAAGACAGAGACAGCGCGAGAAATTTCAATACACTAAGTATTACAGTAATAAGCTTCTGCAGATATCGCAAATAAATGAGATTCAATGTTCAAAACAATTCAGAAATAAAAACTGTTCAATTCACTCACACATAGGTTAATTATTCACTGCAATAATCATCAGGTGGCGCGCGCGGGCGGTACGAGTCTTAAATAATTATCGGGGATTCCCCGTTCAAAGGTAAACGGCGGAGTAACCAAGTGACAATGTTGCCAAGTTATTGTAAAATAACCAAATATTCGTCAAATATCAAAATACCCAGGTTATATTATAATAAAATGATATTGCTTATTTATGGAATTTGTTAAGTGTATACAGATAGAAAAACCGATTTAAATCCGGGTTTCGATTTCTAAAACCGGTTTTAGAATTCGTCGAAAAAGGGCGGTTTTTCCGATTTTTCGGTTTCCGATTAACCGGTTTTGCATTCCCTAGGTGGGAATTGTCCCCGGGCCCGTCTAAAGTATCGGCCGATAAAAAGAGTAGTCTACTTACGGGAAAAGACTGCAAAATTGGACGTGCCTCCAGACAATGCAGGTGGATTATGAACATTAAGCTATTGTGGCCTGTTTTCTAATTTGGAGCCGGACTCATTGTCTCTGGGGCTAGGTAATTAAAAACAAAAGCTCGGAGATAACAAAACGCTGTTCCGTTCAATATAGGGTTGCCAGCTGCGATATTGTTTAATGCTCCGTTGAATTTATGTCTTCTCATACACATTTGTTATATTTGTTACTTATTATTGACTAGCTTTCCGCACGCGGCTTCGCCCGCGTGGAATTTTGACTGTCACAGAAAAACTTTATGCTCGATAAAGCGTCCCTGTTTCATATACAGGAATAAAAACTATCCTATGTCCTTTCCCGGGACTCAAACGATCTCTATGCCAAATTTAATTAAAATCGGTTTAGTGGTTTAGGCGTGGAAGAGAGACAGACAGACAGAGTTACTTTCCCATGTATAATATTAGTATGGATTTAAGAATTAATAGATTTTGTACCATTATTAGAGCAAATGGATTAATTCTTACCCGATGACCACTGCTGAATTACTTAAAAAAATACAATCCGGTAAGAATATGGCGCCACGTGAGGCTTGACATCTTCTTAAAAAAATCTGTTGTAATCGTATTTTGTTTGTATCTGCTAATAATGGGTAGGTTACTACTACAACTATGTTTATATTATAGAAACTTTGGTTATTCGCAAGATTGCCAGAGTCTATGGCCGCGAACTATGTGCATATGCGTGAGACGTCTATTCCATTATCTATCAATGGAAGCGAAGTTGCGTCGCGTTCACGTCGCATTACAGTCACGCTGGCGTCGCGTTACAGTCACGCTGCACGCTGACCAGTGTAAAAGATAGCTTATCAGCCGCTCAGCAACCCTAGCTCTCACCATGATATGATATATTTGTAGGCCCACGCCGCAGCATTTGAACGCTTGTCTCATTTCATTTAAATTTTCATTTCGGCACGTTCCTCCGAAACTGAAACGAAAAGCCGTTTCATGTAGCCCTAAAAACAAAGAACAATTTAAATTGGCCTTATTTATTTTTTGTAAATTGCGTGGTAAAAGCCGGCTCAGACAAGATACTGTTTGTTTGTTTTGTACTGCTGTTAATTAAGTATGTTATTTTTTTAAACCTATTGTTAGCTAATCGTTTAATGGTACATTACTGTAAAGTGGACCGTTTAAAAGTCGACCATATCTTTCAACAGACACTTATGTTTAGTGTAACATAGGGATAGGGTATGATCTAGTAAATAAGGTGACTAGACTAAACCCGGTTTCTCGTTTAGATTTTTAGCTAAGCGTCCTCATTTTCTTCGGAAACTTAACTATGAATTTAAGGTTCAAGTATGTAATAGTAAGATCATTTGACCAGAAAATGGGAATGCTCAAGCTAAAAATCTCTATTCTGAAACCGGGGGTGTGTTTTCAGTGAAGTGGCAGTAGACTCAGTAGAGTCTATGTATAAAGAACCCTGAAAAAGACTAGGCATGGAAATGATTGCTATTTTTCATTTATTTTCATTCTATGAAATGATTATTTTTTTTTCATATGATTTCACATGCGAAATTTCACAGGCAATGATTTTTATTCGCAGTGTTTTAATGTAGCTCTTTCATATAATGTGCTACTTTTAATGAAGTATGAATTATGATGAAGGATTGCTAATTAGCTAAAATATGAAATGTAACAATATATGTTTCATTTATGTCGCACAACAAAAAACAAACAGTTTCACAGCACTTTGATAACCGCGCGACTAATGAAAATCATTCATTTCATCTGCCTGCTATCTAATGAAATCACACGAATCATGACATTATCATCTAATGGTAAATTATGGCAACTATTTCCTCATAATTATTTGAAAATATAAGGCAAAAATGTTTAAGTTTTACAAAACTATGAAGAGCAGATATCTCGAAAACCATACAAGATATTATCGAAAAACTTGACTGAAAAAAGTAGTAAATTAAATGAGTTTTCATTTTGTTGCAATAGTTATATCGCTAGGACGCATAGTTATTTATTTACACAGTTTCTGAGATATAAGCGAAAAACCCAAAAATGGGACCTTCAAAGGCTGCGATCGAGAACTTTTGTCATTCACTTAAGTTACACGTGTTTTATAAGTTCGGCGATTTTTGTTTGTTAGGAAAAATGGATCAAAAAATCAAAATCAAAAATATTTATTCAGTTTAGACCACAAGTGGCACTTATGAACGTCAAAATATAGTAAATAATAAAAAAAGAAAAGGTAGCCCCTATGGGGCACTTTACATGTCTCCTTACCTTTTGGGCCCTACCAGCACTTCGAGACGAACATATTATGGCAAGTGCTGAGAAGAAACGCCGGAACAAACTCCTTACGATCAAAGAATTTAAATCAAGTTTTGCTTATAAAATGAAATGAAAAGTGTTTGAAATGTTAAAAATGGTCTTTGGTGAGTCTGCTGTAGGCATGGAAATGATTGCTGTTTTTCATTCATTTTCATTCTATGAAATGATGATTTTTTTTCATATGATTTCACATGCGAAATTTCACAGGCAATGATTTTTATTCGCAGTGTTTTAATGTAGCTCTTTCATATAATGTGCTACTTTTAATGAAGTATGAATTATGATGAAGGATTGCTAATTAGCTAAAATATGAAATGTAACAATATATGTTTCATTTATGTCGCACAACAAAAAACAAACAGTTTCACAGCACTTTGATAACCGCGCGACTAATGAAAATCATTCATTTCATCTGCCTGCTATCTAATGAAATCACACGAATCATGACTTGATAACCGCGCGACTAATGAAAATCATTCATTTCATCTGCCTGCTATCTAATGAAATCACACGAATCATGACAAGGAAATCTAAACCTTACACCTTTGAGTTTAAAGTTCATATTTAAAATGCCCAGATTCGTCCGTCATCACATCTCTTGTCCTTTTCTAACACGCACATGATCAAATCATTCCTTCTTACTCGCTCGGTCGCTTCGCAGAGCTGCGCTCACGAACTTCGCTCGAATGAATGAATGAAATTCATGTGATTCGTGATTTCGTTGACTGTGAAATTATAGCAGTCTATGTGAAGTAAAATAGCAGGTGTGATTAATGAAATTCATTTCATATGATTTTTCACCTGCTATTCATGAAATGTTCCATGCCTAAAAAAGACCCACAGTTCTGAGTACCTACTTGTCCTGTTGCCATTAACCTTAGTGTTCTTATTAAGTACATAGATAAATTATATCTTTTATTACATTCGTAACAAACGCGGTCTGGCGTAATACTCATATTGATACTAATTTATTCAAACTCAATTTTTGTACTACAAAGTAACGCCGAAAACCAATTTAGTATGTGTAAATATTAGCAGACAACGCAAATACCAAAAACTCTCCAACACGGTTCAGCCACAGTAAAATGGAATAGAATAACAGCTTTATGTTTTATCATATCAATTTTGATCAAAAAACACGTGTGCATATGGATTCTAATTGGTGAATCCCACGTTAATCGTTAAGCCTGCTATACACGGACAGCTAGAAACAGTTAGTGTCGGCAGCTTCAAGCNAGACTTAGGTAAGTATTACAAGACAAAGCTCAGTTACTAGATTCGATGTTAAGCGCAGATTGACGTTTTTCATTGGTTGCATTTAGTAACTCTAAGGCCCGATCTGGTTATCAAACTGGTCGCGTCATGTGTGGTCTCTCAACGGAATCTATGGCAGAAACTTAGATGCAACTCAAAAGTAACTAGAAGTTGTAGTTTCGTTGCAATTGCGTTTCACCGTGTGTTCTGGGCCTAACTGAGATTGAATCGAGTTATCAGCGTTGTTTTTGTGGGACTCTTAGAAAATATTTCTAAGAGTCCCCGCAAATTATAGACTTTTTATCGGCCGATAGTTTGGTCGACTTCTAATTTGTATGAATAATCGGCCACCAAATCAGTGTAATGTGCGCAATTTCATACATGTTCAATGTTCTTAATGATTAACTGCTCGATTAAAGTATCCTAACCTTAACTTCGAACTCCTCCTATGTTCTTCTGATCAATTTCCTTGCGGCTCCAATGACAGTTTAACTTTCCCCCGGGACAAACTTGACCTTCACTGGTTGGGTTTTTATTGGCAGTCAAGCTGTAGATCCTGGCTACACAGGAGTTGCAGCGGTGTGAACGAGAGGTGGGAATTGTCCCCTTGCCCGACTAAAGTATCGGTTGATAAAAAGTGAAGTCTACTTACGGGAGACTGCAAAATTGGACGTGCCTCCAGACAATGCAGGTGGATTATGAACATTAAGCTATTGTGGCCTGTTTTCTAATTTGGAGCCGGACTCATTGTCTCTGGGGCTAGGTAATTAAAAACAAAAGCTCGGAGATAACAAAACGCTGTTCCGTTCAATCCAGGGTTGCCACTGTTGCCAGCTGCGATATTTTATAATGCTCCGTTGAATTTATGTCTTCTCATACACATTTGTTATGTTTGTTACTTATTATTGATTTAAGAATTAATAGATTTTGTAGCGTTATTAGAGCAAATGGATTAATTCGTACCCGATGACCACTGCTGAATTACTTAAAAAATACAAGGCGGTAAGAGTATGGCGCGACGTGAGGCGCCTTTAAAAAAAAATCTGTAGTAATCATATTTTGTATCTGCTAATAATGGGTAGTTTACTACTATCTATGTTTAAGAATTTGGTATTCGCAAGATTTCCAGAGTCTATGGCCGCGAACTATGTGCA
Organism: Ostrinia furnacalis; assembly: GCF_004193835.3. Lineage (NCBI taxonomy): Eukaryota > Metazoa > Arthropoda > Insecta > Lepidoptera > Crambidae > Ostrinia > Ostrinia furnacalis. Next base: position 280,285 of record NW_021131157.1, read on the forward strand.
TATGCGTGAGACGTCTATTCCATTATCTATCAATGAAAGCGAAGTTCACGTCGCATTACAGTCACGCTGGCGTCGCGTTACATTCACGCTGCACACTGGCCAGTGTAAAAGATAGCTTATCAGCCGCTCAGCAACCCTAGCTCTCACCATGATATGATATATTTGTAGGCCCACGCCGCAGCATTTGAACGCTTGTCTCATTTCATTTAAATTTTCATTTCGGCACGTTCCTCCGAAACTGAAACGAAAAGCCGTTTCATGTAGCCCTAAAAACAAAGAACAATTTAAATGGGCCTTATTTATTTTTTGTAAATTGCGTGGTAAAAGCCGGCTCAGACAAGATACTGTTTGTTTGTTTTGTACTGCTTTTAATTAAGTATATTATTTATTTAAACCTATTGTTAGCTAATCGTTTAATGTTACATTACTGTAAAGTGGACCGTTTAAAAGTCGACCATATCTTTCAACAGTTTTTACACATGTTTTAGTGTTACATTATTATGAAGCAAATAAGGTGAATAGACTAAATCCGGTTTCTCGGGTAGATTTTTAGCTTAAGCGAACTCTTTTTCTTCTGAAACTTAAGTATGAACTTAAATGCTTAAGTAATATTGTTTAAGTAGAAAATGAGCATGCTAAAATCTCAATTTAGAAACGGCGGGTGAGTTTTCAGTGAAGTGGCAGTAGAGTCGTATGTATAAGAGCCCTATAGGACCCACAGCTCTGAGTACTTGTCCTGTTGCCATTAACCCTAATTAGTGTTCTTATTTAAGTACCTACATAGAGTAAATTATATCTTTTATTACATTCGTAACAAACGCGGTGTGGCGTAATACTCATATTGATACTAATTTATTCAAACTCAATTTTTGTACTACAAAGTAACGCCGAAAACCAATTTAGTATGTGTAAATATTAGCAGACAACGCAAATACCAAAAACTCTCCAACACGGTTCAGCCACAGTAAAAGGGAATAGAATAACAGCTTTATGTTTTATCATATCAATTTTGATCAAAAAACACGTGTGCATATGGATTCTAATTGGTGAATCCCACGTTAATCGTTAAGCCTGCTATACACGGACAGCTAGAAACAGTTAGTGTCGGCAGCTTCAAGCTGCGACTGCATAGCAAACTACGGAAACAGTTGTAACTGCTCGAGCGGTTCCGTGCATGTGTGTACGTAGTGTACTGTAGTTTGCTATGCAGTCGCAGCTTGAAGCTGTCGGATACTAGCTACTTCAAGCTGTCCGTGTATGGCGGGCCTTAATTCTGACGAAACATATCACGATACGATAACTTTTAATATGACAATCTGTTTACATGTGTACATTTATCAATGATTCATAAGAAAAAGTCAAAACAGTGATATGTTTCGCCGCAGCAATGCCAATGGATACTGAAATAAGTGAAATACCTACTCAATTAGTAAGTCCGGTGTGGTGCATCATGAAAATATTCGAGAAATATGTGCGTATAAAGAAAGATGTTCTACTATTCCCTTTGCTATGTCAAAAAAACGAACCATGTTATGCATCTCAAGGACGATTTCGAATAAATTATGTTAGAATCCCTTGTGTTCCATAGGGACACATACATATTGATGGACGAGTTACTACAAGTTTTAGGGTTAGTCCAAATTCCACCAAGGACTGATCTAGTACTTACATTGAAGATATCCATATGTTTAAAAGATATTTCTGTGTATTTTAATTTTAGGTTATTATTTTTGTTTAAGATAGGGAATGGGATTTCCCTTTTTTTTTTTTTTTTTTTTTATCCACAACGAGGAAGCTCTTGGTCTGTATCTCACCTGATGGTAAGTGATGATCAGGCCGAAGATTCAGACCCAGATCCAGATTGGGCAGTTGGTAGCGCCTTCTAGCCATCTTTATGTGGTTGTATGACGTTGTGGAGCATCTTTGTATAAATTAAGTGCATCAAACAAATCAACTAATCATAATACTGTCGAGAGAGAATGCGAATTCATTCTTTATGCAGGAAAAAATCAGGTTTCTCCTCAACCACGTAGGAACTGGCTATCTTACCTCTAACTGCCGGAACACAACAATGCTGTTAACATTGTTGTTATGGCGGCAGACTTAGGTAAGATGGTGGTAGCTAACCAGGCGGACTTAGAACAAGCCCTACCACCAACCAAACCGAACAGAAGAATCTGCCCCCACTGGGAATCGAATCCGGGACCTCTGCGTCTGAAGCAGGTGGTCTTACCACTAGACCACAGAGGCGGTTGAGGCGCTTTATCATGGGGTAACACGAATGATTCACCCGTAGAACGTATATTGCTATGAGTTGTCGCTTATCAATTGGTAATCTGCGATATAGCCTGACCAGGAACATAAAAACCCTCGCCATGTTTCGGAAAACGAATGGTACTAATTTCTTTTAATGGCAACAGTAACTAAAAACTTCATTGATATGTCACCTAGCATGTCAGTCTATTGCTGTCAAAGTGTAAACAAACTTTATTTTAAATGTGCGCAATTGATTTTGCGAATTAAATTGCTAAAATCTTTTTATAGTCAAGAAAGAAAAGTGGTTCACAATGTGTTAAAGTATTTGTCGAAGAGAAATACTAAGGGTTCGGCAATATTTTCATTGAATAATGTTTCCGACAAAGGTTGTCAAATTGACTGACATGTTTATCGTATAGTACAGTCCACTATGAAAATGAGCTGTGGTTTGTTTCAACTACCTATTTTAAAGATTTTTGTCACTTTGTAAGTGTTGAATTTTATGGAATTGGGAAAGAAGTACCGAGTTTGAAGCGTTCATGAGCAGACATTGCAGTTGAATATTCAAGTTCTGAATTTGATTATTGATGAATAATAAAATAAATCCTACTAGCTCGATTGATAGTTTCATTTAATTTATTTAAACCAGGTTACCTATAATAATATGTTTTCGTTAATTTATGAAAATATCAAATTAGCCCGTAATCCTGAATCCTGATACATAAAGTTAGCCTATTAATTTAACACAGGTACGACTGTACTCAGTGTTGCACTATCAAATGCAATTGACGCGCCTCTATGCCAGGGTTTTTATGTTCCTGGTCAGGCTATACAATATTTTCATTGAATAATGTTTCCGACAAAGGTTGTCAAATTGACTGACATGTTTATCGTATAGTACAGTCCACTATGAAAATGAGCTGTGGTTTGTTTCAACTACCTATTTTAAAGATTTTTGTCACTTTGTAAGTGTTGAATTTTATGGAATTGGGAAAGAAGTACCGAGTTTGAAGCGTTCATGAGCAGACATTGCAGTTGAATATTCAAGTTCTGAATTTGATTATTGATGAATAATAAAATAAATCCTACTAGCTCGATTGATAGTTTCATTTAATTTATTTAAACCAGGTTACCTATAATAATATGTTTTCGTTAATTTATGAAAATATCAAATTAGCCCGTAATCCTGAATCCTGATACATAAAGTTAGGCTATTAATTTAACACAGGTATGACTGTACTCAGTGTTGCACTATCAAATGCAATTGACGCGCCTCTATGCCAGGGTTTTTATGTTCCTGGTCAGGCTATACATAGGTCAATGCTCGATAATTTTTGCGACGAATTGAAATCCATACGATTTTGCCACAAAATTTTGATACTAATTTAAACTTTAAACATGAAACTTTACTTAAAATGTAACACAATACGAGACAATCTTGGAAAACTAGCGTTTGGAATAGTAGGGTTTGGTCACGTACGCGTCGCAATCCCAGTAGCTATAAATGTTGATATAAAACTTTTTCGGGCATTTCTAAAACCCAATCTAGAAGCTCATTTTTCTCGTATTTATGGGTTATACAAGTAATAAATACCTTCGGTTACCGTATAGCAAACTGTAAGCGTGCTGAGAAGTTGTCTATGATATTTAGTGAACGCTTCTGACACGTACTGGATAGGACTCCAATACCAGCTGTGGTCGGGGAGTTCAAATCTCGCTGGTGGCAATTGTTAGTATTTTGTAGCATCATAAAAAATAGAATCATGCAATGTATTGAATAGATAGACTTACTTTCTACTTGTTTAGTGAATGCAACCTTTTTTGGATATCCAATAGATAAAACAATAATACCATAAATTATTTTGAAAACGTCTGTCTATTGACAGAAGTCATTTACCAAAATATTTTGTAATCAAATCAATGAATTTTTACAGAGCACAATCATGTTAAAGAGTGAAAAACAATCTCATCATCGACGACATTGCTGTAGTAATATACGTACAAAGAAAAACTTAGTAGCTGCTCCTGGCTGCACTGACGATGACGCCGCCGTCGCTGCTTTGCCCGAGAAATGGGTACCCAGGCATGCAGGTCCTGTACTCGCTAATTACCTCAAGTCTCAAGAGCAAAATCACCACAAAGTCCTCGAAGACATATCAAAAGCGTCGTCAGAAATCAATGATGGTATCGATTCGAAAATTCGGAACCTAGCTGAGTCTCTACTGTCTCATATTAAACAAAACGAACTAGATATGAATTGTGTGATCGACCAAGCAGAAGCTCTTTGCATGCCTCTCACCCCGGATGGCCGTACCGAAGCACTAAGGGATATTGGTAAGCTGCATGCTAAACGAGTTGAAGATATGGCTGCATTTAGGAGAGAGGCATTAACGTTAGAGAGGCAGCGAGCGGACGAACTCAGAAAATTACTGCGCGAGCAATTCCAGCGTTTAGTCAAAGTTGGCCATCGTCCGCCCAGAGATTTGCTGCATGAGTTTGATCAACAAACATACGACATCAACCAACAATTGCTGAGTAATTCGAGAGCATATGCAGAACTGGAAGCTGAACTACATGCCCAGGCCGATGCCAGTTTGGTTCAGGCTAAATCAAAACTGAACCAGATGTGTTTAGGTGTGGCAACGAACAATCGCAGACATAGTGCGCTTCCGTGGGGCGACGACAAGCAACCTCAAGCTCGCCCTAGATCTGCATCAAATGAAAAGCCTCGAAATCCGTCAGAACCTTCTATCGGTCGTATCATTGGCGAAGTAGAAGAATTTGATGAATGTTTCTCGCTCATGGTACAAGCTTATCGAAGTGCTGTTATGAAGGTATTCACTGGTTTCACTGGGAAGTTATTCGACTTACAGCAACATTTAGGTTGCTATAGCTATCTTGAATTAGAACCTCAGGCAGCGGAATCCACAGACATACAAATGATGATTGAACGAATATTACGAAGATTATCCAGTAATATTCAGAGAAATACACCTCACGCACCAGAGTTGCTTGACATGACACGATTCAGCACTTTAAAAATGCAGAAAAGTCTCTGGTCCTTGGGAGAACGTCTTCGGGAAACCTACACTATTTTACATGATTCTGGCCATTTATGGGACGCCCATATGCTTAGGTCAGGGTTAGCTCAAAATCTAACCATGGCGTGTGTTGAAGATCTTCTAACAAATAATGATACGATGGAGTTAGCCAACGAAGTGACGTTTAATGTAGCTTTGGAACAGTTACGTTGTGCGTCTGACCCAGAAAAATTACAGCAGTTGTATGAAGGATTGGTTCTCATGCTTGAACGCACCGCTGAAATATACAAACAACATAGCGAAGCTGAAATAGGAAAATTGGAGGAATTTATGAACTTTCCAGAGACCATGGCTAATATATTAATGTCGGAATTTCATTGCTTCCTAGAAAAAAATCCTAGAACTCCTCCTCTTAAAATAAACAGTGCGATGACCCAACCAGGAATAAATTCACCGAGGTTAGAGACGAATACTCTACGAATGCCACTTCCTCGCGTAATATTACAAACAGAACTGCAAGAAACAGCTCTTTTGAACTGGAGAAATGGGTTCCTTGAAACCTTTGAGAACAATGTTTATGTTGTGCCCGATGAATTGAGGCATCATGCTAGATTATGGGTGGATGAAAAGGCGCGCGGATTGCGTATGCGGTATTCTATGAAGCTTGTATCTCACAGCATTCGTTTGGAGCGGCTGAAGGCGGCGCGAGATAAACGTTTAGCAGAATTAAAGTGTCATGAGACCCGCCTTGATTCTCATCTCGATGCTGTTTATGACCTGGTGGAGCGGCTGCCCGCCGAAGCAGCGGAGTTCTTGTCCTTGGATGCTCCGGAGCTGTATCCTTTCTGCGAGTGGATAGATCGCATTCAAGCAAATATAGATGCACTTTTAGTTCAGGACCCGCTTGACCCCGAAGTAAAAAGGCTGAAAATGTGCAGCTATGCGCCACGTTTGTTGAAACACCGGACTTTGTTTGAAACTTCGCTGAATGGGGCAATGGATGCTTGTAAGAGGCAGGTAGAGAATCGTGTTCAAGAGGCTCGTATATCGAACGTTCGTTTTGTGTCTCAATTGAAGTTGTTTAGCGAGGGAGGTTACTACTCGGCGCAGGAAGCGACCAGGACGTGCACGTCATTGTTGCGAGGCGCAGACGCCATCGAGGCGTGCCTAACTCGATCAATTGACGCGTTGAACCACCGCCGCTCGCAGTTAATGGCACAGGCGGATCAGAGATTAGTGCCACTTCAGCGGGTAGTCGATGAGTTTGCGAAATCTGGAGGCAAGGGCGGTGGATTGGACAAGAGAAAACCGATGCCTGGGAAGAAAAAGTAAACCTTTTATGTATGTTGTACAGCATTTTATTGGTTAAAATTCTATTTCGTTTAAAATTGTCCTTTTTATTTACAACCATTTAGGCCTATTAGATACAGCTGCTAAAATGAATTTACGTATCATAACAATACTGTAAAAGTAAATTGATCAAATTGTAGCGCTAAACGCCTAAATGTGGCGCTCGTTCATACATGAAACCGTTTACATGAATTAGCTATTGTGCCTATTCAGAATATTACAAAGGTGTTGAGCTCTTTGTAGTCTCTGGGGAAAATGTGTTTGGGTTTTGTGGCGGTATCTGAAAACTGAGAGAAAGCAGTATAAGTTTTTTTAGTTACTTATTATTTATACTGCTTCTTATCTTAAAATGTTGGTCTCTAAAAATATACATATTTAAATACTTGCACTGTAGATAAGTATTGTTGTGAATATTAAATTAATTATGTTTTGTAAACCTGCCTTCTAATTGGTTCAAGCGATGCGCGAGGGGCTAATGCCTAATGACTCGGAGGGATTAATGCACTCACTTCATTATAATATCTAATGCGAGGTACACGTGTGATAAGATATAATTAACCTGTGTTCTTTGAATTGTAGAGACTGTACAATTTACGTAGAGAATTGTTTCAATCAATTTAATTAACGTATTTTTTCATCACCATCATTTTAGCGACAGGGCGTGTACTGCTGTACACAGGCTTCGCCTATGGTTTCCAGATTGGCCGGTTGGTAGATGACCTACCCTAAATCGTCCCAGCTATGACATTGTCAGGAGAACTCCGCGCTCTATTTATGCTGGATTCTTAGTTCCGATTATTGCCGGATATTTACGGGAGGACGCTACTGTCAATACTGAGTACTGAGTTGCCAGTTGACGTTTTAAAATCGTTGGACTATAGCGGCCTGTAACCAGCACCTCTATGTAAGGAACCGGTTCAGTTCTGATGCGTCACGACACCATCACTCCAGAAAATAAATCCGCCTTAAAAGATTCTAATGACAGGCCTTTCCAAAATAAATCCGCCTAGGTTTCTAGTGGCTTACCGTCGTTAAAAGTAAATTGTCACTCAAGGCGAGTGGATGCGGCGATGAGTCTGCTGTAACTGTAATCTCCGGGGGCGGAGTGCGGCTTTAGCAATAAATTCTACGCCCCCGTGTGTACACAGCCTTACAGAATTATGTACCTTACCACTTTGGCTTAGGGAACCTGAAATAAAAATTTATGATGTAGTCCTGTTACTCTGTCAGGTCACAAACGGCAAGTAGTATATATTTTTATTTGATATTTTCTGCTGAATGAGTGTGGCAGTGAATCTAGCATAATAAATGGTTATATTTTCTTATTCCTCATTATCAGCCCACGTCAGTCCACTGCTGGACACAGATATCGTCTTGTGTAAGTCACTGAGCCTCTTCTTTATAGGTACACATGCCATGCCACTGAGCCTCTACACGTTACACTTTTACACATGCCTTTTTAGTACGGTACAGTATGATCATAACAAATTGTTGTATTTTCTTATTCGTTTGTCATTATCAGATCAGCCACTGTTGGACAAAGAATGATAATGTCGTCGTCCTGTGTATGACACTGATTGTTTGATCTAGCACCTTGAACATGCTTTAGGAGTTGGCGCACACCGTTGATTTTTCGTCGGCCGATAGTTTAGTCGGGCAGTTGATCAGTATGGGCATGTATGGGAGTGCGCACACTACGCCGATTCGATTTGGCCGATTCTTCATACAATTTAAAATCGGTCAACTAAAAATCAACGGTGTGCGCATACTCTAAGAATTAAATGTTAATTTCCTTTTTGAAAACTAGATGACACTGTTCGTACTTAGCTCACGATATCAAATTTTTTTTCCGGCTTTTAAGTACTTCAGTCTGATTTTTGAATAAACTGTCTATGCTCTGGAATTGGCTTTTTTTTTCGTTGCCTAACTCGGCATACCCTCGGACACTGATCCTCCATACACATGCCGTTTTAGTACAGTCCGGTATAAAATTAAGACGTAAATCTGTGGTCGACGTTGCCTCATATCGGTTTCAGGCTCCAATGCCGCGGGTATCTTGTTTTACTGCGTACTCCGAGTGTCTCCAATTTGCGATTTTATTGCCAAGACATGTTAATGATGAACCCTTGACCTTTATCCTAAATATTTTAAGTGTAAAAGTGTCCGAGGATGGATGTATGTTTGCTACTCTTTCACTCTTAATCCACTGAACCGATTGAGATGATAGTTTGAGATCCAGGGACAAACATAGGATAATTTTTATCCTGGTTTTCGGAAGAAGGACACGTTAGCGATAAAGACCCTGGACAATGAGTTTACCATGAGTTTACGTTAGGTGTGCTCGCTAGCGAGTGCTTCAAAAAATTCTATGAAGATTTTAATTCTTGAAAGTAGTCGCTAGGGCCGCTGTACAATCTGTCATATATTTAATGTAATTTTTTTTCGCAGTCGCTAGCGAGCACACCTAACGTAAAGTCATGGTAAGCACACAGGTCGAAATATTTAGGTACGCGGGTAAAGCCACGGCCAAAATCTAGTTGTGACATAATATGTTCCAACAAGTTCTCTTAGGATATAGTGGTGTGTTGATACTTGATACCTTTCCAAGTACTTTGTAATCTTGCGCTGTCCCAGTTACGTGAGTGGATTGCCGGGCGTGCGTCCGTATAATGCCCGGCTGCCAGACATGTTTAGGTTTTTTTAACGCTTGTCCGGGATAAGTTAGTACTCGGTCAGCAGACGTATTCAACATAATTCCACATTCACCCCATATAACCTTTCTATTCCCTTACTGCTTCTACCAGGGCTGCCTAAACTTGATACGATCCCGGGCCAAAGCAAATAAAAAAAAAGACTTAACTAAAAAGAATGTTCTACGGCTATATGAACCAGATATTGTAAAAGGCAATTATTTGTATTTGGGCTAGATACTAGACACGGGCATTAGTTTACCTAGGGTTATTTTGCATCTTAAGCAGCGCGTGTGTGATTTTTAAATTATGTACCTTATTTATTTCTAAAGTCTTGAAACCCTCCATGTAATACGCGCATGGATACGAGTCCACATGCGGTCCGTTGTGCTGTGGACAGCCCTGTCATACATACATCCCAAGGGACTGGTAATGACCCGCTACAGACCACATAATTACGGCAAGCAGTATAGTCCGGGCTGCAATGTGAACTACCCTACCAAATGTTGGGGAATCCCGTAATTTGTTCGACGTAGTACCAAATGGCGTGTAAAATAATGTCCTTTGTGTACAGAGGACAGCACATCAAGTTAAAAACCGTGGGATCTTATTAGTTGTAATAATTGCGTTTTTGCTACGAAATGTGTAGTCGACAGTTGGTAAGTACAGTCAGCGTCAATTAGTTCGTGACACCCAAAGTAGCCAAAAAGTTCGCAACACGTCTTTGTTACAATTGGAATAAGGTTGTGTTGTCAACTTTTTGGTTACTTTGGGTGTCACGAACTATGTGACGCTGACTGTACAAAGAATTTACTATACATACACTTTGCAATTCACATTTATATCTATTTCTTTATAATATTTGCGTCGCAAACCTCGGAGTTACTCGTATCGTGAGGGAACTACTATACAAAGTGATAAATGACTTATATCTCTCTCGGGAATCTAACCCTGGACGATGCTGGTGGAGACTTTATAGGTACATACATAAATAATAATACATAGTATTCTAATTCTAAAGGGTCGGGGCAAAGAAATATGTATTCAAATACAGTTTTCTTCATTTTCTTTTTTTCGTGTAAAGGGCTCTTGAATGAAGTCGTAATCTTTAACGAGGGGGGGGTGTTTTATTGATTGTTTAGTATTTACTAAGAAACTTCGTATTTATTTGTTAAGCCAATTTTCCCCCGACATTTTCCTTATACTTAGTTGTTCATTTTAAAAGATTTCTTCAGAGAAATTCCGCAGCATTTTATTTACCCCATTTTTTGTCGTTTGATGTCGACACACAGCGCCGATAATGGTTTAAGATGTTTTTAACGGTTTTATTTTTCTTCCGTTTCCTTATTTCACTGTTACTGTATTAGCATAAGACGGAAGAAAGAATAACACGAAAATATAGAAAAATTAACAGCCTGTCGTTTCGATGTTCATCATATTTAGGAAAGTGACACGCTGTGAAGTGAAGTAGGTGTGAGGCAATTCAAATGGAATATGAAATTACGTTTAAGCAATATTTCTTCCAGGACAATAGCTTTTCGTACTCCATAAGGCGTAATTTTGGAGCAAAGGAATCCATATTTGCATATAATATTCATGGTATATGCCATTTCACATTTAGTGAATTGAAATTCTAATGCTTTAAAAATACGTCTCGAAGTCGTATAATGTTAAATTCAATGTTTCATATTCATATCATTTTGGAATGGTAATATCGTAAATGTATTTGGTTTATGTTAGCCCTTCGATTTGACAGCCGAAGGTTGGGCTTGGGAGTATGTTTGGTCAGGTCAAACGCAAACTATCCAAACATTGGATGTTTGTGCGGTCTATTAAACGGATATTCCATAAACCACACCGCAATAATAGCAAATACTGAATGAACCTTAATAGGTTACAGATATACTGATGGCTATTCGAATAATATACGTACTCGTAAACAACGATATTCGCCATCATCATCATCATTTCAGCTACAGGACGTCCACTGCCGAACAAAGGCTTCCTCCAATGATTTCCACATCGCCCTCTTGGTAGCGGCATGTATCCAGCGCCTTCCTGCTACCTTTATGAGGTCGTCGGTCCACCTTATGGGTGGACGTCCCACGTGGATTTAATCAAGTAAAACATTTTTAACATTAAATCATGCATACATTAAATAACTTCCAAGCTCTGGTTACGAGAACTGCCAGATAGTCATTTCGGTAATTAGTATTGTTCCAGAACTAAATTAGTTTATGGCTACGTTTCCACTAAGTCGCAATTGAACAGACTTAAGGCCTCGTTTCCACCAAAACAGAGATTTGTTAGAATAACCAATCTGTTTTCGTTATTTCCACATCAACTCTCCGCTCGCCTTCGTCGGAAATCTGACTGGTATACAAACACATCTCTTCTCCGCTTTGGTGGAAACTGGGCATTACACTTTGACGCGTGGTGTCATGTGTTCAAACACCGCTCTGAATCGCCTAGCTTTATACCTTTGTCGACATGGACTCTTTTGTTATATGAAATCTTAAGCCTACATGATTGAAAAAACATCTCTCCTCTCGACTCTGGAAAAACATTTGAATACTTGGCTATTTTTTTCTTCCATCAAAATCTGAGCTATAGGCAGCAATTGTATATTTTCTTTTGCTTCTCTTTGTCCTTTGACAACGTCGGCACACAAAAGATAAATAACTTGTAACACGGACAATGGTACCGAGCTTAAAAGCTTGTGAGACCTGTATCAAGTAACCGGCCGTCTTTGTGACGCTTTCAGACGTTGTCAGGGTAATAATATGTTGCTCACCTATTTATTAAGACTCCCTACAGACTTTTTTCGGCGGATAGTTTAGCTGGACTGTTAGTCAGTGACAGTTAGAAGTCGTCTAAACTATTGGCCGATAAAAAATGTGTAGTTTCTGGGGACTCTAGCTTAGTCTTTATTAGTTGGCGTTTGGGGTTATATGCGGCCAGGCTGGAGATGCTGACTACACAGATATGCATCTGGATTGAGGATCCATTTTTTAAATTCTTGCGAAACAAATTGCGATTTTTTAGGTCATTAGAAAAAAAAACATATTAAAGCCGAGGTCTAAAATGTCTTAAACATAAATTAAAACTGTCACGATGATGGGTCCTCCTCACTCCAATTCTAGTTGGGGAGGTCTGACGTTCGCATATTCCCTGTTAGTCGCCTCTTAAGACAGCTACGGGCAGAGAAAAACAGGAGGGAACTGAACTGTACAAGATGATCCACATGACTGCGTCGACTCGTATTACATTTCATTTCTAATTCGCAAATATATCCGGGAAACATGAGCGCTGCTGACTGAGCACTGAAGTGTTTGATGCATGAGAGCATCCTCATTGGTTAATTTAGTGATGCCGATATAGTCGAATATCTTGGTCTTAATATCGTCATTTTTTAGAAAATATTCTTGTGCTGTTCAGCATGAGCACTGCTAAGAATTAACTATACATATTTACTTCAAGTAACCTCTTCGAAATTTCTTCTATAGCAGCTTAAACCAACATTTTATGTAGTGAAACTATAAGACTGAAAAAATATTGGTGACTTCGCTCTCTAATTTCGTCCTGAAGATATTGTATTAAAACAAGTACTTAGTATTTTGTTTCATCCTTGTTTCCTAATTCCTCTCTCAATGCTATCTTACCATCAGAAATGTTTAGTAGCTCTTACGAAAATAGGATCATAATCCATACCGAAATCCTCTTAGTCCTATTCGAATTTGCTTCGCTACATTAAGTATAATCTCCTTATACCTTTCAGGGTACACTAATCTTCATAAACGTGTAAGTAATATTAATAAAATACCGAAAACCGTAGCATTTTCTTCGTTTTATCGTCTGGGAATGGAAATGACTGGCTTATCGTTCCTTTTTGCTCGCCTATCGCCCTTGACGTAGGCAGTGGTACAATCATAAGTCATAGCGATTTTGTCATGAGTCATAGGTGGTTTTCCCCTTTTAATTACCATTGCCGTACCGTATATTTGACTATAACTGCTGAGTACCGAAAAAAATGTAATAACTAGCAAATTATGTATAGAATTAGTTTGATTGTGGCAATAAAGGTGTTTTTAATTTCAGTAGATTTGAATATTTACCAATGCGTCAAATACACTGGTCATCACAAAAATCGGCCCACCTACGTTTTACAGGAAAACTCGTTTCTACTGACACAATCATGGTGCCCCAACAATATTGGTGTTATTTGAAAGCCCAATAAATAACCTTAAAGAAAAACACATTTAATTTCTTAATAAACGATTAACATAAACGCGATATACAATAAATGTGACTTAAAAAAAGACCTCACTTTGGGCTTACCTCTGGGATCAATTAGACCAATTTTTATGGTTATAAAACCAAATAATGATATCACGTGTCCTCTTGTCCAAAGTGGCCTAAAAGTTGACAACACAACCTTGTTCAAATTGTAACAAAGACTTTTTGCCAAAAGTCTCTGTAAGCTCACTTGCATTTTAATTAAATAAATAAAGCGTCTTTAAGATACCAAAACGGTTTTGCTATCTTTTTGGTTACTTTGGGTGTGACTATTTGACGCTCACCTTACGATAACTCAATTCACATTTTTAGGTAGAGTCAATCTTGCAATATCCTTGCAATGCTTTTATCTTATCGCTTATCACTTGAAATTGGNAAAATTGGACTAAAAAGAGAAAAAGACCCCTTCGCTGTTTAAAAGTGGAGTCAATTTCTCATGACACGGCCCAAATGTTTTCCAGCTCGCATTTGTCTCTGTCAGGGCGAGAGGGCACCCGGCTTTTACCCATACATTTAGGCTGTCCTGATTGCACCTGTGATTAGCTGATTGGCGGTACGCCATTTTTATACGCGAACGTTTGCTTTATTGACCGAATTGACGGACAAATTGGATCTATTAACGTTGTGGCGTATGAGTTAATGTGATTTTGGTTTTCGTTTATGAATGCTTGTAACATACAGGGTGTGTAAAAAGGAACTGTTACTAAAACATACACGTTAATATTTACGGTTATGGTATCCCACTAAGATCAGACATGATTTTGGTCGAAAATCATGCCTAATCAATCATAGTAGGTACCTATCGAAAGCTTATTTTGAACTTACTCTTATTAAATAAAAATTATATAAACACTAGCTGACCCGGCGAACTTTGTTCCGCCTTAATGGCAATAAATAAGCAGACTTTTTTTTTAATTTCGAACGGGATAAAAAGTATCCTATGTCCTTCTCCTGGCTCTAAACTACCTCCCTGACAATTTTCAGCTAAATCGGTTCAGCCCTTCTTGAGTTATAAGCGAAGTAACTAACACGACTTTCTTTTATATAGGTATATAGATAATAATTACTTTACCGTATTTTACTCGTCCGTGCTATATGGATATGATTTGGGTGAGACTTGGTTGACTCGCAAATAGGCAGATACGAGTATATTCAAGCGCTGATTTTTTAAAATTAATCCAGTACCAGTATCAAACAGAAAATAAGCAAATATAAAGAAATAACCACACAAATCTCGATGTAATTCTCTCAGTCTGAATAATGAATGGATGTGCCGAAGTTCTGAAACACGATCCATCCACCCTTTTATAAAAGCCAAAGCCAAATGAAGCACCCACTCGTGATGAATCGAGTTGCCGTACCGAACGTTACTCGTATATTTTTACTGTCGCTTTTTGCTGTACAAAAATAGAGGCGAAAGCTTTTAAATATTGCATGCGAATGGATTCACTTTGTTTCGTGTAAATTGATATTTTAAAACAGTTGTGACTTTTTTATTTAATCCTACTTATTTGCTTAGATTCTATGTTTATAGATAGAGCACTACTAATAGTTAGACTGTTATGCTATAACTATACAGGGTGTTTGGCGAAAGATTAGAAAAACTTCGCGTGTGTATAGGTAAGATCATTTTAAGAATTATTCTATAACTCGAAAAATTCGTGTTTGGAGCTTTTTTATATCGAAAAAATTAATTATTGCAGTTTGTTGTTCAACTTTCGACTAGTCAAATAGTCATTTTGCTGTGATGAAAAAAGACAAAATGTTGACAAAAATGGTTTCACAGGAAAGGTGCCGAATTCTGGCGATACGTCCCTTAAACAGTTATTGTGGAAATGTGGACCCAGTGGGATAAAAGAAATATTATTCGGATATCGGGCCGAGCATAGGCAATTTACCCCTCGCTAGTTCAATAAAAACGGGAGAAAAGGGAATAAGTAGGGAATCGCCGATGGGTTCTATTTACATCCGCTTTGGAATTCTATACAAGTAGGTATTTTTTGTAGTCCACTTTTACGTGCAGACACTTTTTTAGAGTAACAAATCGATTTAGTTGATGTTGATAAAAAAAGTGTGTTTTCATCTAAGGGGCAGGGGCGACTTGGTGTTCACGTGGTCGTTAATTAATATTTATTACACAAACCACAAAATAATAAAATGTAAAATGTACAGAAAGTTTTCAACAATATCCAAACGAAAAGGGATTAAAAAATTTAAAGCCATAAACGACTTTAAATTTCTTAATCTTTTGTCATTTAAAAATGGTCGCCGATTTCCCAACCTTAGAGCACAGTGTAACTCTAATAGAGCCGTGACTTTTTTACGTCCGAGCAGCCCAAGGAAACTCCACAGATATTTTAAGTAAAGAAAATCGTGCCCCTGAATTAAATATTAAGTAGTAAGCTCTTTGAATAATAAATAATTCAGTGAAGTTTGACTAACACGAACGACCCTTAGACCTCGATATTAATTCTGATGACCCGTCAGTCCAGAGATAGTGGCGCCCTCTTTGTCAATGTCTTTGTCAATGTTTTGTTTAGTGTTATTTTTTTTAATTTAAATGTTGGTTGGAGAAGAGGCACCCGCTGAAAACCAGCGTCGGGGCACGCGTGCATGCACGCGTGGCTCGATTAATGCTGAGCGAGCGCCTTTTTGACACAAAATATGCATGTATAGTTTTAAGTTCCTTTGTTCTATTTTTTCTTTTTGTGTCAAATAAAGTTTTTCTTATCTTATCTTATCAGTCCAAAGCTTGTAAATCATTATACTTAATAATCAATAATAAATTGTCCAGATAAGCAAGCAACTATGGATAGATTTCCTTTTTTCAGTCTAGGTGGTTTTGTTATACACTAACATTCGTTTGTTTGTCCACTACTTGTGGGATTCGAACCGCAAGTGGCGTATAGCTAAGTGCTACATATTGGCCTAGTGGCCTTTTCTTTAAAGTTTCTTAAATTGGTTTGTCACCTGTCATTCGCTTTGCACTGGAGGGAAGTCGATCTTTAATTTCGAACTCCTCCTATGTTCTTCTGATTAATTTCGTTGCGGGTGCAATGACAGTTTAACTTTCTCCCCGGGACAAACTGGCTTTTACTGGTTGGGTTTGTGTTGGCGGTCAAGCTGTAGATCCTGGCTCCAGCAGCAGATTGAAATGGTGGGAATGGGAATGACACTTGGGAATAATTCCGAAGGCCAAGCGGGTGTATTTTTCGTTTATTTTCTTATTCAAATTCGGTTTCGTTTTCAAATTATGGTCGGCCTGATTTCCTTGAAATTCATATCACGACCTCAATCCAGTGTAAGGAAAAGGAATAAATCTCAATTTTAATAAAAAGACTGAGGGAATAAACAGGACATGCTGTAGGGTCTGTTTTGCATTTCGCTCCAAATACATAGTATCATTGTGGCTTGGCGCAGACCATGAGCTTAGATGGTCATTATCTCATATTTCATACACATTTGAGTATCACTCGTTGGTTGATGAGTTTTGAAAACATCAAATTCGATTAGGTTTTTTAAAAACGTGTGCGTCATATTTAAAGACTATTATTTGTTTGATTCGTTTTACCATAAGGCGATTTGATTGATCAACGATACCGAGACCTGCAGCCGGGCTAGGATGCGCGCCATGATAAAATCTTATCGACAATTAAATCGATAAAATACCGCTATAAAAGTTTATCGTGGTGCTCATCCTAACATTATAAGCTAGTGACTTGCACCAAACTCTGCCTCCCTTCCACGTAGCTGTGAAGTGGTGGAAAATTAGCCCCTTTTATTGGCGGCCCGTGCGAAAGTTTGCGCGCATACTTCCTAGTCGGAATTCCTTCGCTATAAAAGTATTTTTGTCGAAATAGGCATTGTTGGAATATGCGCATACGTTTTGAAGGGCATGATAATGATGTTTTGAGTTTTATTAAAATTGTACCGCGCTCGCTGAAATTCTCTGGATTTTTTAAATTATTATGACGTAAAAGGTCTAGGTCGTCATTACACGTCCCAGTATTAACCCTATCACTGCTTCAGGACAATAAATGGGCTAATCTGTCCTAACTCTATAATTCTACATGATTGCTTCAATTCATTTACTCTCTAGCTCGAATTTTTTTCTGCTTAGCCCGGAGGTAAATTGGCAGGGAATGCCTTTATGGCATTAAGTTCGCACATTATTATTATGGCATTAAAGCTTAAATAAATAAATTGTACTTTATTGTTTCAGTTGGAGAACGTGCAGCTCCTGGACAAATACAACCTGCGGAACCCGTCGAAGGGCACGCTGTACTTCGCCACCACACACCTCATATTCGTCGACCATGAGATGAGGAAGGAGACATGGGTATGTATTTCTCAGACTTTTATGTTACAACCCGATCAAGCTAAGTGCGCACCTCGCCAAACTCTGGCCGCCGAGCAGATAGAATTTCGTCCAATGACCCCAAACTGGACTTTAGAATGCGACTCACCCTCGCACTCTCCGGCACACCTCCCCGCGTTGCCCCATCCGTACCAGAGCGTCGATGTGACGTCACGGCTGCCAGGTGTATGGAATTATTGTTACATTATAGGATACATGTAATACATTCTCAAAAAGTTTATGTGATTAGTCAACCAATCTAGCACATAGCATGGCTAAGCTAAGATGCGCGTCACGATATCAACGCATTTTATCTATTTTAGATGATAAACGCATAATCCTAAAGCCCAAATCTAAAATTGTCGATAAGATTTAATCGTGGCCTTACTTAAAAACCATCAGATTTACGGCAGGGAATTGCCTCTAACTGTTCAGGAGGCCTAGGATGTGCGCCGCGATAAGATTTTATAGCGGCATTTTATCGATTTTACGCGATAAGCCCATAAGTTTGTCGTCAAAATCATCGATAACATTTTATCACGGTGCGCATCCTAGCCCGGCAGGTTGTCTTTCTCGGCTGCGGTTGAAAAGGGTCGCTGTCAGGGTCGGGATTTAGGCTTGAGGTAAATTTTTGATTGGCCGGGAAAGGGTGGCGCTGTTTTAGTTTTGTTGTAAAAGTACCTACAAGATATTAAGTCATTGAACGCCGAGACGCTGGACACAATGGAAATTGTATTGTTCGAGGCTCACCGGTGAGCCGCGTGGCGTCCAACGTGTTAAGTACGTCATGAAGGATAGAATATAAAAAATATTTCATAAGTTACTGAAGATCAATATAATTTTGTAATTTCATAATTTAGAATGGGCAAAAACTGTGTAAAGTTGGCCAAAACGGTGTTAAGATGGCCAAAATCGGTATTTCTATCTATCCTATCAAGCCATCTCTGTAGTTTACTAGACAATAAAAAATGCAAATCATGAATGAATTACCAAAATTTAACAGAAAACTGACTAACGAAAAATCATGATGTCGTTATCATGTTGATGAGTATTTCTGCATTTGAGTTTGAAGTTACGAATGGTGTTAGGTGTAGAATAATTAAATAATATAATTTTAACAAAAAGGTACTTGCCGGTGTTAAAATGTAAATGAGATTCTTACAACACCGCCGGAACGAACCCTAAAGTTCTAGGTGCTGTGGTTAGCGGCTTACTGCTGAACTAACTTTATAATCAAGGTTTAACTGAGCCTAGTTTAAACCCTTATTAATTATTGACCGGATTTTGTTGCTGCGGTCGGCTCATAACTTTGTGAGAAGGTAATCCTCTCTGATGTATTTAGGCCAAGCATTATTGACCTTTACCAACACAGAATACGTAATACTTTTAAGTTAAGGGATAGGTAACTCACCTCTCTTATTTTTAGTCGGCATTTACAATTGCTGCCTTGGTTAGAGTCTACAATACTTGAGTGGCAGATTGACACACGCGAACCAATCACAGAGCTCTATTCAACGCTGTGCGTTCGATTTCGCAAAGCGTTGCTGCTTCACTTAAGCGAGCATCATTTGTGAATACGGGTGTAAGTTTCAAAAGAAACCGATCCGAATTCGCTTTCTTACTTTAGTGACACGATTCATGTCAGAAGGGGAGCCTGTATGTCCCGAATGACATTGAAACGGTGACTGGATTAAGTAGATTTATCCACGGGCGCGGCGCAGCGGACAGACTACAAATTGTCTAAATTACTGCCACCTCCTGTCGGATATAAATTTTCACTTGACAGTTGCTTTGGACGTAAACAGGGCTACCGTTTAGGAAATAATCTCTCTTAGACTAGGCGCAGACCACCAATTTTTAGTTGGCCGATAGTTGTGCCCGATTTAAAATTGTATGAAGAATCGGCTAAATCGAATCGGTGTAATGTGCGCACTTCCATGCATGCCCATACTGATCAACTGCCCGACTAAACTATCGGCCGACGAAAAATCGATGGTCTGCGCCTAGGCTTACTCTCTCAATCTAATCTAAATCGTCAGTTGTGATTGCATTCAAATACATTCCAGTATTAAAATACTCTTCAAAAGAATTCTAACTCATAAATACGTGGCGTTTTTTTGTACAAATGGCTGTGCGCAAGTTTACGCCTGAGTGTTTAGTTCAAAACGTTGCATTTAAGGCGCCAATAAAATTGTATGAATATCTCTGAAAACAAACATATCAAGCATTGAAATCAATCAATTTTATAGGGCAGCAGTATTCTATCAGGCGCCTTTTTAAGCCCCTTATAGTCTCTAGGACTAAAGTCTGTTTGAAACCACTTTTGTCCTAAAAATCAGAACAGTTGGTAGCCCTAGTCACAAGCGACATTGTTATTTACGGCTACACGAAATAAAGAATTGTATTAAAAGTTCGCCTTTGTTTTGCGATGGGGAAGAATTAGTTTCAACTTGTAGCTCTATAAAAATGTTTTGAACGTGTGAGCAACAGAGTTTGGCTGTCCCATTAAAAAAACTTACAATGAAATAGGAATAGGACAGCCATGTTTTGAATAAGTATTTATAATTAATGTAATTAAGATAGCACCTAGTCCTAAGAAAAATATGTATGTAAACCCCTCTGCTTGTACTTGTGTCTGTCTTGTTGGTTGTCCTAAATAAATAAATAGATAATTTATACCAAGTAACTCTTAGATGAAGGTCGCAAACACCTGGATGCGGAGCGCAGGACCTGTAGTTATGAAAATCGGAGGATCCCTTTGCTCAGCTTTGGGCGTCTTTTGTTTAAAAATGTTGATATGACGCACGGCGTAAAAAAATTACTATTGGGTAACCTGTGACATTTCCTTCTTAATATGATATTCCCCTGGCTTACTAGAGGTTTATTTCCAGATACTCCTGATGCACATATCATCAGTGGAGCGACTGCCGATCACCACAACTGGTTCGCCACTCCTGGTCCGCACCAAGACGTTCCAGTCTGTGTTCTTCGTCATCCCACGGGAGCGGGACTGCCATGAAATGCACCAGACGCTTCTCAGGCTGAGTCAACCAGGTTTGTCAATTTTGAGAACCATTTTCAACTTTATTGCTCTGTATTGGTTATAATCGTAATTTCTTCAATCCGGATTAATAAGGATAATCTTAAAGTAAGTGATAGCAAAGATGGATATGAATGAGCTGTGTGTGAGCAGAGAAGAATAGAATGACCCTCACTCTACTAAAGGACAAGTATGCGAACTTCAGGACACCCCATCCCGTTTGGTCAACCTGGGAAATGGAGGCCAAATCCTTCATTTGCTTTTGGTAAATTAAAGAGCGTCGTGCTCCTGCTGTGGAGACTAAATGATCTGATGATGATGTTAAAGGGTCAAAAATATGTTATTTTCGGAGATTTAACGGTGGCGCTTTTAGGAGCCTTGAAGGATCAAGTTTCTCTAAATAATCTTTCTCTTTCATCATCATCATCATTTCAGCCATAGGACATCCACTGCTGAACATAGGCCTCCCCCAATGGTTTCCACAATGGCTAATTGGTGGCGGCCTGCATCCAGTGCCCTCCCGCTACCTTTAAGTGAACGAACTAAAGTCGCTGAAATAGCCCAACGGGCTAGCAAGCTGAAGTGGCAATGGGCAGGGCATATAGTACGCAGAACTGACGACTGATGGGGCAGCAGGTTCTGGACTGGAGGCCACGTACCGAAAAGCGAAGCTTAGGACGTCCACCCACAGGGTGGGTGCACCGACGACCTTTCTGTTTTTTAACTGCTAAATTCTCTTTTCAGTTCACATAGACGAGCTGTACTGTTTCCACTACAAGTCCACTCCAGACGACCTCCCGAAGTCGGCCGGGTGGAACTTCTTCGACATACAGACGGAGTTCCAGAGGATGAACGTCCCCAACGAGCAATGGGTTCTGTGCACAGCAAATAAGGATTACGAGGTACATTTCAAATGTATAGTCTTATCACACTTTAATTTTGTCACTTTATTTTAAGATCCATAAAAGATTAATAATTTAAACTTGCTAACGCTTAACATACACAAGGCGTCGGGGGACTCTTAAGAATCAGTACACTGATACTGGCATGACTTGAATGAAAAAGTAAATTACTTACATAATTGTGAAAAAGTCAATGTCAGTGTGTAAATGTCAAATACAATAATTTGTAAAGATGCACAAAATCTACTCGTATGAGTAAGAGGCCATTGGCAAATATTTACTAAGTTATTATGATTGCTGTTTTTTAAAGAAATTCTATTAACTTATCACTGTGAGACCTTTCGGCCAATCACAACTTATTTAGCTAACTGCGCACCTCGCTAGAATGCGACTCTCCCTCTCACTTATAGACTAAGAGCTAGTGAACGCCAGACCTACGTTATTTTATAAAGGCTGAAAGTTGGTCAGTGCATGCTCCCAACATAGCTAAGAACCATGGCCAAACATGAAGTTTGGGTCATGGTGGCTTTGGCAGACAGCGGTACTAAAGGTGTGTAAAATACCAACTTAATTACGTCAAAGTATAAAGGCAGATTTTTTTATATTTCCTTCAAAATGTTATTAGAAATGACGTCATTCATTGACAGACACCTACCATGGTGGCAGCCCTTAGCCAGACACCTTAAAGTTCATGAAAATGTAGTCCTACTTACGTCATACTATAAAAGCTGATATTTACATAAAATATTTGAACTATCATTTGATGAAGTTTCCTCATCAGCCAGACACTTCTGATGGTTCCTTCGCCTTGCCAGACAACTTTTAGGGTGGCTGAAAGTGCGAACGCGAGGCACTATAAATATGGTTTTTTGTACTTTTTCTTAAGTTACTCAAGTATTTGAGTCTGTTAATCATCATCTCATGTTGATGATTTCAGCCTTTATAAAATAACGTAGGTCTGGCGTTCACTAGCTCTTAGTCTATTACTCGCACAACTCCCCGCGTTCGCCCCGTCCGTACCGAAGCGACGATGTGACGTCACGCCCGCCAGGTGTAAATCGACCGGGTTGTATTTATTTAAAATCTTTATTGCACACACAATAAATATCGGTACAACAGACGAGCTTAATGCCATGGCGCATTCTCTTCCAGCTACCCAAAAAGTTAAGTCAAAAAAGAGAATTTGAGTAGGCGGTACAAAATAGTACAAATAAAATGACTTATTAATTTAAAAGGTGTGATGTTTTCCAGCTGTGTGATACATATCCCAGTGAGATCTACGTACCCGCGCGCGCGTCGACCGCCGTATTGCTGGGCAGCGCCAGCTTCAGATCCCGCGGCCGGCTGCCGGCGCTGGCGTATCTGCACCACAACAAAGCGGCCATCGCGCGCTGCAGCCAGCCTCTAAGCGGGTTCTCTGCTAGGTGAGCAATATAGGTCTAGGTCCTTTACTTTCTCAAGATCGCTTGTTATAGTCGGCGATAATAGTCGGTTCTTTACTAGGTGCGTCACAGTTCTTACTACAGTCACATCAGGCTTTCTGCTAGGTGCGTTATAGTACTAGCTTCAGATCCCGCGGCCGGCTGCCGGCGCTGGCGTATCTGCACCACAACAAAGCGGCCATCGCGCGCTGCAGCCAGCCTCTAAGCGGGTTCTCTGCTAGGTGCGTAATATAGGTCTAGGTCCCTTACTTACTCAGATCGCTTGTTATAGTCGGCGATAATAGTCGGTTCTTTGCTAGCTGCGTCACAGTTTTTACTACAGTCACATCAGGCTCTCTGCTAGGTGCGTTATAGTACCAGCTTCAGATCCCGCGGCCGGCTGCCGGCGCTGGCGTATCTGCACCACAACAAAGCGGCCATCGCGCGCTGCAGCCAGCCTCTAAGCGGGTTCTCTGCTAGGTGCGTAATATATCAAATCAAATCAAATCAAATCAAATCATTTATTTTGCGAAAATGGGTTTACATCATATAGGTCTAGGTCCCTTACTTTCTCAAGATCGCTTGTTATAGTCGGCGATAATAGTCGGTTCTTTGCTAGGTACGTCACAGTTCTTTCTGACTACAGTTTCAGCAGGTTCTCTGCTAGTTGCGTGGCAGTCCTTACTACGTCACAATCTCGCAGCCAGCTGCCGGCGCTGGCGTATCTGCACCACAACAAAGCGGCCATCGCACGCTGCAGCCAGCCTCTAAGCGGGTTCTCTGCTAGGTGAGCAATATAGGCTCTATAAAAACAACTGGAGGAGGGGATTGGGGTTCCTAGAGCCTCTAGCCTGAGGCAGAGCTTCTTTATAGTCCAGATCGCTTGTTATAGTCGGCGATAGATACGCTGCAGCGGGTTCTCTGGGTGAGTAAGCCAGCGAAGACCTGGCAATCCTTTAGTACTTCCAGTCTGCGACAATAATGCTGCAGCCAGGCTCTTATCAGGTTCCCTGCTAGATAGGCGTTACAGTTCTTACTACAGTTTCAGCAGGTTCTTTGCTAGGTTTCTAGGCCGCAGGTTCTCTCATCACACTCTCTACGACATTCCTGGGCCGGCTGCCGGCGCTGGCGTATCTGCACCACAACAAAGCGGCCATCGCGCGCTGCAGCCAGCCTCTAAGCGGGTTCTCTGCTAGGTACGTCACAGTCCTTGCTACAGTCACAGCAGGTTCTCTGCTAGTTGCGTGGCAGTCCTTACTACGTCACAATCTCGCAGCCGGCTGCCGGCGCTGGCGTATCTGCACCACAATAAAGCGGCCATCGCGCGCTGCAGCCAGCCTCTAAGCGGATTCTCTGCTAGGTGAGCAATATAGGTCTACCTCTATAAAAAAACAACTGGAGGAGGGGATTGGGGGTTCCTCGAGCCTCTAGCTAGCCTGAGGCGGAGCTGTGGACGAATGTTTAAACTAGGACAATAACTCGCGGCTCCGTTTCTTTTGGCTCTGGTTGAAACCATCGGGTTTTAGTGGGTGTGTGGTTTAAATTGAATAAAATATTTTTGATTGATATAATTGATTGATTGGTTGAGGCGGGGAGAGTCCTACATACCTAACCCACTGGCCGTCCCCATCAACCAGAGGGTATGCGCAAAGCATTTTCCGACGTAAAAAAAATCTCAGCTTGGTGCGTAACAATATAGGTCTAGGTCTCTTTATAGTCCAGAACGCTTGTTATAGTCGGCGATAAATACGCTGCAGCGGGTTCTCTGGGTGAGTGAGCCAGCTATGACCTGGCAAGCCTTTAGTACTTCTAGTCTGCGACAGTAATGCTGCAAGCCAAGTAATTACATTACTCTTTGGCAGCCAGCCTCTAAGTGAGTAAGAGCTAGCGCAACCAGGCGAAAACGCTGACCTGACAAACACTGCAAGAGCAGGGTACCGGTTCTCGTGGCAGCTTTCGTCTTCTCGTCGTTTCCAACCGTATAGCACGGCTACTCAAAGCGTTGTAGTACTTGCTACAATGCGACAATGACGCTGCAGCCAGTCTCCTCGTGGATTCTCAACTAGGTGTGTCACAAATCTTACTTCAGTTCTTACTCTCTATGGCAGGGTTGGCGAACCAATGGCACGCGTGCCAATGATGGCACGCGACATAATATTTTGGGCACGCCATCAAACACAAATTCAGTAATTCAATAGTAAATAATGTGTTTTGATTATGAGCTATCGTATTTGCCGTCATCAGTTAGTGCCACTGTAGAGTAAGGTTGTGTCACTCGCCAGTGGTGCCACTTGATAGCATTAGGTGTTAATTTAATGGCACGTGTCTATGACTACTTCAAAAACATTTTTTTAGAATAGTGGCACGTTGATACTTAAAGGTTCGCCATCCCTGCTCTATGGGCTCTCTTGCTAGGTGTGTCACAGTTCTCACTACAGTACTCACTCTCAGCAGGTTCCGGCCAGGTCACAGTCCTTAGTACAGTATCTACTTACTCCCAGTGGACTCTCTGCTATGTACGTTACAGTCTTTAGTACAGTACTTACTCTCAGCAGGTTCTCTGCTAACTGCGTTTTAGTTTTTATAGATATTTTGAGACTTTATCGTGGTTTTCCAAAGGGAAACTCGGGCGCGATAAAGTCCTACTATAACAGTGCGAAGCCGTGACCAAAAGCTAGTATATAATAAAATGTTTAGCACTCCTGTTCATGTTGCAATAACACAAATGCTACGTAATTAGATAGTTAAATTATTGTTTTTATTGTTTCCACAGATGCATGGAAGACGAACAGATGCTGGACTTGATCCGGCGAGCGAACCCCAACTGTGGTTATATGTATGTCGTCGACACACGACCGAGGGTAAGGATTTTTTTTTTCGCCTGAACTGTATCTCAGGAGATGTATTTCTTGTAGGAAAACCTAAATCAGGCGCAAGCAAAATCTTAACTTTTATATCATAAGTAGTTTAAAAAACTGTAAATCTCACTAAAGATTTTATTTATTTAAGGCCTGGTACAGACTCGTGCGGTTTCTGGGTGGTTCTCATTGGTGAGGCACTGAAGTGGGAACCGTACCTTTACGATTTGATGCAAATGTACAAGAACTGCCCAGCAACCGTGCGATCATCGCCGTGTCTGAACCAGGCCTTATAACAATACTTTACTTCAGTTATTAATGAAATACCTCAGTTTATAGTGCAACGTTGGGCGTTGGGACGATTAAATAAGTAGACTGACTGCGTATTAAGAGCCCATTTATTAATAGTGTATAACCTTATATACTATGTAAGGGATGTGAGTGTGTGCGTGCGTGACGCGCATACTACACCTCCCCCGTTTTTTTTTGTTTTTTTTTTTTTCGTACGAGAAATATGTATAATGAAAAAAAAAAAATAAGACTACAAAATTGGGTACTTGACACCACTCAATAATGATTAAAAAAAACGTGAGATTGGCCATATTAAAAATAAACATAAATGATAATTTAAAACACATTGCGAAAGATTTAAATTAGTGGTATCAAATATCCATAACAATTAAAAATCTTAACTAAACGTGTTGTTGACGACTATTTAAACTGTTTAAACAATATTATTTTTATGTAATATTCATTCATATTAAAAATAAAGTCACATCCAAGTATTTCGTACTAGTAGTCATATCCATTAAAGTTTCCATTTCCGAGATAAGTACATCAACAATTCTTATGAGGTGGCCACCCTCATGTTTTAATAGTTAGTAGATCTACTACACTTACAAGTCATTATTTATTTATTTATAGTCGACTTAATTCATTTTATCACATCATGGTACTTTTATAAAATGTGCGCGCACTTTATAATAATATTTATTTATAATAATCATTTAAATTAAGGGATAAATTTAAGACTTATAATGTCTCCAACTATTCTCACAGAGATATCTAGTATGCACCATGATCGAACGAAGGATAATTCCCCTTAATATTATTTATTTTAGTACCATGTTTACATAATATTCATATAATATTTCAATATTCATTCAATATCTAACAAAATACTTTACAATCTCACAAACCTACACAATCAATACACAAGAATATCTTAAAACTTTTCGGTGATCAGTCCAAAATAATCAAAAGTATCCTGTGCAATTAATGCATGCCTAACTTTAGCTCATCTTTACAAACAATATCAAACTATTTTATAACTTTGCCTATCTGAATTTCAAACCAAAACCTGCATTATAACAACAAACCTTTATCTCATAACCTTCATCATTTAATAACATTAACGTACATTCCTCTGCCTACAGTTTTCTAAACTCACAATAAGTTAATTAACTTTATACAATGTATAAATTACATTCTGTCATATTTATAATCAAATTATTATTATTATCGTCTTATCCGTGTAATTATATTTTCCATTTCATAGTTATTAAATAATTTCTAGTTACATAATAAGTCATTTACTATAACTGAATATACTGTAATAAAATCATAATTAAAACAAAACAAAACAAATAGCATTTGTGTTAAATTATTACGTTCATAGTCAAGAACTTACATTACACTTACAGTAAGTCATTGTGCAATAATCTGTTGTGTGTTGACCCAAATAAATCGGCAATCGATAAGTCAGCCAAGTGATATTTTACCTACATTTTGCAAAATATTTTTCAACATAGCAATCATCAAATTCTTTATTTCATCATTACATAAATATTTTAATTAATTACATTACTTGACCGTGAAAAAAAAATGTAAAAAGATTGTTTTATGTATTTCAAAGTTAAATCCAATCAATAATCCTAATTAATGATTTTGTTAAAGATCCATATTTAGAAATGTGATCTTGGTGGTCTTAAAAGTCTACAAATATGACACTGATTTAAAATATTTACTTGCATACCAAATACAATTATTGTTTAAAATGTAAAATTCTTAATTACAGCGAAGTATTGTGTCGATACGCTAGAAAATACCTACGTGTCATCATAACGTGTGTGATGTTAAATCACGTTTTGCTGATTTGTAATAAAGCGTATGCGTCGAGTGCAATGACATGACTGAGTAACAAAATCATTGACCTACTTTTAGAAAATTAAATATTTTAAAATGCGAATTGGAACATCTAAGTAATGTAAATAAATCATAATCAAATAAAATCTACCAAAATGAGAATGTAAAATATCACTGGTGGTGTTAGAACCAAAATATTCAAAATAATTAATTCCTAAAAAAATATTACAATATTATGCCAATTATTATTATTTTATATTATTCAGTATTTTCATATTCAGTAGCAATATGTTATCAATAAAATTTACTAAATAAGTCGTCAACAACGTTATTTTAAATTTAAATTTCTAACATAAAATCAAATATTAATATGTGTCACATCTTCAATAAAAATATCGAATTCTATTATTTATTCCTTTAAGTATATAAAATTGCAATTTTGTAAATTAAAATTAAGTAAACTAGTACATTCAATATTTCTATAAAAAATATTCTCACAAAAATAATTTTCTTTAAAAAAACGTTACGAAATTATTAAAAAAAAAATCATATCTCAAATTAAACCAATAAATTAGCAGTCAATATTTAAATTAATCTCCAGAATTTAAATGATAATACTTAATAAATGACAAAAATATTTTACCATAGAATGATGACCTATTTTTGAAGAGGACAAGAGGACTTTTCTTCATGGGGCACAAGGGGATTTCTGCACGGGGACTTATCATGATGTAGGTAGGGTTCTCCCGGCTGCAACCACTTCCGACACGAACACTCCCGGCACCCTGCTAACTTCTGTCAATCTCATCTGGCTCCATCATCGCCCGGCTCCCAGCACACTGATGTTACCTCATCTGACTCCATCATCGCCCGGCGCCCAGCTTATCCAATTCGGTCCGTTTTCTTGCATCTTGATCAGGATCAGGAAATTCTTGGTTTTTGGCACTGTTATTTCTATTTCACGTACGCATTTATTTTTAGTTCGATAATTTTATTGAAGATTTATTAATTAAGTCCAATTTTAGTCCATTTTTACGAGTCCACTTTTCACTACATTTTCAACATTGTTTAACATTATTTTAATTAATTTTAATATTTTCTACTAAACCATCTGCGCAATGCTGCGTGAGCAGCACTGGCAGGGTCGCCATGCAACGTTGGGCGTTGGGACGATTAAATAAGTAGACTGACTGCGTATTAAGAGCCCATTTATTAATAGTGAATAACCTTATATACTATGTAAGGGATGTGAGTGTGTGCGTGCGTGACGCGCATACTACAAAGCACCTCGCCAAACTCTGGCCGCCGAGCAGATAGAATTTCGTCCAATGACCCCAAACTGGACTTTAGAATGCGACTCACCCTCGCACTCTCCGGCACACCTCCCCGCGTTGCCCCATCCGTACCAGAGCGTCGATGTGACGTCACGGCTGCCAGGTGTATGGAATTATTATGTTACATTATAGGATACATGTAATACATTCTCAAAAAGTTTACGTGATTAGTCAACCAATTTAGCACACAGCAGGGCTAAGCTAAGCTGCGCGTCACGATATCAACGCATTTTATCGATTTTAGATGATAAACGCATAATCCTAAAGCCAAAATCTGAAATTGTCGATAAGATTTAATCGTGGCCTTACTTAAAAACCATCAGATTTACGGCAGGGATTTTCCGCTAACAGTGATCTCGTTCAGTAGGCTTAGGATGTGCGCCGCGATAAGATTTTATCGCGGCATTTTACGATTTTACGCGATAAGCCCATAGGTTTGTCGTCAAATCATCGATAAGATTTTATCACGGTGCGCATCCTAGCCCGGTTGTCTTTCTCGGCTGCGGTTGAAAAGGGTCGCTGTCAGGGTCAGGATTAGGCTTGAGGTAAATTTTTGATTGGCCGGGAAAGGGTGGCGCTGTTTTAGTTTGTTGT
This sequence comes from Ostrinia furnacalis, assembly GCF_004193835.3. Lineage (NCBI taxonomy): Eukaryota > Metazoa > Arthropoda > Insecta > Lepidoptera > Crambidae > Ostrinia > Ostrinia furnacalis. The sequence goes on from NW_021131157.1 coordinate 310,569, forward strand.
AAAAGTACCTACAAGATATTAAGTACGTCATGAAGGATAGAATATAAAAAATATTTCATAAGTTACTGAAGATCAATATAATTTTGTAATTTCATAATTTAGAATGGCTAAAAACTGTGTAAAGTTGGCCAAAACGGTGTTAAGATGGCCAAAATCGGTACTTCTATCTATCCTATCAAGCCATCTCTGTAGTTTACTAGACAATAAAAAATGCAAATCATGAATGAATTACCAAAATTTAACAGAAAACTGACTAACGAAAAATCATGATGTCGTTATCATGTTGAAGAGTATTTCTGCATTTGAGTTTGAAGTTACGAATGGTGTTAGGTGTAGAATAATTAAATAATATAATTTTAACAAAAAGGTACTCGCCGGTGTTAAAATGTAAATGAGATGCTTACAAAACCGCCGGAACGAACCCTAAAGTTCTAGGTGCTGTGGTTAGCGGCTTACTGCTGAACTAACTTTATAATCAAGGTTTAACTGAGCCTAGTTTAAACCCTTATTAATTATTGACCGGATTTTGTTGCTGCGGTCGCCTCATAACTTTGTGAGAAGGTAATCCTCTCTGAGGTATTTAGGCCAAGCATTATTGACCTTCACCAACACAGAATACGTAATACTTTTAAGTTAAGGGATAGGTAGATAACTCATATCTCTTATTTTCAGTCGGCATTTACAATTGCTGCCTTGGTTAGAGTCTAGGCAATGACTGTGATACTTATTTGAACACAGGGTCCTAAATACCTATTTATAGAATGGCGAGGTGTCACACACGAACGAACCAATCACAGAGCTCTAATCAACGCTGTGCGTTCGATTTCGCAAAGCGTTGCTGCTTCACTTAAGCGAGCATCGTTTGTGAATACGAGTGTAAGTTTCAAAAGAAAACGATCCGAATTCGCTTTCTTACTTTAGTGACACGATTCATGTTAGAAGGGGAGCCTGTATGTCCCGAATGACATTGAAACGGTGACTGGATTAAGTAGATTTATCCACGGGCGCGGCGCAGCGGACAGACTACAAATTGTCTAAATTACTGCTACCTCCTGTCGGATATAAATTTTCACTTGACATTGCGCCGGGTCGCAGTTGCTTTGGACGTAAACAGGGCTACCGTTTAGGAAATAATCTCTTTTACTCTCTAAATCCAATCTAAATCATCGCTTGTGATTGCAGTCAAATACAGTCCAGTATTAAAATACAATACAACAAACAAACACACAATTCTAACTTATATGTAGCGTTTTTTAAACAAGTGGCCATGCGCAAGTTTACGCCTGAGTGTTTAGTTCAAAACGTTGCGTTTAAGGCGCCAATAAAATTGTATGAATATCTCTGAAAACAAACATATCAAGCATTGAATCAATCAATTTTATAGGGAAGCAGTGTTCTAATTGCGAGTATCGGGCGCCTTTTATAAGCCCTTTATAGTCTCTAGGACTAAAGTCTGTTTGAAACCGCTTTTGTCCTAAAAATCGGAACAGTTGGTAGCCCTAGTCACAAGCGACATTGTTATTTACGGCTACACGAAATAAAGAATTGTATTAAAAGTTCGCCTTTGTTTTGCGATGGGGAAGAATTAGTTTCAACTTGTAGCTCCATAAAAATGTTTTTCCGAGTAACAGACTTTGGCTTTCCGATAAAAAGAAATTTCAACATTAGACAGCCAAGTTTTGAATAAGTTATACTTATGCCCGTTTCCAGTTGAATTGAATAAGTTATACTTATGCCCGTTACCCGATAGTTACTCTTACTACGCCGTCAGTCATTTCAACATTCTTAACCAAAAGACGCCCACAACTGGACAAAGGCATCCTCCGATTTTCATAACCACAGGTCCTGCGCTCCGTATCCAGGTGATTGACGCGACTAATGCCCGTTTTCACCATCAATCCCTAATTTTTAAGTGACCCCTATGGTAACATATAACAGGCATTTTGTTTTCATATGGGTCACTTAAAAATTAGGGATTGATGGTGGATTAGGGATGGACACCTGGATACGGAGCGCAGGACCTGTAGTTATGAAAATCGGAAGATGCCTTTGCCCAGCTGTGGGCGTCTTTTGTTTAAAAATGTTGAAATGACTAACGACGTAAAAAAGTAACTATTGGGTAACCTTTGATATTCCCCTGTTCTAATAAAAGGTTATTTCCAGATACTCCTGATGCACATATCGTCAGTGGAGCGACTGCCGATCACCACAACTGGGTCCCCTCTCCTGGTCCGCACCAAGACGTTCCAATCTGTGTTTTTCGTCATCCCACGGGAGCGCGACTGCCATGAGATGCACCAGACGCTTCTCAGGCTGAGTCAACCTGGTATGTCAATTTTGAGAATCATTTTCTACTTTATTGCTTTGTATTAAGGTTATAATCGTAATTTCTTCAATCCGGATTAATAAGGATAATCTTAAAGTAAGTGATAGCAAAGATGGATATGAATGAGCTGTGAAGTGAGCAGAGAAGAATAGAAACACCCTCACTCTACTAAAGGACAAGTATGCGAACTTCAGGACACCCCATCCCGTTTGGTCAACCTGGGAAGTGGAGGCCAAATCCTTCATTTGCTTTTGGTAAATTAAAGAGGGTCGTGCTCCTGCTATGGAGACTAAGAGTAGGCGGACACCGTTGATTTTTAGTTGGCCGATAGTTGTGCCCGATTTTGAATTGCATGAAGAATCGGCCAAATCGAATCGGCGTAGTGTGCGCACTCCCATACATGCCCATACCTACTGATCAACTGCCCGACTAAACTATCGGCCGACAAAAAATCAACGGTGTGCGCCTACTCTTAATGTCCTGATGATCATGTTAAAAGGGTCAAAAATATGTTATTTATGGAGATTTGACGGTGGCGCTTTTAGAAGCCTTGAAGAATCAAGTTATTTTCTTCCTTTTCTCTTTCATCATCATTATTTCAGCCATAGGACGTCCTCTGCTGAACATAGGCCTCCCCCAATGGTTTCCACAATGGCCAGTAGGTGGCGGCCTGCATCCAGCGCCCTCCCGCTACCTTTAAGTAAACGAACTAAAGTCGCTGACATAGCTCAACGGATTAGCAAGCTGAAGTGGCAATAGGCAGGGCATATAGTACGCAGAACTGATGGCCGATGGGGCAGCAAGGTTCTGGAGTGGATGCCACGTACCGAAAAGCGCAGCGTAGGACGTCCACCCACGAGGTGAACCGACGACCTTTCTCTTTGTTAATCGCTAAATTCTCTTTTCAGTTCACATAGATGAGCTGTACTGTTTCCACTACAAGTCTACTCCAGACGACCTCCCGAAGTCGGCCGGGTGGAACTTCTTCGACATACAGACAGAGTTCCAGAGGATGAACGTCCCCAACGAGCAATGGGTTCTGTGCACAGCTAATAAGGATTACGAGGTACATTTCAAATGTATAGTCTTATCACACTTTAATTTTATTACTTTATTTACCTATCTAATTAGATCCAAAAATGATTAATAAATAATAATTTAAACTTGCTAACGCTTAACATACACAAGGCGTCCGGGGGACTCTTTAAGAATCAGTACAGTGATACCAGTATCACTGTACTGATTCATTCAAGTCATGCCAGCATGACTTGAATGAAAAAGTAAATTAATTTGTAAAGATGCACAAAATCTATTCGTATATGTAAGAGGCCATTGGCAAATATTTACTCTGTTATTATGATTGCTGCTTTTTAAAGAAACTCTCTTCTTATCACTGCGAGACCTGTCGGCCAATCACAAGTTACAACCCGATCGAGCTAACTGCGCATCTCACTGGAATGCGACTCCACCTCTTACTTACTCGCACACCTCCCCGCGTTCTCCCCGTCCCGCACCGAAGCGTCGATGTGACGTCACGCCCGCCAGGTGCGCAGTTAAATCGTTCGTACGTTCGTTTCAGCCGAAAGACGTCCACTGCTGGACAAAGGCCTCCCCCAAGGATTTCCACAAGGACCGGTCCTGCGCCGCTCGCATCCAGGCACCACACAGTTAAATCAAGGCATCAGACAGTTAAATCGACCGGGTTGTATTTACTTATTTATAATCTTTATTGCACACACAATAAATATCGGTACAACAGGCGAGCTTAATGCCATGTGGCATTCTCTTCCAGCTAACCAAAAAGTTAAGTCAAAACAGAGAATTTGAGTAGGCCGTGAAAATAAATTGCACCTCCCGCGACAAGCACTTTGAAATGTATGCATCCCCACTTCCCATCAACATTGGTACCATTTAAAAGCCTAGTTCTAAATTTCATTTTATTAAAGGAAAAGTTTTTACCCCAAAAATGTATCTTTAGAAGGATCCAGAGTCACTTCTTCAAAAAATAGGTACAGTTATGCTTGAGCCAACTTTTATGGCTATAAAACTGTTAAGTTGGGATTAATCGCTATCCATCTGTTAAAGAGGACACGTGTGATCATTAGTTGGTTTTATAACCATAAAATTTGGTCTAATTGATCCCAAAGGTGAGCCCAAAGTGAGGTCTTTTTTCAAGTCACATTTATTAAGAAATTAAATGTGTTTTTCTGTAAGGATATTTATTGGGCTTTCAAATAACACCAATATTGTTGGGGCACCATGATTGTGTGGCGTCGCGGAAGGTGCGGCTTATTTGATGTTGAGTGTAGTACAAATAAAATGACTTATTAATTTAAAAGGTGTGTTGTTTTCCAGCTGTGTGATACATATCCCAGTGAGATCTACGTTCCCGCACGCGCGTCGACCGCCGTACTGCTGGGCAGCGCCAGCTTTAGATCCCGCGGCCGGCTGCCGGCGCTGGCGTATCTGCACCACAACAAAGCGGCTATCGCGCGCTGCAGCCAGCCTCTAAGCGGGTTCTCTGCTAGGTGAGCAATATAGGTCTAGCTAGATCCTTTCGCTTGTTATAGTCGGCGTTAATAACACTGGAGCGGGTTCTATGCTAGGTGAGTAAGAGCCAGCGCTTACCAGGCGAAAACGCTGACCTGACAAACGCTGCTAGAGCAGTTTACCGGTTCTCGAGTTCTCGTTTCTTCTCGTTTGCTAATTTTCAACTTTGACACATCATTTCCAACCGTATAGCACTGCTACTCGGTGCGTTACAGTGCTTGCTAGAATGTGACAATAACACTGACTGCAGCCAGTATCCTCGTGGATTCTCAACTAGGTGCGTCACAGATCTGCAGCCAGCCTCTAAGTGAGTAAGAGCTAGCGCAGACCAGGCGAAAACGCTGACCTGACAAACACTGCAAGAGCAGGGTACCGGTTCTCGTGGCAGCTTTCTTCTTCTCGTCGTTTCCAACCGTATAGCACTGCTACTCAAAGTGTTGTAGTACTTGCTAGAATGCGACAATGACGCTGCAGCCAGTCTCCTCGTGGATTCTCAACTAGGTGCGTCACAAATCTTACTACAGTTCTTAATCTCTATGACAGGGTTGGCGCACCAATGGCACGCGTGCCAATGATGGCACGCGACATAATATTTTGGGCACGCCATCAATCACAAATTCGGTAATTCAATAGTAAATAATGTGTTTTGATTATGAGCTATCGTATTTGCCGTCATCAGTTAGTGCCACTGTAGAGTAAGGTCGTGTCACTCACCAGTGGTGCCACTTGATAGCATTAGGTGTTAATTTAATGGCACGTGTCTATGACTACTTCAAAAATTTTTTTAGAATAGTGGCACGTTGATACTTAAAGGTTCGCCATCCCTGCTCTATGGGCTCTCTTGCTAGGTGTGTTACAGTTCTCACTACAGTACTCACTCTCAGCAGGTTCCGACCAGGTCACAGTCCTAAGTACAGTATCTACTTACTCCCAGTGGACTCTCTGCTATGTACGTTACAGTCTTTAGTACAGTACTTACTCTCAGCAGGTTCTCTGCTAACTGCGTTTTAGTTTTTATAGATATTTTGAGACTTTATCGTGGTTTTCCAAAGGGAAACTCGGGCGCGATAAAGTCCTACTATAACAGACCGAAATTCACGCGTGCAAAGCCGTGACCAAAAGCTAGTATGTAATAAAATGTTTAGCACAAAAACTATATAGTATGTAAATATTCTAGTACTCCTGTTCATGTTGCAATAACACAAATGCTACGTAATTAGATAGTTAAATTATTGTTTTTATTGTTTCCACAGATGCATGGAAGACGAACAGATGCTAGACTTGATCCGGCGAGCGAACCCCAACTGTGGTTATATGTATGTCGTCGACACACGGCCGAGGGTAAGTATATTTAAGGCCTGGTTCAGATATTTCAGGTTTCTGGGTAGTTCTCATAGGCGAGGCACTGAAGCGGTAATCGTGCAGTTACGGTGCGATGCAAATGTACAAGAATTAAGAAGGCGCTGGACGCAGGCCGCTACCAACCGGGCAACAGTGGACGTCCTATGGCTGAGATGATGATGATGATGTACGAAAACTGCCCAGTAACCGCGCGATTTTTACCGTGTCTGAACCAGGCCTTATAACTATAATTTAGTTCAGTTATTAATGAAATACCTTAGTTTATAGTTTAAAGGAAGGGTGTGCGTGCACCCAGGTAAATTGGAACCCAAATCCTAGAAACTAATTCACCCAGGTAAACAGATGCGAAAACCTTCTTTTTAGTCGACTCAATTCACATGAAAAATGAAGCTAGGTGAAGTGTTCTCATTTCACCTTGAAACCATTTGTTTCAAGGTGAAATGAGAACACTAAAAATTCCACTTTCTTCACCCAGGTGAACAAAGTGGAATAATCTAATAATAAAATTTGTCTCAAAAGTGGCAAAACATTGCAATTATTGCATTGCTCTTTCAGATAAACGCAATGGTGAACCGGGCAGCGGGGAAAGGCTACGAGAACGAGGCGTTCTACGAAAACATCAAGTTCCAATTCATGGGCATAGGCAACATCCACGTGATGCGCAAGAGTTTGCAGAAACTAGTTGAGAGTAAGTAGAATAGAATAAAAGAAACTTTATGCATAGGTTTAGCGCTTAATTCATGCTTCTACCACACTAACGCGTGCAGATCGCCATCGCTGGCGCGATCAAAGCCAATGACAGGTCGCGCGACCTATGACAGTTCACGCTTCAGTGATAATCTTGAGGTAGGGAGCATTTTTTTTTACGGGGAAAAAATGCGTTCGCATACCTACCCTGCGGGGACAGGGTAGGTTATGTGGGGCTCACCAAGTCAGAAGGACGAGGCATAGCCACTAAAAAGACCCCGGTGCTCCGTCACTCGCCATAAGTGGGAGGAGACTGTGGGTTTCCGGACAAAGCCTTCTCTACCACAGCCCCTCCCGGGAGGTAGGGAGCCTAACCTAACCTAACTTATAGGAGCGACATTGGAGGGGTGACATTGACAGAGCATATAAATCTGAAAAAGATTTTACGTCTCGCTGAAGTTTGACTTTACAAAAGCCGCTCCCATACCTCCGGCACTGATTGATTAGCGCTAGAACTATGGTTCTGTTTACTTGTCACTGTTTAATAGTGTGTGAAAGTGTGTGTTGGAAAAAAGACAGTTCTCGCTGTCGCCCAGAGATGGCGCTGTCTAAAAATTAGGTCGCGGTAACAACGCGCGTCAGCAAATACAAAATGAAACGTTTTGGATTTCAGTCCTATAGCTTGAATATAGCTCAAGTCGAAACTGATATTCGGTCTCGTAGTGTATGGCAAATACTTAGATTTTTAACATATTTTTTCAGCTTGTGAACAAAACAGTCCGACCATGTCTTCGTTCCTCAATGGCTTAGAGTCCTCGGGGTGGCTAAAACACATAAAGTAAGTTATTAATGGTGAAATTCAATTTATTTTTTCCTGTATCTATTCATCTCATCATCAATAGAAAGATATATTTTTTTCATAACGCATTAATGCCGAATTTGGGTGGCTTGGGTTTACTCGCATGTTGATATTTTTAAGCCTCGACCTCGAGTTAAACAAGTAATTACGTATGGTACGTTGAAGTTCCGCTTGACGTCACGGGCCTCTTCTTTTAAACTTTAGCGTGCTTTATCTCTATCATTTTCATTAGTTAGAAAAATTCAATAATATCTGTCAAGTACTTTTTGATAAGTTAATCGACGGATTAATTCAAACTTGCTTTTTTACTTTTTTAGATGCCTAAGGCTACGTTTCCACCAGAGATGTACAAGGATGCGTAGCGAGGGATGAGTTTGTAACGATCCAATAGAATCGCTTCATTTACCGAGGCGAGTTACTTTACGAGGCTACGCATCCTCGCACATCTCTGGTAGAAACCCCGCCCGTATTCACAAACATTGCTATGAGGTCTCACATTGCTCGTGGACGCACAGGGTGACACACGAACCAATCACAGAGCATTCAACGCTGTGCGTTCGATTTGCTGCTTCACTTAAGCAAGCATCGTTCGTGAATACGGGCGATACACTTGTGACTTCATGTTGTTTTCAACAGGTCGATTCTAGACACGTCTTGGTGGATCGCGTGCGCAATAGAGTCGGGCGTCAGTGTGTGCGTTCACTGCAGCGACGGCTGGGACCGCACGGCGCAAGTGTGTTCCTTAGCGGCGCTGTGCCTCGAGCCGCACTACCGCACCATCAACGGCTTCCAGGTCAGTGTGCCATAGAGGTGGGCGTCACTGTGCGTCACGTGCCTCGAGCCGCACTACTTCCAGGTCAGTGTGCCATAGAGGTGGGCGTCACTGTGCGTCACGTGCCTCGAGCCGCACTACTTCCAGGTCAGTGTGCCATAGAGGTGGGCGTCACTGTGCGTCACGTGCCTCGAGCCGCACTACTTCCAGGTNCGGGCGTCACTGTGCGTCACTGCAGCGACGGCTGGGACCGTGTGTAGTTTTGGGTCTGCCATCGGACGAAACGACACATTATGGTTTGGCTCGCGGCTACGAATTTGCCTCAGGACGCGGCGTGCTGCAGTGCCACTCGCTCTGCCTCGGGACGAGGTAATCGCTCGGCCCGAGGCTGCCTCCATCTCTATGCTATCCATCGCTATGCTACGCTGACGCCTGCCTCTGCAGGCGTTAGCGTTTGTTCACTGCAGCGACAGCTGGGATCAGACGTAGAGAACGTCCGTTGTTTTTAGTACCGCGCTGATTATTAAGCAGCAGAGTCTGTATGTAAATAAATGATTTTGATTTTGAGGGAACCCCCAGGTTTTTAGTGAATTCTAGTCATTTTCCAGGTTAATAAAGGTGCGATTCCTATTGGCCTCCGTTAGGAAATGTCGCCGTTTGCTTCAGTCTTGTGCGGTTTCACGCTAGTCTCTGCCTCAGGCTTGCGAAGTCTACTACATCAACCCACTTCCACGACCCTCACCAGATCGTCGGTTCACGGTTTACCCGTGGTGGCCTCTCGAGGACTTTTTGACCAGTATCCTTCCTGTATTGATGTATTATCATCATCATTTCAGCCATAGGACGTCCACTGCTGAACATAGGTCTCCCCCAATGCTTTCCATGTTGATCGATTGGTAGCGGCCTGCGTCCAGCGCTACCCTGCAGCCCTGCTACCTTTACGATGTCGTCGGTCACCTTGTAGGTGGACGTCTCACGCTTTTTTGTATCATGTCCCACGATTGATGTATTAACATGATTGTTTCAGGCGCTAATCGAGAAGGACTGGCTGTCATTCGGGCACAAGTTCACGGCGCGCTGCGGGCACGTGGCGTGCGACGGACGCGAGCGCGCGCCTGTATTCACGCAGCTACTGGATTGCACGTGGCAGCTCACGCGGCAGCGGCCAGAGGTACTTCATATGTATATCTTTATCATTTCAGCCACATGGACGCATATGCGTCTGAAAAAAAGCGTCACATTATGTCGATGGACGATTGTGGGTCGTGAAAATGGCGGCCGGGTTCACGCAGCTGTTAGACTGCACGTGGCAGCTCACGCGGCAGCGGCCGGAGGTACTAATCCATAACTACGACCCGATCGAACTAATGGCGCAATTTCACTAGTCGATAGGGTCCGCATGCGGCGTGCGGAAGGATTCTGGAACGCATGCCACAGGGCCCGCATTCGGGGAACCGTTTTCATTCGTCGATAGGGTCCGCATGCGGCGTGTGGGAGATTTCTGGAACGCGTGCAACAGGGCCCGCAATCTGGGTGCGAAGTTTACTAAATATTGAAACAGGCATGGCGCGTCAGAAAATCTGAATGATGAATTTCATTGGTCGATAGCACGGTCAGTATACTGCATGCGGGGAATCCTCGCAGGCGTTGTACTGAACGCGTATCGACTTGGGAGCGAGCTTCACCCGGTATCCCCACAGAGGAAATGGCTATCATACCACCGACCGCCGGAGCACAATAATGCTGTTAACACGATTGTTATGGCGACAGACTTAGGTAAGAAGTAACTAACCAGGCGGACTTAGAACTATCCCTACCATTAACCAAACTGAACTGAAAAATCTGCCCTCACTGCTCTTTACCACTTGACAATACATCACAGTCATCATCATCATCATATACGCCTAGCTATGGACGGAACCGTAAGTTATTGCTCTATTGGACATTAGTCCGCGGCTCTATCCTAGGCCACACCCAAGGTCCGAGGGAAACGGTGCACCCCTCGGGTCATTTCTTTCTCATTGCTTGCCCGCGAAAAATCTTAACCAAATTATTTTGATCTTTATCACCTTATGTTAAGGTCCAAAAAAGTTAACCTTGTTCGATTAAGGGTAACCGTGAATGTTCTCAGGCCTTCCAGTTCAACGAGCGATTCCTGTTGACGCTCCACGACCACGCGCACGCGTGCCAATACGGCACCTTCGTCGGGAACTGTCAAAAAGATCGCCGGGACCTCAGGTAATCCTGTCATCCGCTTTGGGCAGAGAGAACAGGGATGTTTCCTGGGTAACAAAGTAAGAGTTTTAATTAGTCCGTCAGTTAGCTTATCAAAACCTAGTCGACACGTATTTTTCACTTTTTAAAACTAATGAAAATGTAAAGAGATAAAACGTGCCAAAGTTCTAAAGAAAAGGCCCGTGACGTCAGTAAGTGCGTAAAAGTACAGCACTTTATGACGTCGCGCGAAACTTCAATGCACTATAACTTTGTAATTATATGTTTGATTGACAATTAAAAATATACGTGTCCAATATGTTTTTATATTAAAATTGACGGATTAAAAAAATTTTTAGGAAGCTAGCCTACTGTCATCTTTAATTTCGAGCTCCTTGTTCTTCTGATTAATTTAGTTGTGAGCAGGCAAACTTGGCCTTCACTGACTGGGTTTTTATTGGCGGTCACGCTGTAGATACTGGCTACACAGGAGTTGCAGCGGTGGGAGCAACAACATGTAGGAACAGTCCTTCTTTCTTTAAAACTGTTTAACGACGCTTTAGAGTGAAAACCTCTTATATGTAAAAGAAGTAATTAATCCGCTTTTATATCCAGAACTAGCGGCCGCCCGCGACTTCGTACGCGTGGATCCCGTTTTACCTCCTTAGGGGTGGAGTTTCGTAGAATCCTTTCTAAGCAGATGCCTACGTCATAACATGTACCTGCATGCCAAATTTCAGCCCGATCCGTCCAGTGGTTTGGGCTGTGCGTTGATAGATCACTATGTCAGTCAGTCAGTCAGTCACGTTTGAATTATATATATTTAGATTGTTATATTCTGTAAGATGACCGAAATGCATAAATATGAGTAAAAATGCATTCCCGAGGTTTTCACTCTAAGGCGACGATAAACATTTGCATAATTTATGTCGCAGGCTATCGGAGAGAACGTTCTCGCTATGGGGCTACATGGCGAACCACCTCCACGAGTACAAGAATCCGTTATACAACCCCAAAGCTCACCCTGATGTCTTAAAACCGGACCTTAGCGCGCAAAGCATAAGGTAAGACCAGAGAATAATAATTATACAGGGTGGAATTTTGTAATGCCACCTGGAGGACTATATTATTCAAATTCTATTACTCAAAGGAAACATTCCTTTATTTTTGAAAAGAAATAGAACAGCATTCAAAGATTTCTAAAAATTTGTTTGCCACGCCCGGGAATCGAACCAATAAAATTTGTAAAAAATTACACTCTGTATTTTTATTGCATCGATCGTTAGGGTTAAGTTAGTATAAGGATAAAATCTCTCTAACAAACTTGATAAATGAAATGAAAGGAAAACCATGAAATCTTAAATTATTTTAATTATGCACAGAAAATTGTATGGTATAGAAGTGAATTTACGAAAAAAATTCAAAAATCTTTGAATGCAGTTCTTTTTCTTTTCAAAAATGAAGGAATGTTTTCTTTCAGTAAAATTTTCTATTTACAGTATTAAGAGTACTTTCCCTCCAGGTGGCATTACAAAATTCCACCCTGTATACTACGTGCAGAAAGTTTTCTCCGCGAAGTTATTTAAAAAATTGGCCAAGTGCGTGTCGTGCCACGCGCAGTGTAGGGTTCCGTAGTGTCCGTCGTTAAGGCCGGGNAACTTTGAATTTTTATGCCGCGAAAACTACTTGGAATTTTCAAACGGGAGTTTTACTATCATGTTTGTATAACTGAGCTCTATACGGTTCATCAAATAAATGAGAATGTCCGATTATACAGTCTCATAACATACTGTGCAGTGTGCCATAGAGGCGGGCGTCACTGTGCGTCCACTGTGCGACGGCTGGGACCGCACGGCGCTGGCTTTCAGGTCAGTGTGTGCCGCTACCGCGCCTAGATAGAGGCAACCTTGGGCCGATCGGCTGCCTCGTCCTAAAGCCAGAGGTGGAATTGTGTAAAGCAATCGTAATCGTTTGACAGTTCATAACGTACGACTATTCTGTCAAACGCTTTGTTTAACTGACTTTATCGTACGTTATGAACTGTCAAATTATTACGATTGCTTTACACAATTTCACCTCAAATCGCCACTAGAGACAGCCTCAGGTCAAGTAGCCGCCACAACCTATGGCACGATTCGTTGTGAGGCAAATTTCGTCGCCGCGGACCGAGCCACATTTTCTGGCTCGGGATGAGGTAGCCGCTCGGCCCGCGGCTGTCTCTAGTACAGCGGTTCCCAAACTTATTTAGTCTACTGCCCACTTTGAGAATAAATTATTTTTTAGCGCCCCCCCTTTTTGTAGTCAAGAGTCGAGCTCAGTCGATGTCTAAGAGTCCTCCTAGTAGATGAAGCCTCCCAAGCCTCTACACAACATCCCGATTTTTTTTCTGGGTCTCTTACCGCCCCCCTTTAAGCCTGCAGCGCCCACAAGGGGGCGTTATCGTCCACTTTGGGAAAGACCTAGTAGATACGCTACCATAGAGGCGGGCGTTAGCATGTGTTCACTGTAGCGACGGCTGGGACCGGGCGTCGTAGAGAACGTCCGTTTCTAGTACACTAATGACCACTAAACAGCAGAGGGAACCCCCCAAGTTTTTAGTGAATTCTAGTCCTCTGGTGACAAGCTACGTTCCAGGGTATTTTTTTTCCATTTGCTTCAGTCTTGTGCCGTTTCACGTCAGTCCCTGTCTCAAGCTCGCAAAGATCCACGTCTACCACATCAACCCAATAGTATCCACTATTCCGTGTGCAGTTTTGGGTCTGTCATCGGACGCGTACCCGGGTTGCGGATTCGGATCCGCATCCAGGTACTTTCTACGACCCTCACCAGATCGTCAGTTCACGGTTCACACGTGATTGCCACTCGAGGACTTTTTGACCAGTATCCTTCTTGTATTGATGTATTATCATCATCATTTCAGCCATAGGACGTCCACTGCTGAACATAGGCCTCCCCCAATGCTTTCCATGTTGATCGATTGGTAGCGGCCTGCGTCCAGCGCTACCCTGCAGCCCTGCTACCTTTACGATGTCGTCGGTCACCTTGTAGGTGGACGTCCCACGCTTTTTTGTGATTAATGTATTAACATGATTGTTTTCAGGCGCTAATCGAGAAGGACTGGTTGTCATTCGGGCACAAGTTCACGGCGCGCTGCGGGCACGTAGCGTGCGACGGTCGCGAGCGCGCGCCCGTGTTCACCCAACTTTTGGATTGCACGTGGCAGCTCACACGGCAACGGCCAGAGGTTCGTTCGTTCGTTCGTTTCAGCCGAAAGACGTCCACTGCTGGACAAAGACATCCCCCAAGGATTTCCACGAAGACCGGTCTTGCACCGCTCACTTCCTGGCACCTCCCGCGACCTTCACCAGATCGTCGGTCCACCTAGTGGGAGGCCTGCCCATGCTACGTCTTCCGGCTCGTGGTCGCCACTCAAGAACTTTCCTGCCCCAGCGGCCATCAGCTCTACGAGCTATGTCCCCGCCCACTGCCACTTGATTTTAGCGATTCTGCGGAACCTCCGGAAGAAACTCCGAGCATAGCATGCCAGAGGGATCTCATCCATAACGTCCACCTAATGAACACTGATGATCAGGCTGAAGGTGGAAGCGAGCTTCACCCGGAATGACCACTGCCGGAACAACAGACTTAGGCAAGATTAGTAACATTCTGGGTTTGAAGCACTACAACAAAGGCTGTTGAAATCGTCATAAGTATGCTCATAATTTCAGCAATTGAGGCCCTACAAATGAACACAATGTTAGAAGAGATACGGTCCACTGCTGAAAACTGCCAAGACGACTAACTCTGTATGCTCAATGAGCTGAGTTGAACCGCTGAAACGTTATCGCAAACGACTAAGGAGGTATGACGTGGACATCAGTACTGGATAGTGGCGCTGATCGAGAAGAACTGGCTATCATTCGGTCAAAAGTTCACGCAGCTTTTGAACTGCACGTGGCAGCGGCAACGGCCGGAGTTACTTCACGTGTATATCTTCATCATTTTAACCACAGAAGTGACACTACTCGACCGTTGATGGACGCATATGCGTCTAAAAAGCGTCACATATGTCGATGGACGATTGTGGGTCGTGGAAATGGCGGCCGGGTTCACGCAGCTGTTGGATTGCACGTGGCAGCTCTCGCGGCAGCGGCCGGAGGTACTAATCCATAACTAAGAAGCTCTAGGCCTGCATCTCACCTGTTGGGAAGTGATGATCAGGAGGAAGGTGGAAGCGAGCTTCACAGAGGAACTGGCTATCTTACCTCCAACCGCCGAAGCATAACAATGCTGTAAGAGTGTTTTAATATCGTCTGGTCACGGGACATGCCAATTAAGCCTTGATCACACGTACCGAGTAAACGGGCGAGACAGTAAAATGTTTACTCGGTAGAGACAGTTGGGTGAGCGAGTCACATACTCGAGCGCTCGGTCGAGCACTCGGCGTAATGTTCATACACACCGAGTACTCGGCCGAGAGCACTGTCTCGCCCGTTTGCTCGGTACGTGTGATCAAGGCTTTAGTGCAATTAGTATCACAGCTCATGCGTGAGTAGCTACTATCACCTTCGAATCGGTCACCATCATTACAGTCGTCACCATTATCTTATAGCCGGAGCCATGAGTTATTTCTCTGTTGGACATTCGTCCGCGGCTCTATCCTAGACCACCGGTCCTGGGGGAACGGTGCACTCCTCGGGTCATTTCTTTCTCATTGCTTGCCCGCGAAAAATCTTAACCAAATTATTTTGATCTTTATCACCTTATGTTAAGGTCCAAAAAAGTTAACCTTGTTCGATTAAGGGTTAATCGTGAATGTTCGCAGGCCTTCCAGTTCAACGAGCGATTCCTGTTGACGCTCCACGACCACGCGCACGCGTGCCAATACGGCACCTTCGTCGGGAACTGTCAGAAAGACCGTCGGGACCTCAGGTAACTACTTTATTTACAGCTTACTTAAGGCCTCAGCTCGAATTTAGCGGGCAGCGGGGCGGCGGCGGTAGCGGCGCGGGAGCGGCAGGATCTTATGCGTAAAATCAAATAGACCGCTTCTCGAAAACAGCGGCGCGGGAGCGGGCAGCGCACTCCTTCTTTTGCCCACAATAAATCGAGCGTTAGGAATAAATTTGAATCGAAATAAAATTGTCGCCGTTGTTCAGACATTTCGTTTGCGAATAATAACGAATATCTCGACAACACAACCCCGAACACAACACTTCGCCGCCAAAGCGCCGCGCGAGCTGCCCGCTTGTTTCGAGAACGGGTCTGCGTTGCCCGCCCCGCTCCCGCGCCGCTGCCCGCTAAATTCGAGGCTGAGGCCTAAACCTTTGTTTGTCACCTGTCATCCGCTATGGACAAAGAGAACTGTCGGTCCTTAATTTCGAGCTACTTGTTCTTCTAATTACGCTGCGAATCCAATGGTATTTTAACATTCCCCCGGGACCAACTTGGCCTTCACTGGTTGGGGTTTTATTGGCGGTCAAGCGGTAGATCCTGGCTACACAGAAGTTGCAGCGGTAGGAGTAACATGTAGGAACAGTCTTTTTTTATTTAAACCTGTTTAACGACGCTTTAGAGTGAAAACTTCTTAAGTGTAAAAGAAGTAATTTATCCGCTTTTATATCCAGAATTGTTATATTCTGTAAGATTGACCGAAATGCCTGAATATGAGTAAAAATGCATTTCCGAGGTTTTCACATTTCAAACATTTATTATGTAAGATATGGGATGTAAAAGCCTGAAATAAAGACTATATTTATTTATTATTCACTTTAAGGCGACGATAAATATTTGCATACATTATGTCACAGGCTATCGGAGCGAACGTTCTCGCTATGGGGCTACATGGCGAACCACCTCCACGAGTACAAGAATCCGTTATACAACCCCAAAGCTCACCCTGATGTCTTGAAACCGGACCTTAGCGCGCAAAGCATAAGGTAAGACCAGAGAATAATAATTATACAGGGTGGAATTTTGTAATGCCACCTGGAGGGAAAGTACTGTTAATACTGTAGATAGAAAATTTTACTCAAAGGAAACATTCCTTTATTTTTGAAAAGAAATTGAACAGCATTCAAAGATTTCTAAAAATTTGTTTGCCACGCCCGGGAATCGAACCAATAAAATTTGTAAAAAATTACACCCTGTATTTTTATTGCATCGATCGTTAGGGTTAAGTTACTATAAGGACAAAATCTCTCTAACAAACTTGATAAATCAAATGAAAGGAAAACCATATTTTAATTATGCACCGAAAATTGTATGGTACAGAAGTGAATTTTCGAAAAATTTTCAAAATCTTTTTCTTTTCAAAAATGGAGGAATTTTTTCTTTCAGTAAAATTTTCTATTTACAGTATTAAGAGTACTTTCCCTCCAGGTGGCATTACAAAATTCCACCCTGTATACTACGTGCAGAAAGTTTTCTCCGCGAAGTTATTTAAAAAATTGGCCAAGTGCGTGTCGTGCCACGCGCAGTGTAGGGTTCCGTAGTGTCCGTCGTTAACATAATATATTTCAGAAGCAAGAAATTACTTCATCTAAAGTCATTTTTTCTTATTTTCTGCTAAGAAATTTTTATTAGTTAAGAAAATTTATAATACATGACTTAAATTACTATTACTCTAAACTAACTGATCTACCTTAACCGTTATAGTTTTCCTTGAAAGTTTATGAAAAGCACTATTATTATGATTTTTTCCAGGTTTTTCAAGCCAACAGTTTAGTTTTGAGAGGGGGGGGGGACCATAACTTCGTAATTACTTGTTTGTTTGACAAATAAAAAAAATACGTGTCCAGTATTTTTTGATAATTAATGGACTAAAAGTTTTTTTAGGAAACTAGCCAATTATGTATACCCTGGACTTCTTAATCATCATTATCATTATCATCATCATCTCAGCCATAGGACGTCCACAGTGAGAGGCCACGTTTCCGAACCATAAGTCATCACTGGTAAAGCCTGGTCCGTGAGCACGTAGAATTTTGTCCAATGACCCCAAGCTAGCCATCCTTATCGCTCGCGCGTAATTATATTGCTATCGCGACTGTGCGACGCGCGCCCGCAGTGAGTGTGCGAGTGCGACAGCAACATAATTACGCGCGAGCGATAAGGATGGGTAGCTTGGGGTCATTGGACAAAATTCTACGTGCTCACGGACCAGGCTTTAACACACATTGATTGTAGACCTTAGTCTTCAGGCACTGAGCTATTTTGGACGAAAAGATGTTGCGTAGTCTTCTTAATACGAATGATGAATAATACAATTAATGAGTAATGGCCGCAGGTTCTGGCGCGGCATGTACTGCCGGCACGAGAGCGGCGTGCACCCGCGCGAGCCGCTGGGCGACCTGCTGCCCGCCGCCGTGGAGCACTGCTCCGCGCTCGAGCACCACATCAGCTACCTGGCCAGGGTGAGATAGATAAAGCCCGGTCTGTGAGCACGTAGAATTTTGTCCAATGACCTCAAGCTACCCATCCTTATCGCTCGCGCGTCGCGTTGCTGTCGCGACTGTGCGACGGGCGGCCGCAGTGAGTGTGCGAGCTTACACTGTAGATAAAGCCCGGTCTATGAGCACGTAGAATTTTGTCCAATGACCCCAAGCTACCCATCCTTATCGCTCGCGCGTCGCGTTGCTGTCGCGACTGTGCGATGGGCGGCCGCAGTGAGTGTGCGAGCTTACACTGTAGATAAAGCCCGGTCTATGAGCACGTAGAATTTTGTCCAATGACCCCAAGCTACCCATCCTTATCGCTCGCGCGTCGCGACTGTGCGACCGGCGGCTGCATTGTATGTGCGAACTTACACTGTACACCACACAAGATAAGAAGAGGAGTGGCTTCTAGATTCCAGGCTTCTTGTTCTCCTATGGTGGAGCTGCTAGACTATAAGAACCTTTGAATCCTGCTAGCGGGCTAGTAGTTGCCGTGAATCACTCCATAGCACTCTACCTACCACCATTTCAACTACCTGGCCAGGGTAAGGAATAGCTTTTAGGTACTTGTGGTGGAGCTGCTAGATTTCCAAGGATCTCTGAATCCTGCTAGCAATTGCCGCCCTTCCTTACCAATCACCTACCTGGCGCGGGTGAGCATACATAAAATCCCGTCGCCATGCAGATAGATCGTCCAATGACCCCAAGCTACCCATCCTTATCGCTCGCGCGTAATGATATTGCTGTCGCGACTGTGCGACGGGCGGCTGCATTGAGTGTGCTTACACTGTACACCACACAAGCTGCTTCTTGTTCTCCTATGGTGGAGCTGCTAGACTATAAGAACCTCTGAATCCTGCTAGCGGTTGCCGTGAAGCACTCCATAGCGTTCTACCACCACATCAATTACCTGGCGCGGGTGAGTGCTGGCTCCTGGTCTCGGCGCGAGCCGCTCGTTGACCTGCTGCCCGCCGCCGTGGAGCACTGCTCCGCGCTCGAGCACCACATCAGCTACCTGGCGCGGGTGAGCATAATAAAGTCCGGTCGCCATGCAGATAGACCGTCCAATGACCCCAAGCGCGGCTGTGCGACGGGCGGCCGCATTGAGTGATTGAGTGTGCGAGCGCGATAGCAATATAATTACGCGCGAGCGATAAGGATGGGTAGCTTGGGGTCATTGGACGAAATTCTATTTAGGACTTTAGGATACTCCGACTTTTTGTAGTGATGTAAACGAGCGACAGCATCGCTACTAACGCGAATAAGTCGCATTTGCAACGCGCTAAAGAAGTGATGCCAATCGCTACTAACGCGCTACAGCATCGCGACTGTTTCGATGCAAAAGCGCGACCAGTAGGACGACATCGAGGAGAGAACGGAGGGTAGGTGACACGGCAACTCTAGCGGGCACACAGCTAGCGACCGTATTGCGACTGTGTCGATGCGAACGCGCGACAGAATCGCTACTGCATCGCTACAAAAAAAAATTAGACCTTACACTGTATACCACACAAGATAAGAAGAGGAGTGGCTTCAAGATTTCAGCTTCTTGCGATCTCCTGTTTTGAAGCTGCTACACTTTATGAGGACTATGTTGCCAACGGTGAAGGTCGGTACTCAAGTGTTAGGCATAGTTAAAAGAGGGGTAGCTTGCTGTTCGCTAACAGTGTTCAACGGTAATCTTTATGCTTAAATTACAAAGTACTGGCGACACGTGGTCAATTCTACGCCCTCCACTACCATATCAAATACCCGACCAGGGCAAGGAGTAGCTTCTATTCTATGGTGGATCTCTGAAATCAAGAGAACCAACCAATTAAATTAAAAAAGAAGCATAAACTTCATCGAAGAAGAAATTATATTCAATTTTTATTATTTGTATAGCCTGACCAGGAACATAAAAACCCTCGCCATGTTGCGGAAAATTAATGGTACTAATTTCTTTTAATGGCTACAGTAACTGAAAACTTCATTAACAAACTTTATTTTAAATGTGCGCAATTGATTTTGTGAATTAAATTGCTAAAATCTTTTTATAGTCGTGAAAGAAAAGTGGTTCACAATGTATTAAAGTATTTGTCGAAGATAAATACTAAGGGTTCGGACAATATTTTCATTGAATAATGTTTCCGACAAGGGTTGTCAAATTGACTGACATGTTTATCGTATAGTACAGTCAACTATGAAAATTAGCTGTGGTTTGTTTCAACTACCTATTTTAAANGTGCCAACACTGATGAGAATAGATCTACCGGCCTCTAAAAGTATGTTTTTCAAAATCTCCATAACTAACCAGTATAATTTATTTATTAAGGTACAGCAACAGATTGCAAATCATGGCTTAAAAATAATGTATACAGATTGCTGTACGAGTCTGGCGGCACTCTCTCCGAGCTGGAGTGCGCGAACCACGACCACCCGCTGAAGGACGTCTCCCTCACCAAGCCCTCCAAGATCCCTCTCATCACTGAGGTAAGTTATAAAGTATGCAAAATGCAAATGACAACAAATCAGACTAAGACCACAGAATAATTAAGTACTACGTACAGAAGTTTTACTTACGGTATTTAAAAAAATGTATGCTCAATGTCATTAACAATAAGGTGTAATTTATACAAGCACCATTTTGTTGACAAACGTCAGTTTACGTCAGTGATCGGCACTGCGCCGAAGCTATAGTTCCAAAATACTGAACTGTCCTATCGATGACATTGACAGTGGGGCGCCAGCGCCACCGTCAATACCGGATCGCTGGTTCCGATTTTTGCCATGTTGGAAACCATATAGTTGAACGATGGTAGCGCCCCCCTGTCATTGAGTTTGGTGGGACAGTTCAGCGTGGGTCATCTATATAGGGCTGACTTCGGTAAAATGATGTGACGTGAGGTGCCAAACTGCGGAAAATGGCGGAGGAAATACATGATTTAGCATGAATTATCATGAATAATATTAACTACTTATTTACCACTCAGTGTCTTGAGGCAACTTAAAAAAGTACATTCTGTGTTTTTATTATTATTTAGGCAGTTAAATACTGCACAGTATTTAGTACACCATTTTCTTCCATCATACACAAGAATGCGCGTGCGTGAGTCAATGTTCGCTCGTATGTGAGGCCTTGTCGAATCGTATCCTGTAGGTGGGCCATCGTGCGTGTTTTGTTTTCGATGTAAACTCGCGGAGATGAATAGGCCTGCTAAGACTAAGGTTAGCAATCCGGTTTCTTACGTGCCTACTGCGTCGGCATCACGCCACCCGATGGGCGTAACTCAAATCTCGCGCGAGCCTCACCTCCGCGTTCCCGCTAACGGTTTTTCGCGGAAAAACTTGACCTTCATTGGTTGGGTTTTTCTGGCGGTCAAGCTGTAGATCCTGGCTACACAGGAGTTGCAGTGGTGGGAACGAGAGGTGGGAATAGTCCCGTTAACGGTTTTCGCGGTCTAGAATGTTCTATCGTCGCTGCGACCATATAATAATATGTAGATCGTTTCATATACGAAGACGCGCCCCACCATTCTTCCGCTAATATTTGAGTGTTATCGGTACACGCTAAACTATCCATGAGTGCACACGCACACTACAATAATGACGCTCGGATTGCTCGGATCAACTCCTCGAAACCCGCGCTTCACTCGACCAAAAATTGGTGGGGCGCGTCAAACGATCTATACTGGTGAGTAAATCATTAGTTTGAACGCGATTACCGCGCCGTGTCGTTTCTCGCTTCGCGGTCATAGTTGGCTTAGGACACTGCGTTAGTTTGGGACCAAAAACAGACTTAAAAATTGGCCAAGTGCGTGTCGTACCACGCGCAGTGTAGGGTTCCGTAGTGTCCTTCGTTGCCACAATATATTTCAGAAGCAAGCAATTACTTCATCTAAAGTCACTTTTAATATTTTCGTCTAAGGAATTAGGTATGAAATTTTATAATACATGAGTAAAACGACAATCTCTCTAGTGCCAGTAGTTTCCAAGCAAAACCTCGGACAGACAGACATATCGAAACTATAAATTTAATTAAATTAAAATTAAATAATTATTTATTTCAATCACATTGGGATCATATTAGTTTAGGTTAGTTTACACTCAAATTTAAAATTAAATAAATCAATAAAATATATCCAACATTACAATTTAAATATTACATTAATTTCAATAATGTAATGGTTATTTTAAATTAGGCAGCACATGAATCATGCAATAATGATTCATGTACTGCTGACAGTCATAACGATCAGAGAATAGCCTCAGGATACTGTTTGAGCTCCCCCAGGTCCGGCACACCAGGGATGCGCACCTTTTTCGCATTGCTGTGTAAAAACAATCTACGCCGAATTCGGCAACCATCCCGAATAAAAACGTTTATTGATTGTTGTGTTGCCTTGTCTCAGAGGGCGGACGACGGCATTCCCGCCAGCCTGGCGGCTTTGGACGCGGAGGTGGGCAGCGTGGCGCTGGACTGGCGCAGCATCAAGCACGTCACCGAGTGCTCCTGCTCCACGCCGCTCGACCACTTCAGCAGGAAGGTAACTGAGGACCGTGGTCTCAGAGGCCACAGCATCCCGCCAGCCTGGCGCTGGACTGGCGCAGCATCAAGCACGTCACCGAGTGCTCCTGCTCCACGCCGCTCGACCACTTCAGCAGGAAGGTAACTGAGGACCGTGGTCTCAGAGGCCACAGCATCCCGCCAGCCTGGCGCTGGACTGGCGCAGCATCAAGCACGTCACCGAGTGCTCCTGCTCCACGCCGCTCGACCACTTCAGCAGGAAGGTAACTGAGGACCGTGGTCTCAGAGGCCACAGCATCCCGCCAGCCTGGCGCTGGACTGGCGCAGCATCAAGCACGTCACCGAGTGCTCCTGCTCCACGCCGCTCGACCACTTCAGCAGGAAGGTAACTGAGGACCGTGGTCTCAGAGGCCACAGCATCCCGCCAGCCTGGCGCTGGACTGGCGCAGCATCAAGCACGTCACCGAGTGCTCCTGCTCCACGCCGCTCGACCACTTCAGCAGGAAGGTAACTGAGGACCGTGGTCTCAGAGGCCACAGCATCCCGCCAGCCTGGCGCTGGACTGGCGCAGCATCAAGCACGTCACCGAGTGCTCCTGCTCCACGCCGCTCGACCACTTCAGCAGGAAGGTAACTGAGGACCGTGGTCTCAGAGGCCACAGCATCCCGCCAGCCTGGCGCTGGACTGGCGCAGCATCAAGCACGTCACCGAGTGCTCCTGCTCCACGCCGCTCGACCACTTCAGCAGGAAGGTAACTGAGGACCGTGGTCTCAGAGGCCACAGCATCCCGCCAGCCTGGCGCTGGACTGGCGCAGCATCAAGCACGTCACCGAGTGCTCCTGCTCCACGCCGCTCGACCACTTCAGCAGGAAGGTAACTGAGGACCGTGGTCTCAGAGGCCACAGCATCCCGCCAGCCTGGCGCTGGACTGGCGCAGCATCAAGCACGTCACCGAGTGCTCCTGCTCCACGCCGCTCGACCACTTCAGCAGGAAGGTAACTGAGGACCGTGGTCTCAGAGGCCACAGCATCCCGCCAGCCTGGCGGCGCTGGATATATGGGATCCATAAAATACACCTAAAGCCAGTGGACAAATGTCTCGCGACGTGTTGCCAACGACACCGGCGAAGTGATGTGACGTTGCCAAACTTCACTCGACATGTTATGCGACAGGCAGATATTATGATATCGCAGGCACCTCCCGCGACCTTCACCAGATCGTCGGTCCACCTAGTGGGAGGCCTGCCCACGCCACGTCTTCCGGCTCGTGGTCGCTACTCAAGAACTTTCCTGCCCCCAGCGGCCATCTGCCCATCCATCTACTCTGCTTTGTACGTCAACATTATTTTAGCAATGAAATATAGACATTGCTGCCTTCAATTTAAAGTCTGTTGTCGCTTGCAGCACCACTATTGGGGCTGTCGTGCCTTCGCGCCAATGTAGACACTCTCCCTTTGACTTAAAGCAGACTGTTGCTTGCAGCACCACGGCTCCCACCCCGTGCCAATGTAGACACACGCTTTGACTTTAAGAGCGCTTTCACATTAGGGCGTTAGTAGCGCGACTGCAGCGCGTCAGCGGCGTTTTTATAATGTGGAGGCATGCATCCGCTGTCACATAGTATGAAATTTTCGGCAGCGCGTCTGTCGCGCGTTTGTCGCGCTGCTAAATCGTCTAAATCGCATATGAAAGCGCTCAAAGCCGGTTGTCGCTTGCAGCACCACTGCTGGGGCTGCGGCCGCTGCGTGTGCGCGCGGGCGCCGCTCCCCGCGCTAATGTAGACACTCCCCCTTTGACTGAAGGCCGGTTGTCGCTTGCAGCACCACTGCTGGGGCTGCGGCCGCTGCGTGTGCACGCGCTGCGTGTGCGCGCGGGCGCCGCTCCCCGCGCTGGCCTCGCCCCGCGCGGCGCCGCTGTGTGCCGCGTGCGCGCCGCAACACGCCACACCCGCGCCAGGTAAGAATTCAAGAATAGACAGTTTGACACCACACCCCAATAATTCGAAACCACAACTGTTTTAAAAAGACCCTTCATTCTGGTCTTAAAAACTTAATTTATTTTAAATTACCTGTAAATTACGATTTTTGTTCGCATTGTAATTGAAAAATGTTGTTTAATTGAGTTGACAAAATAGTGACGTCACTTGCTTGTAGTGCCATACAAAATCTATGAGAGAGTTTCGTTTTGACAGTTTTAAAAAGTACATCAATTGACTGTGGTGTCAACTATTTTGAATGAGGAATATTTGTAAAGCCCGGTCGCCGAGCACGTAGAGCCAATTTCTTCGACGATGGTGCGACGGGCGGCCGCAGTGAGTATGCGAGCGCGACAGCAGTATAAATACGCGCGAGCGATAAGGATGCGTAGCTTGGGGTCATTGGACAAAATTCTACGTGCTCGGCGACCGGACTATAGTAACGGCACTGAAACCCAGCGTCGCGTCGTGGCATTCCTTACCCTGGGCCACGGCATTTGCTGAGTAGGATGCCATTGCGATGGTTATGTTTTATGTGTTACCTCTGTCTTTTTATTTACCTTTATTTGTCTGTGTGTGATGTCCGTCCATAGCAATAAATGTTTCTTTATTTCTGTCTATTTGCGCGAGCCGAATTATATCGGTGTCAGTCTGGCCACAACAGCCGAGAAACGCTGGTTCGAACCCCGCTGCCGCTGGACAATTGTGGTATTTATGGTGGACTTAATTTGTTTTGCATAATTTATAATATTCTTTCATTTATTTATTGGGCTTTCAACATAAGATACAGTATTCAACACAAAAAAAAGGTTTTTAACAGAAATACCGACTTACTTGACACTTATCGTTGTAATTTGACAAAAAAAATACATTTTATTTCGCTTAATCTGATGTACGAGCAGTTTTCTAAAAATACTTTCAAATATGTTCATAAAATTCATCATCATCATCATCATAATTTCAGCCATAGGACGTCCACTGCTGAACATAGGCCTCCCCCAATGCTTTCCACGTTGATCGATTGGTAGCGGCCTGCGTCCAGCGCTTCCCTGCTACCTTTACGATGTCGTCGGTCCACCTTGTAGGTGGACGTCCCACACTGCTTTCTTTCTTTTCCGGTACGCGGCCTCCATTCCAGAACCTTTCTGCCCTGCATAAAATAATTACTTTCAATTCTTAAACACGTTTTTAATTCCATATAGAGATTGTCCTCTTATTACAATAACTACTAATTTTACGTTTTCAGTTTTCAAAAATAACCATTTGTTTCTTTCTTTTTCAGATATAGTCACAACAGCAAACTAAGATTCGAATATAGAAAATCGTGTACATAATTATGAAGAAACTTGCTTATTCTACGGATGTTTTTGAACAAATGTTTGAAAAGAATTCGTGTAAAAATACGTCCTACAGTAATGCATTTACTGATAATCCAGCATATTAGTTCTTGCGATTAATACCAGTAAATTGTAGACTTTATTTTTAATGATTTCTCCAAATAAAACTACTTTGATGTTTTGTGTGTATATCTGCCACGATTCTTCCAAAGATTTTGCACATAGCAACACAATTTATGACGTCATGTCACTTGTTTGTCAAATCAATGGACCTCTAACTAAAAGTACTAAAAACTAATTTAAGTGTAGTTACTGTGTTTTGGAACCATTCTCTAATGGACTCAGCCCCCCAATTAGACAATTGAAATGTTGAGCCAAACTTTGACCTAATCCAATGTAGAAGCATCATAGCGCTGAGTGTGAGTTTACATCAAACGTTCTCACTAGTGAGCGCGTTAAAGAAATACATATGTATATGAAAATTTTAGTTCTTGAAAGTTTCGGCTAGGGGCGCTGTACAATCTTACGCAGTACAATTTTACGCGGTCGACATCGAATGCATTTGACGTAAACTCACACTACGCTAGACGTCGCGTCGTAGCCACTTAGAATAAGGATGCCAAAATATTGGATAATTTGTATTCAGATCAATTTTGTGGTCTCTTTATTGTAAATAGATTTTTGCTATGTTTTTTTTTAATTAGGACATAAATTATGATGCAATATTATTCACATACTTCGATTATCATTTCTGTGGTGGTCAGTCAGTCAACTGCTGCATTCATTTGTATTAAAGTTACGGCCAAACCAACGCGTGTAGCTCGCGTCAGCAATGGCGATCATTGCGCGTGCATAGATCGCCGCGACCAATGACGTTGATGTGAACGCATCGCTACAAATTCATACACGACGTCTGGATCACCATCGCGCACAGAGACTGCACGCGTTGGTTTGGCCGAACCTTAAAAAGATAAAAATGCGAACATTTTCAATATATTTTTTCTCATTCCATGTAAATATAATTACGTTTATGTACATCGTAAGTTTTTTTATCATTTAATAGAGACTAAGATTGTTTTTTATTTGTGATATTTAATAATAAATAGCTTGATTAAAAAAACTGGTAATCACTCTGTATAACATTGCAATGGTAGGAACTAGGATTGATATAAAAAGACATGACAAGTTTATCTTACGGAATTCGGCGGGGTAAGCAACTGGTTACTAATTGAACAATAGCAATGCGACTGTTACTAATGTATGGAAACTAGCGCCATCTGCAATGAACGCGACGCTGTCATTAATTGGCGCTGCAGTCGCGTTGCTATAGTACATAGCAACCTGTTGCTATGATCTGCAATAAGCATGCGGTATATAAAAGAAATATTAAGTTAATTTGCAAATCATATTACACCAAAGGTTTCGCTAAAGATGAGGCTTGAAAACTGAACGATCGATGTATATGTAATGGTAAAAAACGAGTTTAAGTTCAAATTATATATTTATATAAATGTAAATATTATATACTATTGAAATTGTTACAGTTAATTGCTGCACAGTGTACAATATATGTGTAAAACTGGTACAACTGGTGTTTCATTTCTTCAAAACTATGTATTGACTTGTTTTTTTTTTTTAATACTAAAACGAAAGGAAACTGTCCCACCCTTGACATTGACAGGGAGGCGCCACCGTCAATATTGGATCGCTGGTTCCGATTTTTGCCACGTTGGAAACTTTAGGTAGTCGAACGCTGGTGGCGCCCTCCTGTCAATGTGTTTGGTGGGACAGTTCAGTGTAGTTCATCTGTAAGCGTGACACGCATAAAGAGTGATTCACGGTCTTCTCTTGTCTACATTTGTGAGTGGCCAAGCTAAAGTAGTAGGTATTTATTGTGTAGCTAGAATTTTAATTTCAAATTCACATACTACACTAATTGACTGTGTACCTACCATCTACCAACAGTAATAAATGTAATTGGTTACAATAAATAAACCTAACAAAGCTATAAAATTTTGATTGACTCGAAGATAGGCTAACGATCAAGTATTCGTTATTTCTGGCTGGAACCTCGTCAAATCACGATGGATATTGTTCCAATTATTCTTCTTGCTTTTGTGAGTTCGGTTCTGGGTGCCTTGAGCAACGAGCGGGATACCATAGACAAAAGTAAATTGATGGGAGTGGACGCCATACACGATAATAATATTAAAATAGACAAGGACACTATTATCACGCGTAATTTGAAGTTGGAAAAGAAAAATCGAGCTAAAAATGGTAAGGAAAAAAATTGTAAGCGACGAGGGTTGCCTAGTTACAGTCAGGTTTCAGATAAACGGTATTAGTGTACAAATCTAGTGCCTAAGGAGCTCTGATGGAAGAGCAGTCGCCCGGCAAGCGAAAGGTCGTGGGTTCGATTCCCGCCTTAGGCAGTTCGATTTTTTTAGGTTACGAGTAATTTACCATTAATAAAAACAAAATATTTTAAGCTGCATGTCACTTCTTGAAAATTCTTACAAGCCGGCGCTATTTTGACACCAACTTAAGCAAGTGCTTACTGAAAAGAACCGCTCATTTTATTTTCTTATTTAAGTGGCGCATCATCGACAACCGGAGGAAGAAAAGGACCCTGATTGGTCGTACGCCGCTATTCCGCAAGAGCTATCCGACCACGTAAACGATTTTAAGCGTAACATGACGGAGTGCCTTAAAGAAGTGCAGGCCAAAGACAAGAGAACCGTCAAAAGGCTCTCCCCTAAAACGGAATCTCCGGTTCACGGGGAATGCCTCATCGCCTGCGTTCTTAAACGCAATGGCGTCATAGAGAAAAGCAAGATTAATAAAGGTAAATTGAAAAAGGTCAATTTTTGAAATTTTTGAAACTGCCTCGAAACTTTGTTGTCCTTTAGCTGTCCGCATACGATTTTATTATTAGTTTGACCTGAATTATTTTTATCTTTTGTAGGAAATTTAATTAGTTTAGTGAGTAAATTCTACGCCAAAGAGACAAAGATGATGAAGAAGTTGGAGAAGAATTTGGATCGGTGCATTGAAATGAGCGTGCGATTCCAAGACGACGAATGCAAACTAGCTTCTCATCTTAACGATTGTACAAACGATCTCATGGCGAGCAATAAACACAAAGTTGTTGTAAATTACTGATATTATTAAAGGAAAAGCTATGTTAATGTAAATGCGTTTTTTTTTTCAATCACGACAGCAGACCCGGTTAAGCTAACTGCGCATCTCACTGGAATGCGATTATCCTTTGAAATCATTCTCAAATCTCCCCGCGCTTGCTCGTCCTTAGCCATCTTTAGCATACTCTCTCTCATCTGTGTCTGTGATCTTTAGCGCGATGTTAATATTAACTTTATGGTTCCAAATCGATTATAGCGACATCATTTATCGATCGGAAATAAATCATTCAATTAATCAATACGATGATCTTACCGACAGAACAACTCTATATTATATAATCTGTGGGACGCTTACTCACGTCAAAGTCGTCAAATGCCATTTTTTTGACGTTGGCAGTGTTGCCAGAAGGTTACTTTTGTAACCTTTTAGGTTACTTTTGAACTGCATTGGTTACTTTTAGGTTACACTAATGAAAAGGTTACTTTTAGGTGATTTTTCAGAAATTGTAGAATTAACTTTTACAGGTTATTCAGTAAAAAAATATTAATAGTGACAATTTCAAAATTATGTAATATACTTTGATTTAATGAATTTGATTTATTATTTGTTAAAAAAATGAGTTTTAGCGAATGTTTTTTGATAATAAAACGCAAATCCAGGAAACGTTTTTATACGACCGGTCACTTTTCGGTCTTCATGGAATGGTCAAAATTTCGAATTAATTTAGGTAAAAGATAGATAGATGATCAATTGTATTCATTTTCGCTCCGCAAATGTATGAAGGTTACTTTTTATTCAAAAAGGTTACTTTTTTTTATATTTCTGGTAATTTCTGACAAGACCCGACTGGCAACACTGGACGTTGGTTTCTTTCTTTCGCACAAAAATGGTTGCTTGTGGTTGCATCGTGTGTGGTTTATTAATTTTTTGGTCGAAATTGGGATTTCTGCTTTGCGGGTTTTTTACGAGATAATTTTCTAAGATATGTTTTTCTATCAGCCGTGTTTGGTTAACGGTAAAGGCGATTTATATTTTGGCATTCAGCAGGTTTGGCCTGGCNTTAATTTTTTGGTCGAAATTGGGATTTCTGCTTTGCGGGTTTTTTACGAGATAATTTTCTAAGATATGTTTTTCTATCAGCCGTGTTTGGTTAACGGTAAAGGCGATTTATATTTTGGCATTCAGCAGGTTTGGCCTGGCTGAAATAGGTTAAGTTTCTTCTCGTGCATCATCTTTCATACTGTATACTGTATTTTACAGTCATTATATTTGGAGAAGATTTTTTAAACGTTGCCACTCGTTTTTTCATATACAAACAAGGTTACCCAATACTTTTCTGCAAATTCATCGAAATTTTTGAAGTTATCATGAATATGTGTTTCCACATTATATGGCTTTGGCTCCTTTCTGGCTAACTGGCATGTAGTCAACCACTTTGATGGAGACCACACTGTTGTATTTCGCACTGAATTTTCAATCGTTGCGTGTATGCTATCCATGGTCATTTCTGTATGTCCTGGAAGCAAATAGTTTTTTGAAACTAGCAGTGCATTATGTATTTCCGTAAGCACTAATTTGTTTTTATTTTAGCCAGGACACGAATCCGTGTTTTAACAGTGCCTCGCTGATCGCAGGTATCTGTAAATATCAATTTAGTATTGTTGCTATTTCGTTTCCATCTCTCTTTCTCTCACTTTCTCCCCAAACATAGCAACAACCGTTTCTTATCATGCTTTCATAAAAACACAAATGAAATTTTACACTGTATTTTCTTGAATAAAATATGACATGCTGTTCCATAAAGTGTATTTAGAACCTTTTGCAAATCGAAAGATGTACACATTATAGAAGAATTCTTTTTTGTTATTTCACGATGACACCATTTTTTTTAGGCTTTCTAATATTTTTCACCTCAATGGGTAGATACAACCTGGAACTATCTTTCATTGTATCGTTTTATTGTTAAAGATTTCATTTAATAATGCTTCATTTTTTTAATGTTGCAGTTTTTTGCAATCTGTATACCTTGTTCATACTATTTTTTAGTTTCCTTATCAAATCCTTGTTTTTCTGATCACTCTCTTGTTTTAAAGTCTCGGACACAAACTTTCCTGAATAATTGGTTGGAGTCATAACATTTGCATATGAAAGGTGGATCTGGCAGATTTAAAGTCTGCCCTGGTTATAAAAAATTTTAGATACTGCATCCATCACAAACTACTGTACTGATTTGGTTGCTGCCCGTAGTAGGAATTTAGGAATGCACATTTTCCATAGTCAGTTTTGCTCTAAAGTTTCCTTGTGCTATGGCAACGTGGTAGAAATTAACCTGCTCAAATAAGCCGAATGATCAGGCAGTTTCAGGAGCAGTTGGTTTTTTTGGCAATCAAATGTAATTGTTAAAATATTTTCATTTTCTTCTCGTTAAAAGACTTTCAGTTTTCAGGTGTTCTTGCAATGAAATGCAGGTGGAACAAACATTTGTTGTCCTTCTGTACCGAGTGGTATGAGGCATTATCCATAACGATAACAGTTTGGTGGTTTTAGCAATAATTTTTCTCTAGTTCATTTGCTGATGTATACAAAATTCATATTGCTATGATAATTTCCGGTTTTTCTTTTAGATTTAGGCCGGGGTGGCATGCCTGAATGGTCTGGTCATTAGGCAGGCATAGCCTGGAATCTTAAATAGGGAACCATTACTCAATGGCAGTCGCTGCCTGTTAAATAAAATAAATAAATTCATAAAATTCATTTATTTTGCAAATAGGCTTTAAAAAAGCGCTTTTACATAAATATATTAAATCAGACTTTTTCGGATGAATGACTGTTCCATTGAAGAAACTGAGAAATTGTCCATTGTCAACTTTATCGTTTAAAAAAAGCGCTTTTACATAAATATATTAAATCAGACTTTTTCGGATGAATGACTGTTCCATTGAAGAAACTGAGAAATTGTCCATTGTCAACTTTATCGTTTAACAAACTGTTGTACGGGGTCTCGGAGTTGAGGTTTGTTTTAAAAAACACTTTGTTCAGAATTAAGGTTTATCAGCACAAAATACCCAGCAACATATTAAAACTATTATGTTTGGCTTTATATCGGCCTGGTGGCGTGAGGCGTCTACCAGAAATTGCCGGATGTTGATTGAATATAATAAGTCGTTTGTAGCTGATCCAGCAGTTAAATTGTAACATTTATACCTACTCTGTTATCTAATGTACTTATTTAGGTATTGTAATTATGTGTGATGGCATGTTGGATGATATAACTCCTCTCTCCTTAAGTTCGAAATCATCCGATTGCTTTATTAGAATCGGAGGGTTTCGATTGCACATATTTGGATATATTTTCTTAATTTTATAAAACACAATTAGACTATAGCTAATACAATTATTACATACAGAATTACAGTTCCTACACTGACACTTTTTACATTGATCACTGTATCATTTTCCACTTGTTTT
Organism: Ostrinia furnacalis; assembly: GCF_004193835.3. Classification (NCBI taxonomy): domain Eukaryota; kingdom Metazoa; phylum Arthropoda; class Insecta; order Lepidoptera; family Crambidae; genus Ostrinia; species Ostrinia furnacalis. The sequence goes on from NW_021131157.1 coordinate 343,202, forward strand.
AGCAATAACTTTTCTCTAGTCCAGAGCTTCCCAAACATATTTGTACTGTGACCCTAGGCACTTTGCCATTTTTTACGACGCCCCTCAACCTATTCCCCAAAAATACTTTCCAATTTTAGAACCAGCCTAGTAACAGGTTATCAGAAAAACTATTTAGACATTTATTTTTTTTACTAGAAAAAGCATAAAAATAAAAAGAGATATTTAGGAAAGATATTAAAGCCAGAAAGGCTGTCTAATGTGAAGGATGCGCTTGCTTTTCTGAGCATAGCTTCTGAGACCGGGGCTCCAGTTTGGAAATTGCCACTCTCATTTCCTTTTCTACGTCTATCTTTGACCTGTACTTGTTATTTATTACTGCAACTGCAGAAAAGACTGTTTCCCACAAGAACGAAGTCGCAAATGCAGCTGCATTCGCCATTTTACTACTTATTTTGCATATCAATTTTGGGTAAATACTGGTAAATCTATGGAAGCCTACAATTCGTATAAGTTTGATCTTGCAAACCCGGTCATAATAGCTCCAGTCACTGCGCCACGATTTACGTCCATATCAGGGTTTGAATTACTAGAACTGAACTTTAGAGCTCCAACTCTAAATTACACATTGCATTTTATGGTAAATGTTAATTGCAAGCTTACCTTTATCAATAGTACCTACATCCCATTGATCTGTTATGGTTATTGATGATTTTAGTTTGTTAAATTTCTCCTAATTTCTGATAATAACTAGGAATAATAAAATAATATTTTGGTTATCGTGTTACACAAGATTACCTGTAAGGCATCCCATATTATTTAGTTGCAAGTCCTGCTAAATAAAAGATTTGGCTTGCAAACATCTTCATTTAATTCTTTCAACATTTTCCATTAAGACATGTATTTTCTCATAATATTCTAAATTCTTAGTCAGTAAATTGTTTCTTATACATTTTAATAAGTGTGGTGGGTCATATTAAGGGTACCACATCTTGGTCATTTGTCAAAAACACATTTCCATTTGGTTGAATGGTTGAAATTAATTTTGTTTTAAATTGTTTGAATCTGTCTAAAATACAATTAACTAGATAACGCTTGTTACTTTAGCGATTCGTGAGCTGTTCCCAACAAATTACTTACATAGTTATCACTGGTAACTGGCATGTGCCTTAACAATTGTTCCGCTTCACCACAGGTGACAAAAAGTAGTGAAGTTTTTGCACATTATCTAGCGATGAATTTTGGCGAACAAGAGAGATGAACAAATCATGAAATGTTGTCCACTCTGTATACTTGCCGGAAAATATTGGAATAACTATCTAAATCTCAAGTCGGGTTTTTCTTGTGGGGTTCTGAGGGTATGGCTTAATCAATAGTCGCCCAGAGGAATTGGAATGGGTCCACTGCTGTCGGCGTCGTCATCATCATTAGATATGGGGACATGGGAGTGTTTCCATTCATTCCCTGTAGAATGAGACTGGCCAAAATCAACCTGCCCTTCAAAACAGGCGGTTAGTTTGAAGTGAGACACCTTGGCATACATTGCCCTGGCAGCCTCATAAATCTGACTTTTGTCTTGAGCGTTTAAACTTGAAGTCCAAAACGCATTCCTGGCTCCCCCTGATCCCAGAGTTGGAGGGGATTTTAAATCAATTAGGCAAGCCATCAAGTAGCAGATCATTTCATTTCCTTTGGCCCCTAGGTCTCCGTGGTAATTCTGGTTCACTAATCGACAATACGGAAACAGTTTGACGTCCTTTTGAGAGCTTATCAAGGAACACTGAGACACTCTTAGAGACACTATTCTTCTGACACTTGGTAAAAGTTCAGGGTAAGATAGCCATTCTAATGTCTCTCTCTCTGTCTTATTAAAAAGGGTCTTTAAAGTGACAAACAAAGTGATCAAAGGGAGCCCAGATCCGGCAATATGAGTCATGCAGGTCGCTCTAAGCATAGCCTCCAGCCCCACATTTTGTTGATCTAACAGACCCACTGGTTGGTCAGAAGGTCCAACGGTACTCACCTGAAGTAACCACAATGCTATTGTGTAAAGTTCTCTGCTGGCTTGGTGGGCGGATGACAAGATTTGCTCCAAGGATCCATTTAATCCACCTTGGGTTGGTCAGAAGGTCCAACGGTACTCACCTGAAGTAACCACAATGCTATTGTGTAAAGTTCTCTGCTGGCTTGGTGGGCGGATGACAAGATTTGCTCCAAGGATCCATTTAATCCACCACAAGGGGGAGGAATTATCATCCCGAAGGAATTTTGAACCATGTCGGTATAATGCTTATGAATGTTGGCACGAGACAAGGCGGCTATAAGGTCATCACTCCGTTTGGTGATTCGTCTCATCATGAACATTATGAGGAAAAATGCTGTGTGATGAAGGCTCCTATATGCATCCATGGTGAAGGTGTCCTCCTGAGCTGTCAACTGCAAAAAGGCGGTGGCAACTGCAGCTTTAAAGTTTTTCACATCCTCCACTGTGGTTTCTTTCAGTTGAGGTTGAGTCTTCCCGTAATCCTGACCCCCTCCTTCTAGAGGCTGATCCTCTGTAACCAATCCGTCCGCCAGGGGTTCAATTGGAGTCTCCTCTACGTCTGGTTCCTCCGAGACGGAGTCATCCACTGTGGTGGATTGATCTATGAATCTTTTGTAGACCTCTTCTAAATTGGAGGGAACTTTGTATGTGGACAAAGATCTCTCTCCCTTCGGGTCAAACTCAAAGAGATCTCTTCTAGAAGAGTCATAAATGGATGGGGTGGTGGCCACCAGTTGGACGAACAGGCTGCCGACGTTAGTCATTGATGATATTTCTCCAAAATAAATCAGATAAAAGGCTTTCAGGTTGTTTAGCCTCTCCGTTATACTTACATCTGGTCTTTTAAGTTTTTCGAAGTCTCTTTTCACATAACTATCATCCCATGTCCAAATGGTTTTTCTATCAAGATCCCTGAAATCAGGATTTCCCTTGACAAAGTCATCGTAGAGGTTAAGAGGGTGATCACGTTTCATGGACATTTTTAAGAGCTAAGAGGTCAATCAGGAAGTATGTGATTCCAGAAAATATGTGTATGTTTTGTATTAATTTTTTCCCTTTTAATTAACCACCTAGGATATATACATAATTACGTTGTATCGTATCTTTGAAAGCATTACTGAATTAGTAACATTTATAGCCGGGACATTACCTTGCTTACTTGATTCTCCTACAGACAGTGGTGACAATTTATTTAAAGCATAACGTAACACACTTTTATAATCAAAGTAAGCATCCTCTGTAGTCTCATAAATCTCCTCGTCAACATAAAGAATATAAAATTCATTATCAGAATCTGCCTGCCTAACTATTGAGGTATGATTTCCACTGCTGTTCAAGAGTCTAACCGCGTTTGAACTTAAACATCGGATAACCGTTCTTTCGGAGATTTTTTAAAGTTAATTAATCCCCGTGATATTTGGCTTTTAATGTCCGACTATTACCTTAATTAATTGCTCCATAGTTCTATACACCTGACGTCGCTCATGTTGGATTCATCGTTATTAAAATATTGGCAGGAGGAACTTCCTTAACAACTTCTTCAAGGTTTTTAAAATATTGAGCAATTGATTCAAGAGACACGGCGGCTCTTGCATTTTCATATTTGTAGCTACTCGTTGAGAATATTCAGACTTGTCCTCCCCCAACTTTTCTTTAGTAAGTAATGAACTGAATCTTGAATTTGTGATAGCATTTCTACAAAATGGCTCGGATTGCCAATTCCGACCTGCAAACTCACTACATTTTATTATTTCATATATTTCTTCACTTATTATTGTTGTTATAATTTTCGATACTTTTCCAATGTCTTCCACTCGTGGATGCGATATAATGAAATTATTTTCTTGTGACGAATTCTTCTGGGTCCATAACTATTATTGTTATGGGGTTTTATTAATAAAGAGCCATGATCTTCTTTAACTTGCTTGTTTACTGCAATCTTACACATGCAAAATATTATTAATACAAAGGAGCACATCAAAACAAAACATTTCATTCGGCCATTTTTCCACAGAGTAAAGCATAGACAATAGAGCTAGTTTTTTAAACTCTAAACCAGGGGTCGGCAAGTAGTTTTAAGTAGGGTCCGGATATTGCTCGAAAATTTTTAAAAGGTCCAGAAAAAAAAAACAACTGATAATAATTAAGTACAGCTTATTACCTAAAATTAGTGTGAAAAATTGCATCGGCGGTCTTGAGCCAGGTTTTTAAAGTTTGGTTCTCGTGAAGAACAGCTAATTCGAAGAGTGTCTTCTAAGTGAGCGTCTGTTAATCTCGAACGATATTTGTTTTTCAAAAAATTCATTTTTGATAAAGATGTTTCGTATATGTATGTCGAGCCAAACATAGTGGCCAAATTGATAGCAAGTTTTTTGCAATTTTGATATTTTTCTGGGACATGTTTGACCCAAAATTCTTCAGTTGACACCTTTTTATATATTTGCAAAGACACATCTTCTTGCAGATCGATTATTTCCATTTGAAGTGATGGCTTTGGCAGATAAAATAACTTGGCAGCCACATCTGTCCATTCGGCTGCTGCATCAACTTTAAAGGGTGACTTAAGAACAGAGATAGCTTGCCCATCTCTGCAAAGTCTTGGAATCTTGTGGCAAATTCGTTGCTAAGATCGGCCAAAAATTTTGTAAACACTGCAACGTCTTCTTCAGATTTCTCCTTATTATATTCCAGAATTGTCGGAAAATGAACAAATTCTTGTCTTGCAATATCTTTTTCAAAGATATCCAGCTTACGACGAAAAGCAGACACGCTGTATCAGATCACATATTAATTTTCCATTTCCTTGTAACTCTGTGTTGAGCGCATTTAGATACTACCACTTTATCGAGGTGGTAAATTAAAAATAAATAACTTACTTAATTTGACCCTTCTACGTAGAATTATTATTTTCTAAAAAAAATTTTATTACACAGTGGCCACATGTGATGTGAATTACAAAATGAGAGGTATAATAAAAAAATATGTATTACACATATTTAACTCGTTATAAGTAAAAATAATTAATATTACATGATCTTTCCATTAATTCCTTCAGATGTTCTTCTTGCTCGAGTTTTATCACCCGGCAGAACTCATCACCTTGACACGAACTCTCCCAGTTATTTTTATTTACACCAATTTAATCGTATTACTTTATTGCACAGCACTGCCTTAAGGCAGCACTGGCAGGGTCGCCATGTAATGTGGGGACCGGGAGTTGTCAATGAAAAAGTTAATACTGTGTGATGCGAGTATATTTGTGTGTCAATTTACACAGCAACATCAAATATA